>NW_019154131.1:13377270-13942668 GCF_002288905.1 Enhydra lutris kenyoni
TCCTGCATTGACACCTGGGCCCAAGCCTTGTTGCTGACCTTGAGAAAGGTAATGCACAGCTCTGAGCCTACCTCCTTAACTCTAAAGCCATCATCGTAATACTATAAATCCTCCAGCATTATCGTGAAGGTTAGCTAAGTCTCTCGTACTTGATGTGCTTCACTTCAAGAAAGCTCAGTAAATAGTGCTTTCATGATTACTGTGATTCTCAGTGAGGGAAAGCCAGAATGTGGTTTCCTAGGCCCCACCTCTCCATGGACGGGGCTCAGGTGTCTGCTGCAGCGTCCGGAGGATGTGCTCTGCCTCCCCATCCCCACGCCACTGCATTTGTCGGCTTATTTTCTCCACTGCCTTAACTCCAAACTGAGTTGAGTTGAATTTAAAGCAAAGTAAAACAATGGTAACTTGAAGGTATAAGATATAGGAGCTACACAAAAACATCTTGAGGGAATAAGGAGCCAATTTCCAGAGTCCTGTCATGGTTTCTATGTACTGGGCTGGAGGCAGACAGACACCTGGGCTCCAGACTGGCTCTGCCAGTTCTGGGTCGAAGAGTCTGGGCAGGGTACTTAAACTCACTGGTCTTCCTCAGTTCCCTCCTCTAGAAGGCACTGGCACTAACTACATCATGTTTGAGAATAAATAGGTGAGACATTCTAGATCACTGATGAACAAAGGGAGACAGCTATAAAATTAGTGCAATGATCTCGATTATTCTGGTGACAGGGGTGGAGGGGAGAGCACTACTGCCTAATTTAATGTGTAGCAACAGGGACCCTCAGTACTCCACAGTGTGGGACAGCCCTGTAAACAGAGAACTGTCTTATTTAAAATGCCAGTAGCATTATTGTTGAGAAACATGGCACTTCATAAATATGTTTTGAAAAATCTAACCTCTACCATGAAGAAGTCACACTAAAGCCCCCTGAGATAAATAAATGTATTTGAATGGCAGGAGACAGGTTTCCCTTCCTGTGTTCTGTGACTATCAAATCTTGGGCATAATCCTAAACTTTCTATTTTCCCCATGGAAAAGTGAGTAAGAAAATATCTGTTTTTTTTAATTTCCCACATTCTGCTTTCTGCGCCATCAGATAAGTGAATAAATCTTAATCTGAGTAAATCTCAGGAATAAATAGTTGTTGAGACACATAACCCAGAAAAAATAGTAATTGGAGTCATGAAATGAGGCCCCTTAAATGTGTTTTGAGTTTCATAAAATGCAAGATGGTTATTATTTTTTTTTCCCTGAATTTGGGTGCCTATTCATCTCACACTGTCAACAGATTTACATTTTATAGCAGTATATGAATGGCATTAGAAGAAACAAAATCATCTGAAATTTATCTAGGCTTATTTTCTAATATGTATTTTTCTACCATAAAGAATACTAAAATCACATTATAGGAAATTTAGAAAATAGAGAAAAGAACAGAAAAATCACCTATAATCATTCCATTCCCAAACTAACCACTATTAAAATGTTGGTGTATTTCCTTTTAGCGTTTTCTTACTTGATATATTCTCGATTTTTTTCCTCTTGTGATTTTTTTAAATTTATTTTTTTAATTAACATACAATATACTATTTGTTTCAGGGGTACAGGTGTGTGAATCATCAGTCTTACACATTCACAGCACTCACCATAGTCCATACCCTCCCCAATGTCCATCACCCAGCCACCCCTTCTCTCCCCCTGCTACCCCCAGCAACCCTCAGTTTGTTTCCTGAGATTAAGAGTCTCTTATAGTTTGTCTCCCTCCCTGGTCCCATCTTGTTTCATTTTCTCACTGGACATTATGTCTAATACTTATATGATTTCTTTTGAAATTTGAAGTTTGGTTTTTTTTTTTATAAATATCTGTGGCTGCAGGCTTCGGGAGGTGGGGATATTGTAGATTCTTCCATTTAAATGACTTTGAACTTAACAACATGTTGCTCCTTGAAGCAAATAATAAGAGAAATTTAATTTTTCAACATCTAGAGTTGTTTGCGTTTCACTCCAAAGCCGCTTCTTTTTTCCAACTTTTAATCCCCTAGAGTACTTCAAGGAGTGTAACTCTGAAAAGCAACATCAAACTGATTCAGTTTTCATGCAGAGAAAGATTCTAGTGATGAATTTAGATATTTTTGTGAGCAAATAAAACCTCCAGAGACTTTGTAGCTTAGCGAATAAAGCATTGGCCTCCAACCAAACCCAACTAGATGATTTTGGTGGTCTCAGCTGCATTTCCAGCAAGTTTTAGCCTGCATTACAAATTCATTATGCACAATTATGTGCAATTTGGCACAATTTCCTATCCCTGCTTAGGAGAGGCCCTCTGTTTGGGGCAGAAGGGAAGAAAAAAATACTTGTGCCTAGGGGGAGCAATTCTCTTGGGTCAAGGCTATGTTACATGTAGAAAGAGATGGGGTAGAAGTATTGTCAAACCCAAAGAATCTAGGAATAAGTGGGTATTAGAGGTCAACCATGTTTATCCCTTTGAAATTCCTCACTCTAAAAGTCTTTTATTCAAACAGAAGATTTTGATAATTCCAACACTGATGGGCACTGATTGTTTCCAAGCTATAATTGGCACAGGTGAATTAAGATTCATGCAATTTCTCAACTTGCCTAATGCAGGAATATAGGGAAAGATGCAAAATCAGTTTAGAAGGTAGCTGGGAAAAAAATTCACAGATTTGATGAGGTGCCTAATAAGTTGGAACAGATATATTATGAATCTCTAGAAATCTCAAATATTTTTAGTATTGCAGTAACGCACAATAATTGTTTGATTGAACATAGGCCAACTCAGGAAATGAAAATTCAAGCAATTAACTTTTCTTTCCATAGAAAAAAGAGGTCCACTTCTCTTACATTCCATATATCCAACTTGGATTTGTTGTATTTATTTGGAGAGAAGTATGCTGAACAGCAAAATGTTCCTTGCTTTGTGTTCTTGTTCTTAAGGAGTTGGCATTTTACAGGCAAGTTCACTATGTATAAGACTAAATAATTAGATTCTTGAACAAATAATCATAATCCGTAATCAGAGATTGGGCTGTGAGAGTCCATCATTAGTTAGGTCTGGGTGGCATGGTAAGGAAAGCTAGCTTGGGACTTGTGCTATTGATAAACTGATATTTCCTTCTCTGAATCAGATCATCTGTGGCTGAAGTAACCAAAATACCTGACCTAGAGTTTGTTGGTCATTGGACATAACCTTAAAGAACCCCCGGCTTATGGCATTATCAATAATTAAAACTTAAATAATGAAATGCAACAAACTATTGATTACTATGAGCAAAGAAATCCAGCCAGGTAGGCAGAGAAAAATAACCCAAATGAGCATAGATGTTAACCTTTCAGCTCTTACTCTACCATGGGTATTAAACATTGTCTTTCTTTAAGAACAAAAGGATTCAAGCTAGCCAGGGGTACATAGGTTGATAACAGAAGTTCCTCTTCAGCCTCACACCTGAGAGTGTTATTGGACACAAAGCTAATGGTGATGGGAATAGCCCATCAAGAATATCCCAAGGTGCTTGACTGAGTGGGAGCTCTATTCATCTTCCCCAGGAAAGTCAGCACCTTTCCTATCTCAATGAGGTGTTGACTGAGGGATAGACACCACTCCCACCAACCTACTTGTCAGGCATCCTGCCACAAATTGTTGGCAATAGCTACTCTGATTCTTCTGAGGTCTCTCCTAAATAAACGATCATAAAACTGAGTTGTGCAGGCAATCCAGTTTCTTATTAGCCTGTTATAAGCCGACCAACATATACAGGAATTAATTAATTCTTGGGGAGACAGTATAGAAAGAATTTAATCTTAGAAATCAGACTGACATTCAGTTTTGATTTGCCTCTCTCAAGCTGCATGATTTTGAATTACCTAAGTGTTTGTGGTTTGGTGTATTCATTTACAAAATAAGAATAGGCAATTCCTCATAGTTTTAGTAAGAAATGCTTCTGAACATCTTAACATAGAACTCTGGCTCACAGCTGCAATTACCATGGATGATCTTTTTAGAATCTTGCTATGGTACTTGTGGTGAGTCTGTGCAATAGGTAAGGCAAACAGTAACAAAGTCATTCCGATCAATGATTGAAGAAGGAGGAAATCAGGGCTGACAGCTCCTCCTTTCTAACATGTTACACCTCCAGGTAATACCTAGCCCCCTTGGTTCAAGGGCAAATGAGAAAGTGAAATTAAAGAAGGAGTAAGTGAAGAAATGTAAAATACGAAATAAAGGGAGTACAGAGATGTCCTCTGGAGAAACAAAACCACTGAAAATAGAAGAAGAATTGCACTTTCTAGCAACACTGTGGTCTAGGCATCCTAGGTACAGAACACTTGAACATTCTAAAATATTAAAATCAGGTTTTTAAAAAAAAAAAACATATCTGAGCTGGAATATAAAGATTTTCTTACAGGCTAAAACTGAAGAGAAAGTGTGAAAACAGAGAGGAAAGCATGGAGTGGAGCCATCTGCCAAATCCTAATGATCGTATATTTACTGGGACAAGAGACAGACAAAGCCAGAGAAGAGTGGGGGGTGGGAGTAGAGACTGACACAAATCCAGGAAACCCCCACCCACCTAAATGGCAGTACCTTCAGTAAGAAAATTCACTTGGCAGAGGAATACTTTAATTCTTCTTGTCTTTACCTTGACTCTGAATAGAATGGGGAAAAAGAATTATTTCGTGTGTGTGTGTGTGTGTGTGTGTGTGTGTGTGTGTGTGTGTGTGTGTAAGAGAGAGAGAGAGAGAGAGAAATGGCGCCAAATAAGGCTCAGGTAACAATCTGGGTTAAGGTAGGTCCATGCCGATAATGCCCCAGGAATGGAAACAAGCCTAAACACTCTCAAACAATAAAGTTTAATCTCTGACCTTAAAGAATTCCCAGAGAGAAAATTCCAAGGAGTGTGAGTTTACAGTCAAAGCTCGCTAAGTCCAGATAGTCCTCACAAAGTACAATAAGCAAAAACAATGAACTATATAAACAGACCCTCAGAGCCTACAGGGATTGAAATTATATGGAATAACATGCCCATATTCCATGACCCAGATATATTCCAGATTGGTACTGGCATATGCCCCAGGATATATGTAAAAAGATATTAATAGAAGCAATTTTCTTACTATCTCCAAACTGGAATCAACCTAGCTTTTCCATCAACGATAGACTAAACAAGTGAAGTGTGATATATTTACTCAGTGAAATACTTACAGTCAGAGCTCCTAAAAATTAATGAAGTACAGTTATGCTTATCAACAAGGTTATAACTCAAAAATATGGAGACAAAAAGCAAGTCATAGAAAACTTTATCAGGTGTGTTTTTATTAATATAAATTTCAAAAGCAGAACATTATTTAAGAATGCATTCATACATATATTTACAAAAAAAAAGGAAAAAACAAAACAACGGGTCAACACAAAATTTAGTGTAGTGGAAGAGAATGTTGGAGAAGCCTATAAGCCTGAGTGGAGGCACAGAGGTGCTCAGTATTTAAACCATATTCAAATCATATATGCCCATGGTATACATCCTTTGGATGCATGGTAATTTCACAATAATAAGCAAATGCAAATAGCAATTAGAAGAAAGAGGCAAGAGAAACAAGACTTAGGCTGGGTTAGAGGAAGAATTTGAGAGTCTTAAAGTGGGAGGTGAATAAAAGAGAGAATCTAGGTTGATTTTGAGTATTAGTATGCATTTCAAGTATAATTTCTCTTTGGCCTTTTCTTGAGAGATAGTAATAATGATGTAATCTACTTTTTATTTAATTTTGGATGCCAGAGTGAAGTTTCCTTGAGTGCAACCAATCAAGAAATAAGATAGTTCAAAACTGTATGGATTATAGCTTTCCTTCGTTGTCTTTGTTTGAATAGGTATTCCGTGGTAGGAAAAAAATTGAACCTCCATGAGTTACATATATGTACATGACTGGCTGTCACTATGCCCCCCCACTTTATCGTGTTTTTTTTTTTTTAAATCCATTTCTATTATGTTTCCTCATTACTCCTATGCACTAAAATCTCATTTTTATGTATTTTCTGAGTATTAAGATGTACCATTTCCTCTTTTGGAGATACACAGGTTTTTCATATAACTTCAGAGAGTTGGTGGCATTGTACAATTAACACACATTTTAGTTGTGGTATAGTATTTTCTCCTCTAAAAATCCTCCAGAAAATCTGTTTTTAAAATGATAATATCTCTTCAACTGACAACCATTTAAAAAATAAGAAAATCAATAATTAACTCTTTTCCCTTTGTCTGATTCAAGTGCAGACAAATACATGTCCCCTTCCCTAGTATTCACTGAGTATTAAAATTGTACCTTTCTTCATGTAAGCAGTCCTTGTTTTTTGGCATTTCCCCCTTTAACCCTCTGTTTATTCTACTTGGAAAATCTTTATCTTTTCACCTCCTGATGTAATGTGCTTATTTAAAGGTTTCTACCAATGTCCAAACTGAGAAAGGTAACAGCCAAAAATAAGAAAAAAAAATGGGATATCATAGTTGAGTTATAAACCTATGAATATAGGATTTTGTTTAAAAAAGATAGATCTAATATAGAGTCTCCAGGAATGCATGAAGTTCAAGCTTATTCATTTATAATAAACTGTAATGACTTAGTTATTGGAATGAAAGTATTTTTGGAAAAGTGAATCTTTCAGATAATAGCAGATGGGCCTTTTTTTTCAGAGAAATGAGATTACACGATGGAAAGAAATGGAATTTGGCATGAAAAAACCTAACTGGGTTGAAGCCGTAGGGTTGTCATTTACTAGCTGTGAAACTCCAGGAAAGTTGTAATAGCTGAGTCTATTTATAAATCTCTAGTAATTAATGTTATTTTAAAACATTACCATTAACTTTAAAACTAACAATTTAATGAACAAGGTAGCCGCCACGGATGTTCTGGATACTTCACATATATTAATTCTTAATCCTCAAAATTACTCTAAGAATTATATTATTACCCCCAGCTTGAACAGAGGCAGAAATTGAGGCAGAGTACATAACATTCGTAAACGCAAAGTTGCACATTTAGTGTCAAAGCCATGTTTCGAAATCAGGCAATGGACGGACAGATGGATAGATGGATGGATGGCCCGGCAGAAAAGTGGGCATAGGTATGAATTACATGCATTTCTGCCTCAGAGAGATGAAACGTCAGTTAATCTTTCATTGACAGGACTTTCATCATGAGCATGCTTCTTACACAATGTTGGATCATAGTGATGCTCTCAGGGGTAGTAAAATGGGAAGGGCCTCCTGGTCCCATGCTGTCTGCTATGGTATGGAGTATGTCCTTATGGAGGCAACTGCAGTCCATGACAAGGGGAAAGGTCTGTGGAACTCATATACCTGTTCCATAAGCACAATGTATTTGGCAGTGGAACTGTCTTTCTCCATGTTTTATTTAGGCAGATTTTATCATCACCATTTTATGCAAGAGGAGATTGAGATCCAGAAAGGCTAAGAGATTTGCCCAGTGTCTCATAACTCTTAAGGTGGCAGAGACAGGATTGGTAGGAGTACAGAACTGATTACCTCCAAAATTGGTTTGTACGCTATGCCCACCTGTGTGCTGCCTTCTGCGGTGGGTCAGGCCTGTGGATACCATGATAAATTCTGGATGATATATGTGTTTGATTCAATTAGAGATCAGTGTATAAGGCCATGCTGTGATCATTTCAGCCACAGATATAATAAAACTTAGTGCAGATATAATAAAATCATAGGCTTTGAACAGGATGAAAAAATTATTACTACTGAGACCTTAGGGTATTACTATTTGGTCCAAGATTTTGCAGAGAAAGCACAAAGCAATATTTCACTAATGGTTCAAACTATTATGTCTTCCTTGTACTTTGCTCTTGATTAACTTTGTTTATATCCCTCCAAAAAATCTCATTCTCGAGTCTGTTCTTCATTTGGAAAAATTATCTAAGTATGACAATGAGTGGGTATGGAACTGTAATGTTATAGAGTAATTTAGAAACTGATTGATTAACCTTAATGTTTATATAGAAACAAGAATTTGCTAAATTTAGCATTTTTTTTTAAGGGAGAGTTCACATTTTAGGAAAAGTTCATATTCTATTCACTAGGTAGTTAGCTTGGGCTCTTGAACCGGAATGCTGTGGTTGAACTCTCAACTCTATTACTACTATTCATGAGATCTTGAGCAAAGTCATTAAACTTAATTTTCTCATCTGTAAAATGAATATAGTAGTAGTATCTATGTCAGGGGTGCCCGGGTGGCTCAGTGGGTTAAAGCCTCTCCCTTCAGCTCAGGTCATGGTTTCAGGGTCCTGGGATTGAGCCCCTCCCTCATCAGGCTCTCTGCTCAGCAGACGGCCTCCTCCCCATCCGCCCCCCGCCCCCCGCCTGCCTCTCTGCCTACTTGAGATGTCTCTGTCAAACAAATAAATAAAATCTTTTAAAAAATAGTATCTATGTCATAGGATTGTTGTAGTAAATGATATAGCCCATATAAAGCACTTTGCATGGTGCCTCATACATGCTGAGAACTCAGTAAATAATAGCAGTTCATATTCACATTAATAACGGAAATTGCTATAGTCTTCATTTTATTTAGCATTCCCATGTATCTAAGTGATATTTTCCTCTATTTCCTCTATTATGTATATGTATTTCCTACATACACATGTTTATAGAACATCTTTATTTTTTTAATTAATTTTTTTATTGTTCAACAATTCACTAGTTGCATGTAACATCTTCATTTTAAAGAAAGCATAGCACTTTCACACTGAATTCAGCAACGCCAGTATGAACCAGGCACAGTTTCCTAACTAACTGGATGTAGATGGAGCAAAGGGTATGGCTCTTGTCTTTTTGGATATTCCTCTTGCTTTTTTTTTTTTTTTTTTAATGGTGGAGAAATTGAGGTATAGTAATCTCAAGTGATTATGTCAAGTCAGGAAATTAGCATATGGGTTGAGGGAGATTTTTAGAATGTATATATTCTAGATAGGGCCATTTTATTTTTTATTTTTTGAAGATTTTCTTTATTTAACAGGGAGACACAATAAGAGAGGGAACACAAGCAGGGGGAGTGGGAGAGGGAGAAGGGGGCTTCCCGCTGAGCAGGGAGCCCGAAGTGGGGCTAGATCCCAGGACACTGGGATCATGACCTGAGCCAAACGCAGACGCTTAACAACTGAGCCACCCACACACCTCTAGATAGAGCCATTTTAATAGATGTTGGTAAATGGTCTATTTGGTACAAAATGCTACAAACGTTGCTTAAGACACTAAATGCTTTTTATAGGAATTTTCTATTGATTTTTATGTGATTCTTTTTTTACTTGCTATACCTGGGTAACAACCTATCAGAATTTAGAAACTAATTCCTTGCTTTAAGCAATATGTGTCTCAGAATAAGGTCCTTGACGTTGCAGTTCTCACAGAATTTTGAGTCATGTTCCTTTGCCTTCTGTGTATGTGCATTATACATTCTGGCCTTGTTCAAAGATCTCCATTTAGGTTTGCTTTTTGATATTAAACTCAGCAGAGCTATCATGCATTCCATCATTAGAATAATACTTTATGATTATACACCAAATGTCTTTCTCCAACAGTTGGTATTTTAATAAGGGTGGAGTGCATCTGAAACTTATATCACGTTGCAAACTGTATATATTGCCAAACCTTAAAAACACATTAGGCACAAGAGGGAGGTTTTTCTTTTTAATGGAATCTGATATTATCTGAGTTGTTACTCTTAGGTTTACTGGGTATTTTTATTTGCTTTATAAATACATGTTTGCTAAATTATAATAGTTTTATTGTCCTGATAGGATTTTGTAGTTCTTTGAACATATATTGTTATATATGAAAGGAGAGTAAAATTATATTAAATAAAATTTTAGAATCATGAAATACATGACACTGTAAAATTTATCAACATTTTCTATATGAGGTTCTGAATTTTAGAAAACATATTTCACCATCACAAATAAATGTGAGCATTAGAATGGGGGGGAGCAAATCTTACTCTAGTTTAAAATTTCTCTCTGGAACCAGATGCAGTTTTGATGAAACCCAGAACTTGAAGAGTAGATACATTGTATAAAGAAAGCTAAGTTCCTTCCCTACAAGGGCTCTGGGCGTAGCTCTGATATTAGACCTCCGAATGTACATGATCCATTCCCACCATTAAGGACCACAATGGGGGTGAGTTTCCAGGTAATTGTAACATAGGCAAATTGTTTACACACTATCAACAACGGGAACTTGTATCAATTCAAGAAGAAGCCTGGACAAGAGAGCAACTTAAAGGTCAGTAGGGAATCCTTTAACTGTACTTCCTCAGGGACTGACTTAGCTAAAGCTGGGTTCGTGGAAGTAGCTCGATAAGATTTGTTTTCAATGCAGCATCTAAAACAATCAAATAATCTGGAAATTGACTTAGAAATGGCAGCTCTCAGGACTAAGTAGTGCCAGCAAGAAAATCACTACCTGTAATCACCAAAGTTTAGGAGAAGAGTGAAGAGACACAGGGAAGGATACTAATGGGTAATTAGAGGGCTAAATCGCATGCCATGGCGTGTGCTCTTTTGGACTAATAACATTGCATATGTGAATGGCTGTGGTAACTTACAAAACCCTTCAAGAAAATATCTCATGTGATTGCCATGATCATCTAATGAGATGTAGGGCAGGAATAATCTACATTTTATTGCTGAGAAAAAGCTGAGACAGAAAGAGCAAATACCAGCTGGCTCAGGGTCTTAGTAGTAGGCTTGAATGGAGGTCTTCAGACCCCAAGTTCAGGACCCTTTCCCTACCATACATCGAAATTCCAGATTTCACAAGTCTCATTTTCCTACATTTAATGTGTGTTCACCAACACTATAAAAAAACATTCTAAGCTCTATCATCAAGGTCTTTCGGTTTGGCTCTTAACTGAAGGCTTACTCCCATCTATTATAGATATAATACAGTATTGAAGGGTTGGGTTACATGTGGGGCTCTCTAAAATATATGCTTTCTCTACACACAACCACTTCCTGATTCCGGATTGAAATATGGGACAAATCACAATAAAATCATAACCATAGAAAAAAATAACAAAATGGGACAAAGCAACAAACTGTGGAACCATCTCACTTACTTAGTCACATGCTCAGGCCAGGGGCGCAATCATAAATGGGATTCTGCCCTGGGCATGTTGGAACTCCTCAGGAGACAGTGGACCTGGCAGTCAGGAAAGGCCTGAAGAAGGCTATTCCCAGGATCTTGGGGGATCCTTTGTCTTCTGGAACTTGCTGCTGTGATTTCTAAAATTATAGGATTATAGTGGATTATTTCTACAATCCCTTCCCATCTAACACAAGGATCCCATTACTCTGAGTTGAGCCACCCAGTCCCCAGAATTATGATCATTAATCATTATGTCACAAGAAGACTTCTGAATTAACTGTCTCAGCTGCCATTTATTGAGAATTTACTCTAGGCTAAACACCAGCCAAAGAGCTTTTCATTTTTGTGGGTTCTGGAACTTCAACCTAATACATGCAAAGTATATGTAGTATTAGTTTAGAAAATGAATTCATCTTGGTAAAAAGTCCCTTACTACTGGACAGATAGTGGGGAAAGTTGTACTTGCCTTATAATATCCCAACTGTCTCCTTTCAGCTTACAACAGTCCTTTCAGGTTTTCTCTCCTTTTCTTCTCAAAATAATATCTACATTCAGGGTGGTTTAGATCTGCCTTTGTTGCGGGGTAAGCAGAAGAGTCAGAAATCTGCCAGCTGATTCTTGGGCTCCTGTTGTCTCTATAATAATCTTCCATTAGTCACTTCAGCATTGCCAACAGGAAAGCATGTAGAATCAAGGCAGAATCTGGAGGTCTAAATCCAGCACTCCTCCCAACTCCATACCATACCAAGGTGTGCAAGGACACCCTAGCCATGAATTCTATCCCTGAGCTCATGAAATGAGGTGGGCAAGATATTTCTCAGCATCCTGAAGGCTGCAAGGGGTCCCACCGGTGGGAATCATGGCACCAAATCTATAATGAGCCCCCCGACTGGCTAGAGCATGATTCTTCCTTGAGGGAAAGCACCTTCCTTCTTCCCTCTTTCTAAGAGAGGTGGAAGCAGGTGATAAGGTTGCTTTTGTTTACTTACACCTGCTGGCTCTGCAGTATCTGTGTAAAACCAGAAATTAAAGGGGAAAGGAGCTGCTTTCAGTTCTGCCGTTGGCCTAGAGAAGAAGTCTTTAACCAAATTAAAATGCAAGGACTGTTATTTGAGGACTGAAGGAAATACTGTATATGAAGCTCAGGTGTCTGGCACGTAGTAAACACTCAATAAATGGTAACTATTTTGAGCTGGTTTTTTTCAAAAGTATAATGAGAGTGAGCAAGGAGAGACCTTGAATAAAGAAATCTTTCAAGAATCTTGGCAATAGAGGCAGAGAGGGATGTAGGATTGAGGGAGCTTTTAAAATATTCCTTGTTGGTTTTTGCTTTTACTTTAAAACTGGGAAGATCTAACTTGATTGAAGTCACACCTCACAACTGACAATTTCCTTGTTTGGTGTGACAATCAAAGAAACACACCCAAACAGAAAAATGTATCTTTATGGACTCTTTTCCGATGCTAAAACACATTAAATCAATCCAAAAGCACCACCTCATTTCTTAATCCCCAACCTCTTCACAAGAGGCCCTCTCCTACTTTACCTTCCCTCTTAAGACTTTTCCTCCCTCTTTTCTTCTCTCCTCTTTACTTTACCCTAGTTCTTTATTATGTACGTTACCTTTATCTCTTATTCATTAAGTCTTTCCTTCCTCTTTCTCTCTAGTCAGGTCATCCTCTAACCAATCCCATAACCAATTTTTTTTTTTTTTTAATAGGATCAAGACAAGGGTGGAGGTAAAAATAATTTATGTAGCAGGGTCCTGGGGAGGAGTGGGACTGATAGTCCAGGTGAAGGAACAAGCTTTGGGTGACAGAACATTTGATTCCTCTAACACTAGAGAGAAGCAGAAAGTAAGTGGGGTGGAAGATGGTCATGAGAGGGTCAAGACCTTGTGGGAGCTCCTGACCAATGCCTCTGGTTTTTTCTGTGAAGAAAGGGACAGGGTCATTTTCTAGGAGTAAGAATGGTGGGCACCAGGGTGCAGGGCTAGATGGTAATGAGATGAAGTAACAGGACAGCCCTGGGTAGCATGGGAGGGGAAGCTGATGGGGCTGCTGAGGAAACCATGGGCTGCCTCAAAAGTTCAAGGACAAGAAAAGAGAAAAATTGATTCTTTTTATGAGGGATGAGAAGATAACATTTAAAAAATGATGGATATGGGACAAAGGCAAGAAAAGAAATAAACTATGTCATGGAACAACAAAGAAAAGGCGTGATTGCTATAAGGCAGTGTAAATGTGAATGAGGAAATTAGGAAATGAGCAGCATTGCCCATATTTGTGTTCTTGGGCCATTTCCTTTACTCCATCATCCCATTGGAGATTACATACTTTCATTAACGTCCCCCTTCCTGTTTTTCCATGCCACTGGGAAAAAGAAATCAAGTACATACTGAATGGGACAGCTAAGTTGGAAGGTACCCAGGGTCTGTTAAGAAATAGTGACTATTGCTTTACTTTCTCATTTTTCTCATTATATATTTTAATCTTTGCTGTCTCCTTTCCCTTGTATGTTTTTCTTTCTTTATCCATTGAATCGGTTTTAAGATTTCTCACTATTTATTTCCGTAACAACCTTTCCTCCATTTATCCATTCCCTGAGCTTCCGTTTTTACTTGGATTTGTTAGTATAGGAATTCAGAAAGAAGAATATCGAGAAGAAGGATTACAAAAGACAGAAAATTTTGAGAAATAGACTGAGAGATTAAAAGTTTTAGAGTGAATGCACAATTTATAAAACAGTGAATGCATAATAATTGGGAGAGAAGCAGAATAAATAGAAGAAATGAGATAAAAGTAGAAATAAAAATATTGAGGAAATAATGGAATGAGAATTAAGGAAAATGTGTAGTTTAAATAGATAATATAAAGCAATTTTAGGTTTTGTATGGCTTCCCTCCGTTCACCACCAACAGCCTAAGAGTTATTTTTGAGTTATAAATAATTTTTTGCCTGTTGACTTTACTCTTCTGATCATCCCTTCTGGGAAAAGAGCATAAAAACTTGCTACTTTTTGCATTAAGCAAAGAGCAGTTTAATGAAAAACTTGGGGAAGGAAGAAAGAGCACATTTTCATGAATAAAATTCCAAATGACTCAGTCAATCTGGAGAGTTCACATTTTATATATTAGCATTTCATTTTTTTAAAAAAAGAATTCTCGTGTTTTTCTCATTAAGGCTGAATTCACCTCCATTTTTATCCATCCTACTTTCCTCACTTAATACACTGCTTCAGGTAAATACATACCACAAACAAATGCAGCATATGAGCCCTTACAAAATGGAATGAGAGGGGTTGCCCATTTCCACCAAGGAGAACCCTTTGTTCTGAAACAGTCAGAAACATCCCCATCGGACTTGATGGGAAACTCATGTGGATAGCATGTGTTCCTGCTAGCGCAGCGCCTTTATGCCACAAGGTGTGCTAGCATATTTAAGTATTTATTTGGATTTCTCTTGTTTTCTCTAGATCACTCAGTTCTCCTCCTGACTGAAATCATGCAACTGGAATGCATTTGAATGGGTGGAAATAATTTGAGTGAAATGATAATGCTCATACATTTGGCTCCAATAATGAAGGCTTATGCTCAGTTTAACGTGGAGAGACCCTCTCTCGTGCTTGGCCGGCAGGCCAGCAGCTAACACAAGGCAAACTAGACCTCCTTCACATCAGTGGTTTGAATAGGTAAAAAGGATGGAGAAGATGTTTAGGCTAACTAACAAATTATTATTTTGGTTTGTCCACTCATCTTTGCCCTCAAGTTTATAGATTTATTTTGTTCCTGTTGTGAAAAATCAATAGCTCTTTGTATCTGTTTTTTTTTTTTTTTTAAGGTACAATAGTAGTATTAATAAGAGCTACCAATTATTTAGTACTTACCTTGTGCCAGGTCCTGTTTTGGATATTTTATGTTCAGTTGTCTTAGCCCCATTTTATAAATTTTGAAGCTGGAACTTGGACAAGTTCAGGTTCTCGCCCAAGGTCACATGCCTATTTGGAGTGGAGCCATATTGGAATCCAGGGCATTCTGATTCCTCCACTCCATGCTTTCTGGTAATAGTGGGAGGACCAGGCCGAAGAAAGAATGCTCTTCATGTCCACAGAGAATGAGAAGTATCCTTTAATGAGGTGTGTGCAGAAATCTGGAATTTATACTTGATGAGAGGCTATGGTGTCATTGGCTCTGTAAGGAAGAAGGGAAAGAAACCGAGCCCATTTTAAAAACTGTATATCACTGAGAGCTGCTTTGGAGCAGGGGAGGAGAGAATTAGATTTTGACTCTCTTCCCATTCTCCTGGTGAAGTATTTTACCATAATCAGTAAGGATCGTTTTAAAGACAGCCAAAGGACAAAAGAAAAAAAAAAAATCAATGTTTGCACCTTTTATTTAAAAGATAGTGGTTTTAGTTGTTTCCTTTTTCCCTTCCATAGCCTGTAAAATACTGTTTCTAGACAGCTCAATGAAATATTTTTTCCTGTACTCTTTTTGGGCTCCTTCCTGAGGGCTTCTGCTTTTCAATGACTGCTGGCATACGAAGGTGATAAAACAGATTCATGCAATGATTGCATAGAGTCCCAGGCTGCCACTAGAGAAATTGGACAGGTGGCAGATAGTAGTTGCTCTTCCTAGCAAAGTGGCTTGGAAAGTGACTGGCTATTAAAACAGAGAACTTTCCATGATTATGCGAGGGTTTTCGAGCTCAGTTGCAGGGATCTGTTGTCTTTAAAAAGCTCTCGATGAAGATCCCTTCCTGTTTTTAACTCCAGTGATGCTCACCTTACCAATTCCTAAACATCCTGCCACATTATCTTGGTCTTCTCACATGTGACTTTCTAATTCAGAATTGCTTGGAAAGTTTAATTTTGCCAGAATCCTGGTGGGAGAGAGGACTCCAAAGCCCATGTCTAAATTTAGCTACTTTCCCTTTCAACTGTGGTGAGAGGACTTTTTTTTTTTTTTCCTTTTTTAATAGCAAGAGCTGCTCTAGATTGGGAAGAGTAGAAGGAATGTTTGTTTTGGAGAAGCTCTACAGTCACATGGAATCTTACAGTAAGGAAAGGAAAGAAATATCAGTATCTCCAAAGAAACAAAGGAGCCATAAAAACCAGAGCCTGTTTAGGGATACATTAATGGCAGGAAGGAGACCACTGCTTCAGGATATGTCCTGAATGTGTGTGAGATTGGATTATGAACAACATCACAGTGTACTTCGTGCGGTTTCCTTGGAATTACCTCCCAACCCTGCTGAGCACCTGATGAGCAATGCTCCTTGTAACACAGCTCTGCTAGGTTGACTGTCTCTTTAGGACAGATTTCCAGAGGACAGTCTGATGCCAAATAAAAGGATGGCAAATACACAGAAGGAGATGTAAAAACTGCAGTTGATATGTCCTGGAAATAGCCTATCAGGGAATAGAGCATAGCTGAGGGTAATATGGAATAAAAATACTATGCTCTATCCTTACACATCTCCTTAAATGAGGTAAGAAGATTCCAGAAGATTCTATTTCTGGGCCCACCATGTACATACTATCCCTATGGGAAGATAGTTAAATACAGAGATGAGCTTTCTTCACCTGTTTATACCTATATTGCTGGGTTGTGGAGTTTTCCTGTGTGTGTGAGCCTTAAGTAACTTGTGTTCAGTTATAAATGCAATGAATAAATTTAAATATTTAAAATGTTGCTATTTTTCCATACTTTTTTTGTCCATTTTCTCTCCCTCACTGATCAGGGAACTTTCTGGACCAACTGCTCTTGACTAGAGAGTGCTGGGGAGGGCTGATGAGAGGACAGAACTATGGATCAGAGGGCATAACCACCCCAGAAAAAAGACTTTTTCTACATTGACTACATGTTTGACTACATTTTGAAATTCTGAGTTTCCTTAGCAATAGCTAGGCCCAGGAGAGAGAAATATTTCTTTGACCTTGTAGCCATCAGCTGATTAGTCAAGCCAGCCACAGCCAGAACTGCCCGGCTGAGCCAGAAAATTATCAGAAAGCTGTAGAAAGTGGTAGATATTTTTAACTCACTGAGTATCAGAATCATTTGATAGTGCGCCATACATAATAGATAGGAGATTTCTGAGACAGTGTAACTGCCCTGATTGTCCCATGAGACTAAGGTTGAATCTTGAGTTAATGAGATACTTGCCCCAGAAAGATAGTTTTCAACAGAATGATGTCCCAACCAGAAGTTAGCCGTGTAAAGTAGTCATTGTTCTCATGGAAGCTTGTGATGAGGCTGAGTTCAAGTATGGACCAGTATAGAAAACCGTGTTCCCACAGGGCTAAATATCTTTCAGTGCAAATTTACAATGGTGCTCCTCAAACATCAGTGTGGGTATGAATCACCTGGGCTAAATGCAGATTCTGATTCAGTAGGATTAGATCTCTAAGCCATAGTCCAGATTCTGCATTTCTAACATACTGCCAGGTAAGGTGGGTGCTGCTGCTTGCAGGCCACACTTTGAGTAGTAAGGCTTTACATCACCAAACACTTGGTACCTGATCATGGCAGATGATACTTAACCGAGGTTGGCTCCTTTCTCCTTCTGTGACTTCATCTCATTCGCTGTTTGCCAGGAAGTCTTACAGGAAGAGATTTCACTCCCTAAATGTCCTCAAGTCCATCAGGCATGAGTTTCCTCCATCACTGGGACATGTTCTTTCCTTCACCCCCTGACATCTCATGACCACATCTGCCATCCTCTGATCTTCTCGGATCTCTGCTGTCCTTCTGGTCAAACTCAATAAGATTATTTTTTCCAGTTTCCCCTCTTCTTAGTATTTATGCTCCATTGTCACTATCAGCCACTTCTTTATTCTGGAAACATTCTCCATTCATTGTTCTGCTTACGGAGTTCTCCTGATGCTGCTCACGGTTCTCCTGGATATGCTCTTCACTCTCTTCATCTTCTCTACCACCTCCCTGCACTTCCCGCACTCCTTGAAACCATTTTTCAGAGAACCACCTCTCTATACGTCTGCTAAAGCTATGATTTGGGCCTTTATCTTCCAATTTTTTTTTTTTTTTTTTTGTCTACTCAGTAGTAGTAATTTATTGAACTCCTATTGTGCCAAACTTACTGAAAATACAGACATAAACCTTGCCCTCTAGGAGCACATGGTCAAATGGAGACAGGCTGCAGGCAAAATTTGCAGGGACAAGGCATTTCAGTGATGCTATTGTGGAGACACTGAGTTATTTTTCTCTTTTACCCACTGTAGAAAATATGACCCAACAAATTTTCCACCTAAATCCTTCCTCAGAATTGACCTATTGCCTGCATTTCTTGGACAAAATTCCCTGGGCCTCTGGCTTTATCATCTATCCAGATTCCCACGTTCGCCTCCAAGATGTAGTGTTGCCAGATATCATTTGAGGGTAAAGATGGTATGACTCATTCCATGGTGAAATGAATCAAGTGTCTCCTCTGTAAGTAATGAGAAATTTACTTCTTTTGAGTTTAAAAGATTTTGCTTTACTCTTATGTTACTCCTTCGATTTAGTTTGAATTATAAATTAGTTGTAATGCTTTTATAAAAAGTGTTGTGTGTTGATTTACCTTTAATTTGAACAATATGTAATAATAAAAATAAAGCTTTCTAGCCCTTCTTTTTACAACACCTTTTATGTATAAGATTCCCAAAAGCTTTTAGTAATGTTAGCTGTAAAATGAATGTTAAGTTTTAATTTCAACTTCGAAAAGAATAATTATCCACCTTAAAGGTTTAACCATCTTTTTGAAAAGCACAAAATTGATTTTTAAATTCTCGATACATGATGAATTGTGGTTTTCCCTACTCCAGCACTATTTGGCTGAAGTTTCACTGTATGCTTGTCACATTTATAGTCCCAAACTAGCAACACATGGTGCAGGAAGGGAGTTATAGGCAATTGGTTTGATAGGCAGGATTTGTTTTAAATGATGTGAGAATGTCAGTTACTCATTCTTGTTTCTCAAGTAGCTTTCCCCCACCTGCATCCTCTCTATTCCAAGCTAGAATGATAATTTTATGGCAGCACATAAATGCCAGTGAAGTCAAAGAATGTATAATAAAACAAGTATCCGAAAGCCATTAATTCATAATATCTGTGCTTAACTACTATTTTATTTAAAAATCAGTGAAAAATTATTAGGTTGGTTCAAACTACTTTCTTTTTTGCTGCAGGAATAGCCTTATTTCAGGATTCATTGTCTAAAATAGTTGTTTGATAGTGCTGAAAATATTATTTTAAACAAAGTTGAAAATATACTGTGGGTTTATAGAAAATGATCACTGGTTCTACCATTGCAAAATAATGGCAACAAAATTACAAATTGCTGAGTGTTGAACCTTCGATTTGATATGGTTCAGCCTTTTAGCCCTCAGTGATTTCTCAACCATGATGGTTAGTGGTGAGGTAATTACTGGAGCCAGGCATAATTAGGAACTATATCACATTAAAGACCCTGGGATACTGGGATTTAGATTATTTCTGTGTTCCAAGGTAGCAGTGTGCCTTCCCACAAGTTTGCTATCAGACTTCCTCGTGCAAAATTTAAAAACATTTCTCTCCTTTCAGTGAATCTTTACATTTTCTGATTTAATAGGGACTTCATCTTCCTTCCTTCCTTCCTCCCTCCCTCCCTTCCTCCCTTCCTGCCTTAGTCTTTCCTTTCCTTTCCACTTTATCTAAAATTGCCTTTATTTCTTAGAGGCTTAGCCCATAATCTGATCCAATTCAACATTTCTTCTTCACTATGTGATGTTTTACTTTAAATTATAGTGTGTTGTACATGCATTCTCTCTCCTTTTATATTTTCTTTCCACATTTAGGCCTCTTTAAACTGACTTCACAGCTTTCTTTACTATTTTACATTTCTTCTCACCAATCTTTCTCACTTATTCTTGACTATGATGAGTCAAAGTTCTTTAAAGTAATGTTTTTAGTATTCATTTTCCTTGCTTTTAAACCCCAAATTCCTTCCATTGCATAGTTACTGAAATTTTCTGTGCTTCCGTGGGCAAAAATCAAAGTGTCCAAACAGCAATTTTGTCAGCATACATCCAAATTCTTAGAAATGATGTGGAAGTCATAAATGTATTGATGTGGAAAGGATGTTCAGGAAATATTGTAGATGAAAAAATAATTTCCTGAAATCAACATTTACAGGAGGGTACCATTTTTATGTATTTGCATAGAGCACATTACATAATTTATATTTTGAAAGTAACATATAGAAAGAAAACCCTGTAGGGATAGATCCAGCATAAAAAAATTATGTTATGAAATATTTTAAACATAAAATGCATAGATAAAACATAATATAAATAAACGAATAACATAATGGTTACACACCTGTGTGCCCACTTTCAAGTTCCTTCCTATTTACTGTTTTTTACTGTTACTTTTATTGGACACACATTTTAAAAGATACATAGCAATGATGTCATTGAAATTGGCTGTACAGACTTTTTCAACCTTGTTCCCCTTCCTTCCTCACCGGGGGCTATCATGTGTTGATCATTTTCATGCATTACTTCTAAATTATTACCCAACATATAGGCATCTATATATCATATGTAGTATTATACAATTTAAATTTTATTTAAATGGTTTCACTTAGTACATAACATTGACAACTTGCTTTTTTCTCTTAAAAATCATATTTTTGAGATTTTTTCCATGTTGACACAGGTACTTCTAGTCTATGTATTTTCATTCCAGTATAATATTCTAATGTATGAATATACAATTAATGATGTATCAATTCTCCCCTTGATAAGCATTCAACTTATTTTCAATATATTGTTGTTTATACCTCATATGTGTTTTATATTGTCTTTTTATTATTGATTTCAAATTTGATTAAATTATGGTCAGAGAACATTATATAACAATGATTCCTTAGGGTTTTGTTTGTTTGTTTGTTTTTTGAGTCTTACTCCATGGTCATTTTTGTGACTATTTAATGTAGATTTGAAAATATTTATTCAAAGTCTAGCAGGTGGGTGCAGGAGTATGAATTGGTTTTTCACATTTTCTTACTTCTGTATTTTTGTTTGGTCTACCTACAGCCATGCTTTTTTTTAATTATCCCATTTTAAAAAATTTTCTTATAATTCTGGGAATTTTTGGCTTTATGGATTTTGAATCTCTATTATTACATTCTAAACATTCAGAATTGCAGTAGTTTTCTGAAGGACTTGCACATTTTTTCATATGCAATGATTTTCTTCATGCCCATTAGTCCTCTTTGCTTTAAGTTTATCCTATCTAATATTTAACATAAATAGGCCTTTTTTATTCTGAACAGTCTTTGCCAACTAGTTTTTCATCTCTATACTTTCAACCGTTTTATGCTCTTGTGTTTCACACACGTTTTTTATGAACATATACTGATATTTTACTATATTTATTTAATTTAATAATTTTCATCTATTTAATAATTTAGTCTTTCCATTTATTTTTATTAATGACATATCTATTTATACATTCTTAATTTGAGCCTTATAGTTTTATATTGAACAGACTTTACTGTTTGTTCTTCTTTTTTTTCTTCCTGTCTAGTATTTTCTTTTTCTATATTTTCATTATTCTCCTCCCCTGCTCCACTAGTTTGGAAGTTAAATATTCTGTTTCTTTTTTGTTGCATAACATTAAATGTTAGCACCTATATTTGATTTCCACCAGTTTACAATTAATATTTCTACACTTCAGCCAAGCAACACAAATAATTTAAATTTTCTTTACCCCAATCACTTCCACCTCTACTTCCTTTTGTTTTGCTGAGTTTTTTCAAAGAAATTAAACAGAGTTTCAGATTCCTTGCTTAATTACTGAAGGCCTCTTTCAGGCTATATATTGGCCATTATCATCAATAAATTATTCCAAGAATTGCTTTCTATGTATCTTCTAGAAGATGTAAACTGGTTAATATATACAACCTAATTTCAGTCCAGTCACCAAATTAAAAACTTGGATTGAGCATCAAGTGTATATCTAGAATTAAACCAAGTGTACTGAGGTATATAGGGAAGCCCTGACCTGGTTTTCTCTTCTATCTTATCAAAGTAGTTATCCTACATTCTGATTAGTGAAATAATTTCACCCTGACTTAGCTCAGCCAATTGAATAATAGTTTTTACTAGGAATTTAAGGTCCACAATTCTTTTGATTCCACATGTGTCCTAGATCCTGTCTGGGTGATGTATATGCACTATGTAGGGAGAAAACTTTGACAAGCCCATTTATATAAAAATTATTCCATGTTATACATTCTCATCAATATATTAACTTCTGAACACAGGAGTGAATTTTCAGAGAGCACTTTGCAAATACAGATATAGATGAGCATCATAATATTATTAGGATAAAAAGTAAATGCCATTGAAATTATAATCTTATATTAAATAGTTTGTAAGAGCATGTATTAGAGATAAATATAGCTGAAGACTCCCACAGAGAGGCACAGATAGCTTCTTCACAGCAATAACTGATAGTCCATTCATGTGTAGTTTGCATTGTTCCAGAAAGGGCTGTGAAAGGAGAATATAAAGGAATACGTGCAGTGAGATAAAAGAAATTATAAATAAGCAGGTAATGAAGCTTGGTTAAGTGAAAAATTAGAATATTTCATTTAAGTCAGAATTTAGCAAAATATTTGCCTTGATGCCCTGTGTATTAAATTTTTTGGAGAAGGGCTACAATTGTGGGTCTAGACGTCCTAGCAGCCAATGCAGATGGGGAGTGAGGGGATCAGCTTATGATTCATAGTGTCTATGAGATTTTTTTTTTAAATTGCTCAGGATAAACACAGCATTTCTGGCACAGAGACTAGAAAGTAATTTTTCCTCTGGGCAATCATGAAACACTGAAATGTAGGGCACAATCATCTCAACAACTATCACAGTAAATTCTGCAATGAGATGCACAGGGGTTTTCAGTGTAGACAAGTGATTTCATAAATCAACAAAGGCATTCTGCAGTATTGAGTTCTAAAGTGATCTGAATTTGTTGGACTGTCCTTCATGCAACCTAAATATTTCTCTCGGTTGGCCTTTGCTTACGTACTGCACAGCAGTAAGCATGAGATTCTTTACCCCATGGTAAGCATCTGGAGCGCAGCTCGTCCTCCCCTTTAGCCCTAGTACAGAACCACAGGCTGAAATAATCAGCAGCACCAGGTCTGGCCAACATCTCTCAGAAGTGTTGACAAACTCCCAACAAGAGCGCCTGAGGAGAAGTCTTCCTCACTCCCCGGTGGAGGAAAACCAACATACCTGTGTTCAGGAGGCAAGTTGGAGCTCACTCTAACACACGGATATATAGAAAAACCTCAAAAAATTCACAATGAGGCACACCCAGAACTTTAACCTTTACTAGTGTAAGTAAGCCTGTCTCCCGGAAGGCTCCAAGATAAACAGGGTTGCGTAATGTATGCTGAGATAACTGGAGGTGTTAATTTGTTTATAGTGGTTAACTCTAGGCTCCATGTTGGGGTCATCTAGTGAAAATGATTGCATTGGCTGTAAAATGAGTAATCCGCATGAGCCCTTTTTCCGGGCAGTCACGAGTATGCTGGGTCTCTTGCAGACCCACACCAATTCTAATTAATAACAGCACAACCGTGCTCTGCTGATGAGAATCTCATTTATTCGATTGGTTCTGAAATATGGTAGGCACTTCGGACATCAGACTCATTTTTCTGAATACATTTCCTGTCAGAACTCTAATATTTTAAAAATCTGCCTTCTTTGCACTTTCGGATTTTAAAAACCTTTTCAGTGTAATTGCTATCAAAATCAGAGATTTCTTTAAAAGATTTTATTTATTTATTTGACAGAGATCACAAGTAGGCAGAGAGGCAGGCAGGGGGGTGGGGTGGGGGAAGCTGGCTCCCCGCTGAGCAGAGAGCCTGATGCGGGGCTCGATCCGAGGACTCAGGGATCCTGACCTGAGCCCAAGGCAGAGGCTTTAACCCACTGAGCCTCCCAGGTGCCCCAAAGTCAGAGCTTTTTTTTAAATTGAGACTAGCATCCTTTTTACTAATTTGCTAAATTTTGTTAATTACATTTATTTACTCCAGAATTCGGTTGTTAAAATGATTAATATTAAGCAAGATGAAACAGTATATAGTTGGTCTTTTTTTTCCCAGCAGAGAGCCTGAGTGTGGTTTTCTGAGCTCCTCATAAGAAATTATTCTTGCTCATTATTTTTATATGATTCAATGTTAATATTTAATTTACATTTGAATGAACAAAATGGTATATTCGGCAATACTAACAAGATATTTCTTTCACATGTTACTATTACGATTATAATGAAACTTTAATTGTGTTACCTTCACAAGACAAATAGAAAGTACTTCATTGTGTGTACACAGGAACTGGCCGCTGAAAACTTTCAGCGTGCCAGTTTTACTAGAAATTTTGACATGATGGCCCTTTAGAAAAGAGCACATTCTCTTTGAGAAAGAAGAGAAAGAAATGAGAAAGAAGCTTAAAATTCTGGCTCTCTTTTTCTTTAGCAAAAGTAGGACTGTTTTCTTGGAAATATTTCCTGTCCTTCCCAAACTTCAATACTAACAGGATTTTATTCAAATTTCCAAAGAGAAAAGTCATCCTTGGATGGCTTAAATGAGAATGTTTGGAACTTTCTGGCAAGACAGCCATATTAAAAAGTCAAATATAAGTAATTGAAATATGGGCTTCTCCGGACATCATATTCATTGGCACAGCAATTACTCACATGCTTAATACTTCATGCCTTGTCCAAAATCAATGTTTAGGAGTACATTTCTGTCTTAAAAACCAACTTTCTTTAGCTCTTACAAAGAACCTCTAATTGGAAAGGGAGTAGGGTTCAGCAAAGAAGACAGTGACTGACGACTCAGATGATTTGGGTGTAAGTCCTGGATCAGCTACTTCCTAGCTTAGAGGACAAGTCCCCTAAACTCTGAGTCTCAGTTTCTTTATCTGTTAAGAACATATTTATAAACATTGATCCCAGTAGCTTGCAGTGTTGTGATAAGGACCAACATAATGTAATGGGCGTGAAAACATTAAAGCAATACAAGGCCATCAGTGTGTTGCTATGAGTAGCATGTTGTTTGTGAGGGGGCACTTGCTAGCCCAGCTTTCTGGTACCAAGAAAGAAAGAAAAAAAGTAATGTATAGACTGTTTAAGAAAACCTTCTTTTAGAGAAGGTCTGCAACTTAACATGCAAACAATGGCATCCTAGGACCTGCTCTCAAATCAGCATCACTTTGCTTAAACCTACACCTTGGTGTAGTTGGTCAGGGCCTACAAAAACTACTCATTTCACTTCCCTTGATTTTGCTTGATATGCCGACAACAGTTGTCCACACTGATAGCCTTTATCTTCATCTCTGCTCCTCCCTAGTTTTGCAACTTCTCTCCTTGGTCCCTGCTTTCTGAGCTTCTCCTTGAGCCTACCAGCACTTACATGTCAAAAAAAGTCACAACAGAAAGAAAAAAATAGTAGGCGAATTGAATTCAACCACCATGTAACTTGTAAATTGATGCAAAACAATTTATTTTCACATTTTTTTTTACTCTAAAGGGTAGTGAATGTAAGAAATAAATTAATCTTAATTATGGGTCAAAATAAAAAAATATCAGCCTTCTTTCCTATTTTATTACCTATCTGCAACATGGTGCCTGGCTCCTTCCTTTTTCCAATAGCAAACCACTTCCAATAGTTTTCCCAATAGAAAGAAAAACTTTGTCTCTGCCAGTCTTAGGCTACATATGGCCTGGTTCACATGCTACTCGAGGCAAGAAGATGGTTAATCTTTATCTACATTTCGCTACTCAATTCAGGACAATATTTACTAAGCACTTGTCACATTCCAGGCATAATGCTATAATGCAGGAGACACATATATTCCTTCCTAGAGTGCTTGTACTATACTGCGGAAATGTTGCCAGATGAAATGGAGAGACCCCAGCCCTGAGGCCTCGACCCAGCAGGACACAAATGAATCACCAGAGGTTCTTATTCTTGTGATGAGGATTTCAAAGATAGACACACAGCACAGCAGATGAGTAACACAAGTGGGAAAGTTGATTAAGGCAAAAGTACACTCTTGAGATATAAGGGCAGTTGAGAGAAAGAGAGAGAGAGAAATTTGTTATAAATGATTCTGCTTTAAACATATGGGAAGTCCCATTTTCTCTTCTCAAGACGGTAAGCTAAAATAATGGCCTTGAGCATAGATATAAGAAAGTTGATTAGAAATTCAACATGACTTTCATTATTCATTCTCTCTCTCCAGATAACATTCATCACAAAGGCAAACCAACCCGGAAAATGCTGTGTGAATCTCCATTTTAGACAGCGTGAGACAGTATGAGAACAGCAGGTCTGAAGCAAAAGAAAGAATTCTTTACATTACGCTATTAAATGGAACACTTAATCAGCTTTTTTGCCAAAGGAGAACTTCCCATTTTGTTGAGTTGTAAAGAGGGCTGTGGGGAAAATATCTGCAAACCGAAAGGATATGGACCTGTGTCTGTTGACTGGTTGTTTCATAAAGTGGTACTGAGTCAACATTGGTCAGAAAGACTAACTCACAGACTTTTGAGAACTTGGCTATAAGTAGTTCTGTTTATCACTTAGTCTAATGTTTGCTACACCAACTTGGTAAAGAGTGCATTTTTCGGCAGGGGGGTTCTGTCAGGTAGTTTCCTCTTCCTCTGTCTTCACTCCAACATCATCGTCTGTAAGCCATTTCCAGGTCTGTGAGATTATTTCAGCTTTCCTGCATTTATGTCATGGACAAGCAACAATAAGATTTGTAACAGTATTTCTTTTTTTTTTTTTTGATATTTTATTTATTTATTTGACAGACAGAGATCACAAGCAGGCAGAGAGGCAGGCAGAGAGAGAGGAAGGGAAGCAGGCTCCCCGCCAAGCAGAGAGACCTATGCGGGACTCGATCCCAGGACCCTGAGCCCATGACCTAAGCCGAAGGCAGAGGCTTAACCCACTGAGCCACCCAGGCTCCCCTGTAAACTGTATTTCAAAACAGTACTCTGAGGAAGTCAGAGCAAATTTACTAAGTTTTTAAAACATGAAGTATATGTTTCACCACTGGTGACTTTAAATCCTAGCTTTTGCACCAGAGGTAAAGAGATGAGGGGCACCTGGGTGGCCCAATGGGTTAAGCCTCTGCCTTCAGCTCAGGTCATGATCTCAGGGTCCTGGAATCAAGCCCCACATTGGGCTCTCTGCTCAGCAGGGAGCCTGCTTCCCTCTTTCTCTCTCTCTCTGCCTGCCTCTCTGCCTACTGGTGATCTCTCTGTCAAATAAATAAATAAAATCTTTAAAAAAGAGAGAGAGAGAGAGAGAGAGAGATGAAAAACATGAGTATAGCTTGTCACAAGGCCAGATCTTGACCTGAGGTGTATAGCATTCGGGATTGAATTAAATTCCCACAAATTATTCAGAAATCCCATCCACTGAGCAGTAAGATTATTTTGTAACAGGACTCGTGGATTTTATCCATTCCTCTTCAAAAAAGACATTGGAATTTACACTTCAAGTGACATAATGGAAACAGATCCATTTTCTGACAGGGTTTTTTGGGGTTTTTGTTTTGGCAAAAATAAATAAATGAATAGTTGGAAAGGCAAAGTAGAATCATATCTGGAGTTTCTGGAGCAGCTCTAGAGCAAATTACATCCTGAGTTGGATTCACCCAGATCCATACTTCTTAACAGCAAGAGAGTCAAGGGCTCTGAGCTTGTGTATCTAGAATAGAACAGGGAGCAAAGTGTATTTTAGCTAGTCTTGATTTAGCCTGGCTTAAGTGGGACACACTGTAGGTGTTTTTAGTGTTTGTGACACAGATGACTGTTGAATGAGTTGTGTGCTAGAAGCTACACTAAAATTTATAAATGCTCAATTCTCTGGAGAGATCATGTATACCTGAAAGAGGAAATGCAAGATCTCATTAAACTGTCTTCTGCTCTCCAGATGGCTCTGAAATGACTGCCTTTTATACTGGCCTTTCTCTAGAGGGAAACTTTTTTTTTTCCATTTTATTTTATTTTATTTTATTTTATTTTATTTTATTTTATTTCTTTTCAGTGTTCCAGGATTCATTGTTTATGCACCACACCCAGTGCTCCATGCCCTCCATAATACCCACCACAAGGCTCATTCAACCCCCCACCCCCCCTCTCCTCCACAACCCTCAGTTTGTTTCTCAGAGTCCACAGTCTCTCATGGTTTGTCTCCCCCTCCGATTTCCCCCAACTCACTTCTCCTCTCCATCTCCCATTGTCCTCCATGTTATTCCTTATGCTCCACAAGTAAGTGAAACCATATGATAATTGACTCTCTGCTTGACTTATTTCACTCAGCATAATCTCTTCCAGTCCCGTCCATGTTGATACAAAAGTTGGGTATTCATCCTTTCTGATGGAGGCATAATACTCCATAGTATACATGGATCATATCTTCTTTATCCATTCATCCTTTGAAGGGCATCTTGGTTCTTTCCATAGTTTGGCAACTGTGGCCATTGCTGCTATGAACATTGGGGTACAGATGGCCCTTCTTTTCACTATATCTGTATCTTTGGGGTAAATACCCAGTAGTGCAATTGCAGGGTCATAAGGAGGCTCTATTTTTAATTTCTTAAGGAATCTCCACACTGTTTTCCAAAGTGGCTGCACCAACTTGCATTCCCACCAAAAGTGTAAAAGGGTTCCCCTTTCTCCACATCCTCTCCAACACATGTTGTTTACTCTTTGATGATTTTGGCCATTCTAAATGGTATAAGGTGGTATCTCAATGTGGTTTTGATTTGAATCTCCCTGATTGCTGATGATGATGAACATTTTTTCATGTGTCTGTTAGCCATTTGTATGTCTTCTTTGGAGAGGTGCCTGTTCATGTCTTCTGCCCATTTTTTTAGGGGATTATCTGTTTTGTGTGTGTTGAGTTTGAGGAGTTCTTTATAGATTTTGCGAATATCTTCTCCCATTCCATGGGTTGCCTCTTTGTTTTGTTGACTGTTTCATTTGCTGTGCAGAAACTTTTGATCTTGAAGTCTCAAAAGTTCGTTTTTGCTTTTGTTTCCTTTGCCTTTGGAGACATATCTTGAAAGAAGTTGTTGTGGCCTATGTTGAAGAAGTTACTGCCTATGTTCTCCTCTAGGATTTTGATAGATTCCTGCCTCATGTTGAGGTCTTTTATCCATTTCGAATTTATCTTTGTGTATGGTGTTAGAAAATGGTCAAGTTTCATTCTATATATTATATATATATATATATATATATATATATATATATTCATATAGCTGTCCAATTTTCCCAGCACCATTTATTGAAGAGACTGTCTTTTTTCCACTGTATATTTTTTCCTGCTTTGTTGGAGATTATTTGACCATAGAGTTGAGGGTCCATATCTGGGCTCTCTACTCTGTTCCACTGGTCTGTGTGTCCTGTTTTTGTGCTAGTACCATGCTGTCTTGGTGATCACAGCTTTGTAGTAAAGTTTGAAATCAGGCAACATGATGCCCCAGTTTTGTTTTTCTTTTTCAAAATTCCCTTAGCAAATTGGGGTCTATTCTGGTTCCATACAAATTTTAGGATTGTTTGTTCCAGCTCTTTGAAAAATGCCGGTGGAATTTTGATCAGGATGGCATTGAAAGTATAGAGTGCTCTAGGCAGTATAGACATTTTAACAATGTTTATTCTACTGATCCCGGAGCATGAAATGGTCTTCCATCTTTTGAGGGAAACTTCTGATGCTAATCAGCATTTAAATCAGACCTTTAAAGCTGATAATTCCTGAGGCTGATTCTTGCCTCTCGGAAGGCCTTTTATAGGTCATCTGCTATAATCCATGAGGCGGACAAGATTGTCCTTTGTGCTGAAAGCACTCCTGTCCTTCTCCTGAAGCTGCTGGCCTGCTTCTCAGGTGCTTCTGCCCTTGTCCAGTCCCAGGTAATGCTACCACAGTTGGTTCTCATGATGGAGAAAATTTAACTCCACATGGAATTGGTCAAAAGTTTGACTGAATCCTGGTATATAGGGTTAGTCCCTGGACTAACCCAGCACAAAATTAGATTCTGGCTTTGTTATTACTCCTTGAAGTTTGTTATTACTCCTCAAACCCAAGTCCCTTATGCTACAGGTGTTAGTTTTGTTTTAACATTGTTCAGTGCAAATAGAATGCAAGCCTCTACTTGAAAAGTGTGCTCCCTACAAAAAAGATAGACCTTTGTTTGTGCTGTGATGATCTTAATTGGCAAGTATTAATCACTCTCTCACATTTTTCAAGCCCTCTCTTAGTTCACTTTGTCATTTTTAAGCTATAGGCATCAGGCCCAGCACATTCCTAAAGAGGGGCCCTAAGAAATGCATGTTTTCCTTCTATATGTACTATTTGTTTATTGATATTGATCTAGCTCTTGTAGTTTCTAACAGAATCCGTGTAAATAATGTTTATTCTCCATGCCATGCTATTCACTGTGGGCTTGGGATCTCCTAGTTTTCAACCCATATGCATAAATTAAACCTTATCTCTAGGTTCAAGTTTATTTAGATTTCTTATCCAATATTTATTTCCCCTTTCTCCCCACTCTTTTTCTCTTATCCACAAATAGTGTTCTTGAATGATCTCCCAGTGGTCTATGAAGTTAAGTTATGAACTTAGCCTGAGTTGAGAGTGTTTAGCTTCCTTTCCAGTATGATACTATCATCCCAAAAGGAAATCCTGCCTTTTGGTATCGCTTTGTCCAGGAAAAAGTGGCAAATTCTCTGAGCTTAATTAAATATTATATTTCATGAGTCCATGATGCCTTGATGAAAGATATACCATTATTTTACATGCACCCTGAAAAGAAAAAGGCTCAAGACAAGGAATTTAATAATAATGTTATCTAATAATCTAGGAGAACCTAATTACATAAGAGAGCTCATTGCAAATGAGAGCTACATCCTTACTATATGAGTAAACAAAAAGACAAGCAAATCAACAGAACTACCATGTAGAAAAGAACAGCTGGCCAGAAAAACCTGTATTTTTTAATATTAGCACTGAGCAGAGGAGGAAAAAAAGTCTTCCCTGATTATTTGAACTCAAACCCAATACAAACAGAGGTTTGCAGTCTGCATTCACAAAAGTGCTTGGAACTCGTTATTGAATTTATAAGACCTATTTCAATTTCAGAGATGTTGAAATGTATATTTAAAAAGTTTGTTCTAGAATTAATAAAAGGAATGAATTTTAATTGTTTAGAAGTTGGTGTTGTTTATAGATTTGCCTGTATTTTCTTAACTTTTGAAAGATTTGGGTAAGCATCTTTACCTCATTGTTCTACTCCAAACTGGATTTCCAGATGTCTTAAGGTCATTTATCACTGGATAAACCTCTCTGGATTCAACTTGATGTTTTCTCCCAGCTTCCATAAAGATGGAACATTTTAGAGGCTAATGTTCATAATGAGGTGTGTACATTTGAAAGACCCCTGGAGCAATGCAATATTGTCTCGCTCAAGGCCGTGTACATCAAGATGCAATTGTCAGATGTAAAATGACACTGAAAATATATTCAGCTCAACATCTGGCTTTATGGTATTGATTTTCAATACTCTCTTTCCATCAGATACACAATAGACTATCATCTTACTAATTTTCTCAAATTAAGTGGGATCAGACTCCTCATTCACATTGAATGGTTGACTCTGAAGAAATACCCTGATGCTTAATGTGATGTATGTGCTTTTGAATTACTTTATTACTGACCCATATGTCCTCCCATGGTATCAGAAAAAAAAAATGGTGTCATTATGATAAAATAGAAGTATGAAATCATATTGAATTAAAATAACTTAAAAATGTTCCTCTTTAAATACTAAAAATGACCTGGAAACTTTCGTATCCATCAGATACAAGATGTATGTAGATTTTTCTCTACTTTGGTCTAGATCAGGTTTTTCTTCTCTAAAGCATCAGTCTAGTGATTAGTGTTAATTAAATTTGGAAAATTCTACACGCTCTGTTCCCTGCTTCAGAAATCACAATACACAAGTGAGTATTACATGCTCTGAGAAACCCTATAGTAAGGAAGACTGGTCACCTCTTGAGAGTCATTTACCCTGAAATCATGTCTTTCACATAAAACCTGTTCTCCCTTTGCATTACACACTTTAAGATGCTGATCTAGACCACTATCATTCATTTTGATCCTCTTAACCATGATTAGAGACAGATAGGAGGAAGATTAGGTGGGACCTTATGGGCTATTTTAATAGAAAACCACTGAAGGGTTTTCTAAAAGCGAGTGATTTAATCTGTTATGCCTCATTTATTCATTTATTCAACAAATATTTAATGAGTGTCTATTATATGCCAGCATTGTGTTAAATGCTGAAGAGTGAGACCTGAGTGGTAGAGTAGATGGTAAAGCAAACTGATAAGATGATGATCATCCCCAGGATCGGAAGCTTAAGACAGTATATTGGAGAAATGTCATGGCAAGGAAATCCAATTCAACACGCATCCACTGTAGTACCATTTTGGGGCTACATAGCTGTTCTGTCCCAGAGTTACAAAGATGGATCTGCTACATTCCAGGCTACTGGGGAGCTTATAAGCTTGTGAGCAGAGCCACATTGTTTGGTGCCACGTGTCAGAAACATTTGTAGTTCAAGACTGAAGAAGGCAGAGCAGTCTTCTCTTTGCCCTGAGAGAATCCATAAGCGTAAGGATTGAAGGAGACTATAAACTTCTCTAGCAATTGATGTACTATTTTTAAGTTCCCATTTTAGAATACATTATGCTATAGCTTTAGAAAATAATATATTTTATTACAAAAGATTATTTAAAAAATCATAAAAGGAAACTTTAAATAAACCAATGGCCGTGTTGTTGGCCTGCTCAATGACAAGAGACCAAGGTTTCCTAGGGTTGTCTCGGTTCCTGACAGATTCCTAGTTTGGGTTCCAGTGCACATAGGTTCTTACAACAAACTCTCTTATTCTAGGAGATAACTTGGGGAAAGATCCCTTTTCCTGCAATAATCACAAATAACAACAATCCAAATAATCTAATTAGAACTGTAGCACTAAAATTTAGTGGTCATCAATAAGAAAAATTAAAAGAAAGCATATCTGAAGTTAAAATTATAAATAAATAAAATAAGAACGCTTTACTTAGGAATGTGTTTTTTAGCTGCTGGGACTCAAGATGGTGACTTTCACTATGTTCTTGTACTGAAATCTAACCCTAGCAACTCCCTCTTTTCAAAGGCTTTAAGGTATAACATAGTTTTTCTATGACAGAAATCACATTTTTATTAATTATTGGCACAGTTCTATAAGACTTTTTCCTAAATGTGTGGGCTGTATATTCCTTGATCACTCTATCACATTTCAACAAGTTGGTAATATCATTTTTATAGCAAACATGCAAATGTAATTCAGTCTTTCCTTCAGTATGGGTAATCAAAACAGCTTTTACTGATATTTTTTAAAAGTTTCTTTTAATTTCGATTCTCACTATTGGTAATGCCATGTAGGCTTTTAGGATTGCTGTCAAATTTAGGAAAACTTTATCAAGTTTCTTGCAAACATAGTTTCTGTTTGTAGTACTGCTACAGGTTTGTGGTCTCCAGACATAGGAATTCACAGATTCTGTTTTGTACTTCCCTTACAAATGTATGATGCATTTATCATTGTATGTGGAACATATTTCTAACAGGAGTGAATTTCCATCTTGACTTGGTGTCAATGAAAACCAAATCCTCAGCTTAAAATTTTTATGTGTCTAATGAATGGAAGAATTTTCCACAGACTAGCTTCTGGCTCCATACATTCCAAACCTTGTTTCTACTCATTATCCACACACTTCTGGTGCTAAGTGCCCCTTACATCAGAGTAAGTCTCAAAGGACTTCTGCCCCTGCACTTCTTGTCATAACACTGAGTAAGTCGATAGAGTGAGTAGTTTGAGGATGCCTGGAAGCCATTCATACACCAGGACAGTAGCAAAAAGTGAAGAGTAAACAATGTAAATGCACCTCATTAAGTACAAATTCAATCTACTTCAATTTCAACTCCCTGTTAGCTGGATCTCACAAATGTTCTCGATCACTCAGGTGAAACTTGACCGGAGAGAAAGTATAATGTAAAAAAAAAAATTAAAATGGAGAGAGACAGCAGGCTTAACCAAGTGTGGTTTAAATATTTTATTCTTGCAATGTTTTGTAAAACAGGCTCATATGAACACATATGGGTCCAGGGTCTTGGAAGGGCTTCTTGTAGTTGACAGCTTTGAAGCTTGAGTTTTGTTAGCTTTGTACCTGAGTTTCATTTTTCTCTTGTTTTCAACTGACTTAGGTTTTTTCTATCCACACTATACCATTTTCTATTGCTTGGTTTCCTCTTGCTCAATTTCTGTTGACTCCCATGGAGTCCAGTCCTACCTTCAGACTTCTTTCACTGCAGCTGTCAGCCTTCAAGTCTCACTGTTTACTTCTTTCCCTCCAGACATGGTTGCTTTTGGTTTAAGTACCCATGTCTAGAACAGTTGCCTGTAACAGGGTTAGGGGAGAGTGGGAGACAATGTCACAGGCTCTGAATAGGACTGCCCAAAGGCATCACCCAGCTCCAGCATCAGTAAAGTAGGACAGTGAGTCCATGAACTAGGTTGACTGGGTGGTGATATCTGCCACTCTTGTTTAGCGGGGGAGAGAGCATTTAAAGGAATATCACCTCTTGATGATGATGTTTCCCTCAGTCTTTCCATCACAATGAATCTTTTTCATTACAATAGTGATATATTAACTTTAAAATGCTTGTAAGTACACCACTTTGAGAAAATGTGTTCAGGGAGAGGAAACTGCTTCTCTGACGTCAGCTGTGCTTCTGAGGGCTTCCTTTTAATGAAGGGTATGGAAAGATCTTTTTCATGTAGAGGGGTGTGGGGGCAAGCAGAAATGACTTGCATTTCTAGGACAAGTAAATATTTAAATACTTATGCATATGGAATATAGGATTCCTCATTTTTCAGAATTGGTTACATCTAAGTGAAAGCAGTATTATTGCAAGCTGTCTGGTGATATGTAAGTTTATTTTCTTCTCACTCTTCTCATTCCCATGTAGATCACCTCCCAAATCCTTGCCTGCGCCCAGATCTTCCTCCTCTGTTCTTTCCATGCTCCTATCCAGAAGACTCATTCATCTAAAACCATGCTTACTCCAAATCTGCCTTTGCTCTATTATTTATTCTGACAGTGAAAGCCACAACTTTTCTTCCATGTCTACTTCCCCAGACAAAGAAGAAGCCCTTTAAATTTGACCTGTACATTGCCCTTCTCATTTAATTGGTTAATAAAATGAATCAGTTCCACACTTGAGTATCTCCCAAACCCAACCACTTCCCTCCATCTCAGTGCCACTATCACTAACATGGCCTTCATTGTTTCTTGATGAAATAAGGCATCAGCTCTCTAAATGGCCAATCTATGACTCATTTCTGGTTTAAATCTTTTTAAATCACTACCTAAATCATCTCTCTGTATCACGAGAAATGCTTAGAATTTCTCAGAATGAAGTTCAAACTTTTTAGTTATCCCTAGGATAACTTTCAGAGCTTACCTACCAGCATTGTCCAGGTGTTCTTAGTATCTCTCAGCCCATTAAAGAGGCTGTACTCTTCCTTGCATCTTTTGGATATCCCCTCCTAAAACACTTTTTAGTCTTCCGTTCCTTAGCTCAAGTGCCATCCTTTCCAGAAAGCCTACCCTGACATCAGGCCCCATGCAACAGTCCAAATTAGAGATTGCCAACCTACCCTAGGCTTACCTGTACCATGACTGCCATTAGGCTCTAATCACTAGCAAAAATGCTACTGCTATTGTCAATAACAAGGAGACATTCCTTGGAGGCTAGTTTCTGTACTTGATATACATTCTTCACTAATCCTCTCCAAATGTTATAAGATTGACTTCATTAATTTATAATTTATAGGAGAGGAAGCTGGGACTTTGTGAGATTAATGAACTTGACCAACATGACACTACTAGTAAGCAGTAAGTAGCAGAGCTGTGATTTTTAGACTGGGTCGATCTAGTGGATTCCAAAGCTAATGCTAAGTTCAGCCCAAGTGCTGCCCATTTATCACACTTTCTTGTAATCATCTTAAAAGTTTTTTGTAGTACGGCAGTTTATTTTTTTGGAATAGTTTTAGAATCATAGCAAATTTGAGGGGAAGGCACAGATATTTCCCACATAGCTTCTGCCCCATACATGCATAACTCCCCCATTATCAACATTTTCTACCAGAGTGGTACATTTGTTACAGCTGATAAACCTACATTGACACGTCATTATCACCCAAATTCCATAGTTTACCTTAGGGTTCACTCTTGGTTTTGTATATTCTCTGGGTTTGGACAAATGTCTAATGACATGTATTCACCATCATATTATCATACAGAATAGTTTGACTGCCCTAAAAATCCTCTATGCTTTGCCTACTCATCCCTTCCACTCCTTAATCCTGGCAAGCACTAACCTTTTTACTGTCTCCATAGCTTTACCTTTTCTGGAATGTCATATCATTGTAATCATACAGCAGGTAGCTTTTTAAGTTCAGCTTCTTTCACTTAGTCATATGCATTTTAATTTTTCTATGTCTTTTCAAGGCTTGATAGCTCATTTCTTTTTATTAACAAATAATATTTCATTGTTTTGTTGTACCACAGTACATCCATTTGCCTATTGAAGGACATCTTGGATGCTTCCAAATTTTGACAATTATGAATAAGGCTCCTATAAAAATATGTGTACAGGTTTTTGCGTGCTTGTAAGTTTTCAACTCCTTTGAGTAAACACTAAGGGGCATCATTGCTGGATCATATACTAAGAATATGTTCAGTTTTCCAAGAAGCTGCCAAACTGTTTTTCAAAGCAGCTGTACCATTTTGCATCACCACCAGCAATAAATAATAGTTTGTGTTACTCTGCATGGCCATTCAGATAGATGTATAAGGGTACCTCATTACTATTTTAATTTGTATTTCTCTAATGACATATGATTTGACGCATCTTTTCATATGCTTAATTGCTACCCATACATCTCCTTTAGTGAGATGTCTGCTAAGGTCTTTGGCCTATTTTTAGTTGTTCATTTTCTTATTGTTGAGTTCTAAGAGTTCTTTATGTATTTTGCATAACAATCCTTTATCAGATAAGACTTTTGTAAATATTTTCTTCCAGTACATGGCCTGTCTTTTCATTCTTTTGACATTATCTTTCACAGAGCAGAAGTTTTTAATTTTAATGAAGTCCAGCTAATCAGTTCTTTCTTTGGTGTCATATCTAAAAAATCATCACTAAACCCAGGGTCATCTATATTTTTCTCCTACGTTATCTTTTAGGAATTTAATAGTTTTCCGTTTTTACATACAGGCCTGCAATTCACTTTGAGTTAATTTTTGCAAAGGGTGTTAAAGTCTGTTGTGGCTTCATTTTTTTGCAGGTTGGTATCCAATTCTTTCAACACCATTCGTTAAATGAACAGTCTTTGCTCCATTGTATTGCCTTTGCTCCTTGGTCAAAGTTTGGTTGACTGTGTTTATGTGGATCCATTTCTGAGTTCTCTGTTGTTTCATGGGTGTATTTGTTTGTTCTTTCACCTGTTCCACACTGAGCTTCTGACCTATATTTTCCTTTTCTCTAAAGAACGTCTTTACAAATTCCTTCCGTATTTGTTGGAGAAAGTCTTTATTTCTCTCCACTTTTGAAGGATAATCTTGTTAGCACCCTTTTCTCTCAACATTTTCAATATTTCTTATCCCTCCCTTGTTGCTTGCATGGTCTATGGAGTAGCTGATACAAATTTTACATTCACTCCTCTATAGAGAAGGCAGTATTTTTCCTCTGGCTTCTTTCAGGATTTTTCCTTTATCTTTCATTTTCTGCACTATCAATATAATATACCTGGGTATAGCTTTTTATGTTTATATTATCTGGTGTTCTCTGAGCTTCCTGAATCTGTGGTTTTGTGCCTGGTGTTAAGTTCAGGCAGTTTTCAGTCACTATGACTTCAAATATTGTTTCTATTCCTTTTTCTTCTTCTCCTAATGGTATTCCCATTAAATATGTGTTACATCCTTTATAGCTGTCCCACAGTTAATGATATTCTATTCTGTTTCTTTTTCCCAGTTTTTTTTTTTTCCTCTATGCTTTTCAGTTTTGGAACTTGCTACTGAGATATCTATATCCTCAAGCCCAAAGATTCTTTTCTCATCTGTGTCCAATCCTATCATAAGCCCTTCCAGGGCATTCTTTATTTCCATTTTGGTGTGTTTGATCTCCAGCATTTCTTTTTCATTTCTACATAGAATGTCCATCTCTTTGTTTTCATTGCTCATCTATTCTTGCATCCTGTCTACTTTATCTATTAGAGTTTTTAACATAATAATTATAGTTATTTTAAATGCATCATCTGATCATTCCAGTATACTTTCCATATCTAGTCTGGTTCTGATACTTGCTCTGTCTCTTCAAACTGTGTTTTTGCCTCTTAGTATGCCTTGTAATTTTTTGTTGGAAGGTAGATATGATGTACTGGGTAAAAGGGACTACAATAAATAGGTATTCAGTTAATGTAGAAAGATGTAAGGGGGAGGAGGTATTCAATAGTCTTATGATGAGGTCTAAGTCTTTTAGTGAGTCCGTGCCTCTGAGCTGTGACTTCGCAAGTGCTTCTTTGTTCTCCCCCACTTCATAGGACAGGATGGTACCATGGGCTGAGTTGGTTATTGACCTCCTCAAGGTCAGCTAGGCTCTGATAAAACCCCAGCAGGTTTGGCTCTGTTGAAATATTTTCTCCCAAAGGCACTTTGTTAAGAAGAACAGAATACTCTGGTGTATTTCAAAATGGTTTCTTTTTCCTTCCCCTTGCCAAAAGCAAGAGGGGGTATTTCTGCTGTTCACTGTAAGAACCTGATTAAGCTCCTAAAAGTAAAACTCACAAAAGTGTGGGGAATCACCCTGTGACTCGGTGTGACTAGGATCGTTCACATGAAGCCTCTAGCAATTTGTCAGTTACAGTTTAGGTCTCCCGACCATGTCACTGGTTTCCATGGATGTTTCACTTATGGATCTGTCCTAGTGAGTTGTGATTCTCCGTAGCCACTTGTCTGTCTCTTCAATTTGGCAGACAGCAGTTTGCCCTATGACTGAATTTCTCCTATGGATCTAAGGAGAGGGGTTGATTTTTCACTTTGTTCAGCTTTCTAGTTGTTAGGATGGAATGGCAAGTTCCGATCTTCTTACTTTCATCTAGCTCCTCAAGGCAAGAGAGTGTGCCTAATTTCTTCGTCTTAGCAGTGCCTAACACATTGAAAGCTATTACTAAAAATGTGTTTAGTGGTAAAACTGAGTGGTGAAAAATTAACTAATGAAATAATGACTTTGGCATTCTATTCTAATAATATTGATTTATTGGATGTAGAGACCTATAGTAGGTGCATTTTGTCTCTTCTTACCACACTTATCCCCTCCATCTTAGATGTCTATTTCTTTGTCAACTAGCATAGTCTAGCCCTTGAGTTTCTTCAGGCATCTTACTTTCTTTAAAGTTTAAGAACATTTATTATGTTACTCAAAAATTTTTTAATTCATATTTTTATTAAGCTTTTTTACATGCATTAACATTGAGTGTTTTTTCTTTGGGTGGGGGCTGGTTATAATACATGAGCCTTTCATGTAAAAATGAACTTTCAAGGAATTTCTCAAATGTAGCTTTCCATGAAAAGATCAATAGAAAGAAAGATGAGGCCTCTTGTTCCATCATTTTATGGGCTACAATAAAATAATGCTATATATACAATAAAATAATGCTATATAAGTTTACTATTCTATTCCAACACAGCCTAGTTTCTCTAAATCTAAATCAACTAGCTTTTATTTTGATTATCTGAGATGAATTTATGCTTTTTAAGTTGTTATTTTGTAGAAACATTTTATCTTTTTGCTTGATCCTTCATTTTTTAATTGGTGTAATTAACTCTTGAATACTTCAAAGGCTTTCTCCTTTTTTCATTAAACAATGATGTATAATCATGGCAGCTAATAGTTGTGAAGGATTTTATGACTATCTGATTCTAAGGAGCACCATTCTCCCATAGCTCAAAGAATGTAGATTTAATGTTTTCTAACTGCTTTGAACCCACAAGGAATGCAGGTCTAAATCATATCAGTTTTATTTACCAGGTTTCTATCACCCTCTGAGGAGGTGCCCTTTTAATCTTGATCTCTTTCAGAATGGCCAGATGATGAATTCACCCAGATTTTCCTTGTCAGCTTCATTTCTTTCAACCCACCTAAGTGTCTTTCAGCAAATAATCTGAGTATCTTAATCACTTTTTCTCCTCTGGTCACCTCTCCTGCCAGGACCTTGGCATTGTGCCTAGTGGAGGAAAAGACAGTAAATTTTCATGTAAGCTCATCTGTGAGATTTCCATTAGATTCTAGGTGCCACCACTGAGAGTCGCAAAGTCTCCCATTACAGAAGCTAAACAAACTAGATGTTTTCAACATTCTTGACTCCCTTGATTGGAAAACCATTACTCACTCTTTACTCCATTCCCCCCTTTTCCAGATTGTTTCTCATAGTTCCACATACCCCTTTCCCCATTTCCTTTGGTTCTCTCTCTTTCTCTCCCTTTGGTCCCTGGATTTAGTCTTCCATCTATAATAGGCCAGCAACATTCTTAATGAGACTTTCCTGGATTCTCCCTCTTCCTTTATTTCCAGAGTCAAACTTCCCCCTTGGCCCCTATGTACCTCTAATCTTTACCTCTCTCCATCTTCATGATGTTAGGATTAAGGCTCAATTTTCATGATTCCATTTTTTTCTTATGAAACAATACAGTTCCAACAATATTCAAACAGCAACAGAAAAAAAAATCTTTTTTTTTCCTAAAAGCAAAGAATCACTTGACTCTCCAATCACATTACCTCCAGCAAACTCCTATTCTGTACCCTTCAACATCTGTTCCTCACCTTCCACACACTTCTGTGTTTTCTCCATTTGCTTAAATAGATGACAACTCAGTTGTTTCCAAACCACCACCACCACCACCACCACCACCACCACCCCCACCCCCAGGCTCATGAGAGGGTGGAAATGGGAGATGATAATGATGACAAAGGAAAATCAAGCAACAGATGGCAGGGGCATTTTCCAAACGTCTGTGAACATCTACAGTTTAAATTCCAGAATTAGCTACAGATTTGGCCTTGGGCCACCCTGGATGCTGGAATTGCAAATTCTAGTCAGACCATGCAAAAGCTGGGGGGAGGGGAGAGGTGGAAGGAAGAAAGATCCTTCTCAGATGAAGTGAAAGGGTCATACCACCCTTGTATTCCTGCAAGTATTCCTTCTGGGAGGGAGAAAGGAGAAAACCTGGAAAATTTTAAAAATTGGGAAAAAGTTACACATGGCTCAATTTCATGTAAATGTAGCGTAATGGTATTAGTTACTTTAAAGATAATTTCTAGCAGTGACTAAAATTTCAGATAAAGGAAATGTTAAGGCAGTGACAGAAAGAAAAGCAAAATAACACTAATATCAATTAATGTAATCTTGTGGGTACTCCTCCTTGCCTGACAGTTTCATGGCCCTGAATAGCTTGGTTTGGCTCTAATTCTTTTTAAAAAACAACAACTTTTGGAAAATGTTTCCGCTTTCTTTAAAGGATTATAAGCAGAGAAACTTACAGAGAAGTTACTTAACTAATTTATCATAAACATCTTTAAACCAGATTATTTAGCTCTTGTTTGCAATGTTAAATTTTGAACAAATTATATATCCATTATCAAATTGGCAAGACATGAAGATTGAAAATAATCCAAACATGTTTTAGATACTCCCCCACAAATACATCTTTTCTTTGCCAACTCATGAAGGTTTGGTCTAAAACTCAATCCCGTTTTCCATTTCCAAAAGTATGACAAGAAAAGAACTCTTGAAGCTTTGGGTAAAGAATACCATGTTCAAAGAACTTGCTCATCAAAGTAAAAGTAAAATTTTGTGCCTCACTGTTATCAGGGAGGTTTTCCATTTCAGTGGAAAACTATTTACCTGTTACCATAAATTAATAGTGTTTAACTGATTAAATAATCAGTGTGGTTAACATTAGTTTCAGATGTATTCCACTCAAACTGTTTAATTGCATTTTGCCCCAACACAGTGTCTCTACCCCTTAACAAAGAGTGAAGGTTTGAGTTCGTGTCCTTAGTCTGCCATTTAATAATGGTATGCTCATAAGAACATTTGGTTTTTCATCATTTGTAAAGTAGGAGTCATAACAGCCTTTAGAAGGCTGTAAGGATTGAATTTGAGAATGAATGTGAAAAACAGATTTAAAACGACAAAAGATTTCTTTATTCACCCAACAAGCATAGTTATTGAGTTCCTGCTAAGAATCAAGCTTTGACTTAAGTACTAAGACTACAAAGGTAGAAATTGAAACCCATCTCAGTGGCACTTTGCCACCCAGAAGAGGCCATATCCAAACAATTAGACAAGAAGATAATTGCTTTAATTAAAGTGTTTGCAAAGCAAAGGAAGGACAGAGGAAGAAATTGGCCTAAGAAAGTAGAGAAGAGCTTCACAGAGGAGATAAGCATTTGACTTACTTGAAGGATGAATAAAATTTTGCCAAATGAACAAACAGTCCAGGGAGAAGAAAGAGAATGTGGGCAGACACAAAAGTATGGGAGAACATGGCACATTTATAAACCAGAGCTGAAGGAAAAGAGCCGAGATGGAAGGATAGATACAGCAGTTCTTATTATAAAGGAAACAATTGAATGCAGGATAGGCTGAGAGAAGATGAGAACTAAGGGTGGTTTCAGATTATGGATGAGAAACTCATGAAGGAGAATGAGAAGTAGGAGCCCAGAAGTAGATGGAAAACCAGAGGAAATTAATGTTTTAGAAATTAATGGAGAAGAGAATTTTAGGAAGAAGGAGTGGCAACAGTGTCAAATACAACTAAGAGATCAAGTAAGAAAAAGACTGAAATGTATCCACTGGACTAAAAACCCAGAGATCCTTAATAACCGTAGTGTGAGATCAATGAAGAGATGTAGAAACATTATTATAAGTTTTGGAGGTGTGAATAGGAAGTCAGGGAGTGAAAGGGTATTTGCTCTCCTGTGGCTGAGAAGAGGAGAAAAGAAGAGGAAGCCAGAGAAGAATAATCTAGGTGTTAAAGGTATTAGGGAATGTTGACTATTTCCAGCAGCTAGGCTATGAAAAGAGCCAACTATAACTGGGGAAGACAAAACTATTACAGGGAATTTTTCAGTTCAGGGGAAAAAGTTTGGAACCTGTTTTTATGTTTTACATGTATATAGCATATATGTTGAATTTCTACAAAGTACATCTTGGCACTTATATCAGTTAAAATGTGAGTATACTTATCACAGAATATGGCTGACAAATAAATTCTAGAAACATGGGGAATTTTTTTTTTTTAATTAAAGCTTGAATGGATAGCTATCCATCCTTACATTAAGAAGTATATTATGTATGTACTGTGTGCCGGTCATCATACTAGGTCCTAGTGATACAGTGTGGACGAGGTAACCATGGTCTTTGCCAAGCTCAAACTTACAGTCCAATGTAAGAGAAAGATACCAAAGAAAAAAAATTATAGGGCGCCTGGGTGGCTCAGTGGGTTAAAGCCTCTGCCTTCGGCTCAGGTCATGATCTCAGGGTCCGGGGATGGAGCCCTGCATTGGGCTCTCTGCTCAGCAGGAAGCCTGCTTCTCCCTCTCTCTGCCTGCCTCTCTGCCTACTTGTGATCTCTGTCAAATAAATAAATAAAATCTTTAAAAAAATAAAAGAAAAAATCATAAAATTATAGAATCTTTATGATTAAAAATTATAAAATTATTAAAACTATTGAAAAAATTATTGAAATATAATCATGTTCAGTTCTTTCCTAGATATGCAACCTCATGTTTCCGCCTTTCAGTCTTCAAATATCACAACCACCCTCATTACCACTCATAAAGCTTTTTAATTGTATTCTGACAGCCATGTACTGGGCATTGAACGTTGTCAGGTAATTGGGGAGGTATAAGAAGAAACAAGAATTTGGAAGACATACACTCTGCCGTGATGCAACTTATCCCTAATTGTGCAAACGGACCTTAAACCTTTTAAGAGTAAAATATAATAAAGGATCACATATAATAAGTTTAAATGAGCCATAAGGCACTTTTTGTAGGAGTATTATGGGTTTGCTGTGATACATGCAAGACATTTCAATTCTTTTAATTAAACTAGTATCACATGAAGTTAGAACTATAAGAGAACCTAATGATCAGGTGATACATAAATTTATTTTACAGGTAGGGAGACTTAAGAGTCAGAGAAATGAGAAACTTACCTAAAATCCCACAAACTTAATTTTTAAAATTACAAACCTAATCAAATACTTCCATTTGCATGTTTTATAGCCATTGATTTATAGATCTACACATTAATCACAGATTAATGTTTAATGAAACAAGAAGATACTTATAATATAGGATTAAAAATATATTACCAATTTTCTGCAACATGCCAGCTTAACCATTTTTTTCCCCTTGCACTCTCAGTACCTGAGGTTGCCAATTTTAAGGTTTTCTAAGTATAGAGAGATAACATACATACAAACAATGAGAATTTGTTTCTTTCTTTCCAATTCCTCTATGTTGCTTCTTTTACTCTTTTCAAATTTTACTGGCTAGAACGTATAATAAAGTACTGATGATATCCTCCTGAGTTTAAATGCAATACTTTTAATATTTCAACGATGAGTTTAATGGCTAATATACATTTTTATAGCTGCCCTTTATTACATTAGACAATTTTCCTTCTGTCCATAGTGGAGGTATTTTATTATGAATAGCTATTGAATTTTTTAAATGATTATACCTGGATCTAATGAGATATTTGAATCTTTTCATCTATTCATATACTAAATTACATTGGTAGATTTTTTCCAAAGTTGATCAAACTTACAACTTTTTAGTCAGTTCAACTTGATTATACCTTTTAAATTTTCTGGACTTATTATAATAAGGGTCAACTATCACTAAAAAGAGAGAATAGTAAAATATATCCCAATATTATCCCCACTTAGTTTCAACAATTATGAATATTTTGTTATTCTTACTTTATTTACCCCTCTCTCAACTCCAATTTGTTTTCTTAGAATGGATTTTTTAAAGGCAAATATTAGACATCATGTCATTTCATCCACAAATATTTCAGTATGCATCACTAATGATAAGGTATTGTTAAAACATACAACAATCCCATTATTGCATCCAACAGGAATTAACGGGAATTCTTTAATAAGTTAACACCTATTTTATATTCATATTGCCCCCAGAGCTTCAAAAGCATCTTTTTTACATTATTGTGTTCCCTTCTAAATTAGTACTTAAATAAGATCCATACATTGCAGATTGTATATCTTAATTATGACTCACAAGTCTTCTCTGTTCTTTAAGTTCCATTCTCTCTCTCTCTCTCTCTCTCTCTCTCTCTTTTTCAGGGTGTGGATGTGTTAGGGAATTTGGTTTATTTGTTCTAGAATGTTCTGCACTCTGAATTTGGCTCATTGCTTCTTCATGGTGTCATTTCATTTATTCTTCTAGCCCCCACTTTTCCTTGAAATTGAGATTTAGGGGCACCTGGGTGGCTCAGTTGGTTGAGTGTCTGCCTTCAGCATGGGTCATGATCCCAGGGTCCTGGGATCAAGTCCCATCTAGCTCCTTGCTCAGCAGAGATCCTGCTTCTCCCTCTGCCTGCTGCTCTCCCTGTTTGTACTCTTCCTCTCTCTGTCTCTGACAAATAAATAAATAAAATCTTAAAAAAAGAAACCGAGATTTAGACACACTATTGAACTTAAGTTCAACATTTTGGTCAGGAATAGTTCATAGGTGCTGCTGTGTCCTTCCTATTACATCACATTGAGAGGTACAAAGTATCTGATTGTCTCAAACTTAATGATGTTAAGATTGATTAGTGGACTCAGGTGTAATCAGCCTAATTCCTCTGTTGTCAAGTCCCCCACCATCCTTTACCTAATGGTTTTCTCATGCATTCATGATAATTGTCCACATGTATGATTTCATATCAAGTTTCAAAATAATGATGATATAATATGTCCTTCATTTCATATTTGTTAACTAAATTATTTTTCATAGAACTTTCTCTCATCAACCTTTAAGGTACAACAGTATACAATTCACACAGGAATTGCTTCTCAGCCTCTTGGCTAAGATCAAATGCAGTACAATTCACACAGGAATATCAGGATAAATGTTCATTTCTTCCCTTTATTCATTTTCAAGTATGAGTTTTTGTCTTCGCAACCACCTTTGATGGCCAATGAGGTGTTTTTGTTTTTCGTTTTGGTGTTTTTAGTGTTAATATGGTCTTCTGGGTTTTGTATTTTTGAGGTTTTTTTAGCCCAATATAGTTATTGTTTTTGTTCTCAAATCATTCCATATTACACCATCAGGAGCCCCTTCACATTTTATCCTCTGCCCTTTGACATGATTCCATTAATCTTTAAAAGCCTTTTTTACTTTCTGACATGACTGGATTTCCCAGGCTAAGCTTATTTTTTTCCTTCACAAGACATGAAATTAGCCATTTCTCTAAGAAGCTTTGGTAACTCTTATGAGGTAAGATGTGTTAATATTTTGTATGTAATTTTTGCATCTATGTTCAAGAGTAAAATTAATCTTTTATAAACCCAAGCGCGCGCGTACACACACACACACACAAACATAAACATGCATTGCCTTGTCCTGTTTTGTTGTGATGTAGAAGCCTCACAGAAAATTTAAGGAGTGATTTCTCTTTTTTTCTATACTTTGAAAGAATTTGTATAAGAGTGGAACTATCTGTTCTTTACGTGTTTGGTGTATTTACCTTATAAACCTTCTCAGGATGGTGATTTCTTCATGAAAACATGTTTATTTACTGACTGTATTTCTTAAATAATTAGTCTGCCAACATCTCAATTGTTATTTAGATAAAAGAAGTAATTTTTAATCTATTACATAGCATTTTTAGATGTTTTCTACTAGGAGAGTTACCTCAGCACATCTGGTATGATATATTGACTCATGATCTTTTTTTTTTAAGTGAGGTAGAGATGGAAGAAAAAAGTTTCAATTACCCTAGAGTCTAACTCTTCATTCCTTTTATTGTTGAATTGTTGTGGCTTCAAAGTACTGGTTGTAAAGTCTCTTTCCTCACACAACTTCCTGTCCCATTTTTCTTGGTTTTCCATCATGGCAGAATTATTTAAGACGTGTTTATGGGATTTCCAACAGAGCTTTAAAATAGAAGATTGGCCACAGTATTATATCCTGGCTAATTTTTTTTTTTTTGTCATTGTTGTTTCTTAGATACTGATTTTTAAAATGGCACAATTCTATCTAAACTTACTAAATCTTTTATAAAATTACAGAATCTGAATTGCTGGTACATTATAGAGAGTAGTAAAAGGAAGTAGCCAGTTGAGCAAGAGCAGTGAGATGTTAGGTACAGTTGGTATTTTTAACTGGTTCTACAGAAGATATTTTCTCAGCAGCTGACCACTCAAATACAAATGCAGTATAGTCCCTAATGTTCATATCATAAAATTCTGTCACTTAATCAATTTTAAATTCTAATTCTTCAAAAGAGGTTTATGCTTCAAAGAAACTAAATCTGAGATGTCACATAAAATATCCTGATTAATGCATTTATCAACATCTGGCATACATAGAATGTTCTCCCTATTGATTGGTTCTAAAAAGTTACTATACTGGAAACATAGCCTTTCAAAAAAATGAGAATGTGTTCATTATATTGAGATGATAGATTATTTTTTGCAACATAAACAACTTCTATTAATCATTTTTTTAAAGAAATAAGAGCTTCCACTTCTGCAAAGATGGGGTAACAGAGGCCAAGTTACTCTTATGCCTGAAACAACTGAAAACAAACAGAATATATGAAACAGCAGTTTTCAAGACACTGGATATCCGACAATGAAAGGCAGTGACCTCTCAGTGATGATAAACCAAATAAGTTCTGTGACTGCTCCACTTTACCTCCTTGAGAGAGTTCCTAGCCTGTGGTGGAAGGAATGGCACTTGGGCAAAACCTGGCAAGTTCCCCGAATTAAGAAGATGATCTTTGAATTGGGAAGACCAAGACTTATTTCACAGGACAGAGTACTAGTGAAGAGAAATCTTCACAGAGAAGGAACTCCAGAGACATGCAGAGGGTCCCCTCGGAGTATCCAGCAAAGCAATGATCAGTGCCTGCATTTGAGAAAACTACTCACTGGCAGGAAAAGAACTCCCTGAAATGATAAATAAGAATACCTGAATACCTGAAATTCCCACAGAGTAGGAAATTATGCGTATTCCCACAAGCCAGCCTGGAAAACCTCAGAATTGGCCTTGGGTACAGTGCTAGAAAAGTCTTAACCTCAGTAACAGGGAATAATTAGCTCTAGTCTTAACACAGCTCTGGTCCTGAAGAACAATCTTAAAAGCAAGACCCAGAAGAATCAAACTGATTCCCCATAACTGCAACCTAGAACAAAGCTCAAGAATGTTTACATAAATACAAAAATTTCTAGTACCCAACAAGGTGAAAGTCACAATGTCTGGCATCCAGTGAAAAATGAGCAGCTGTGGAAAGAAAGAGGAAAACACAACCCATAAAAAAGGAACAAAATCAAAACCACCCCAGAATCAACATAGATGTTAAAATTAGTAGGCAGAGATATTAAAAGATTTTATAGTTGTATTTCATGTGTTCAAAAAATGAAGTAGGGACATGGAAGATAAAAAGGACCAAATTAGATTTCTAAAGATAAAAACTGTAATATCCAAGATAAAAGGTCCCCTGGATGGGATTAGTAACAGATTAGATACTGCAGAAGAAAAGATTAGTCACCTTTAAATACACTAGTAGATCTGAAATGAAATACAGAGAGATACAGAATTTTAAAATTATAAAGACAAAGCATCAAATGATGTGAAACAACTTTAAATGGCCTTATAGACATGTAATTAGAATTCTTGATGATGGGATGAGGTTGAGAGGAAATACTATTTGAAGAAACAATAACTAGAAATTATCCAGATTTGAGTAAAAACAAACAAAAACCATATATTCAGGAATCTCACCAAACTCTGAGCATAAACAACATGAAGGAAGCTACACCAATATACATAATCAAATTATTAAAAATCAGAGTTAAACAGAAAATCTTAAATACAGCCAGAAAAAAATGATTTTTGGACAGAAGAACAAAGGTAAATATCATAGCAGATTTTCTCATCAGAAACAATATAAGAAGATAATGGACAAATATTTTTTAAGTACTGATATAAAAATGTGTCCATCTTGATCTCCATACCTAGTAGAATATTTTTCACAAATGTATGTGAAGAAAAAGACTTTTTGGATACAAAATTTGAAAGAATTTATCATTTGAAAACCCACACTACAGGAAATGTTAAAGGAAATAAAAAAGAATAAAAATTATACGAGATGGAAATAGAGAGCTTCAAGCTGAAAGGTGATAGTAATGGTAACCACATGAGTTAATATGAAATACTTTCTCTTATTTTAAGGGTTTATAAAGTATAATCGACTAAACAAAAACAGTGTAATATGGGGAAGGTTATATAGGTAAAAGTGAAATACACATCAACAATAGCACAAACATCAGGAAGAGGGAAATGAAAGTATATTATCATAAGATTCTTATAGTATATGAGTATAGAGTGATATCGCTTGCAGATTAACTATGAGAAGTTAAAGATATATATTGCAAACCCTAACACAACTGCTAAAATAAACAAGGAATTTTATTATTAGCCAAGAAAGGAGCTGAAATAGAATTATGAAAAATAGAAAAGAGGCAGAAAAAATGAAAACAAAGAACTAACGTGGGAAACATAAAATGAACACCAAGAGTGTAGAATTAAAGCTAACCATAATCATATTAAATACAGAGGCCAAAACACACCAATTGAAAGGCAGAGATTGTCAAATTGGATGAAAAAGCATGAGCAACGCATATGCTGTTTACAAGAGGTACACTTTTTTTTTTTTTTTGCAAACCATAAGAGACTCTTAAATATAGAGAACAAACTGAGGATTGCTGGAGGGAAGGGGGTTGGGGGATGGGCTAAATGGGGGCTAAATGGCATTAAGGAGGACATTTGGGATGAACACTGGGTGTTAAATGTAAGCGATTCACTAAATTCTGTTTCTACCAATTCTACTTCTACCAATACTACACTATATTAGTTAACTAACTTGAATTTAAATTTTTAAAAATGAGAAGTATACTTTATATAAAGACACAAGTAGGTATAAGGTAAAATAGAAAAAGATACACTATGCTAACACTAATCAAAAGGAAGCTAGAGTGGATATATTAATATCAGACAAATGAGATTGCACAATAAAAAATATTATCAGGAATAAATAATGTCATTTCTTAATGATGAAGGAATAAATCTATCAGGAGGACATAACAATCTTAATAATGCACCTAGTTAAAAAAGATCTTCAAAATACATGAAACAAAAATGAGATAAAACTGCAGGAAAAATAGACAAATCCAAAATTATAGTCAGAGACTTAAATACTTCCTCCCTCAATAATTGATAGAACCAGCAGACAGAAAATCAGCAAGATATAGAAGATTTGACCAACATAATCAACTCACTTGACTAATTGCCATTTATAGAATTCCCCATCAGAATACACATTCTTTTCGGGTGTAGATGAAACAATTACCAAGATAGGGCCATAAAACAAGTCTTAATAAATGAAAAAAAGATTCAAGTCACACAAAATATGTTTTCTAATTAGCATGTGATTGAATAACAAAAGGATCTCTGCAGAATTCTCAAAATGTTTGAAAATGAAATAAGTATTGTTAAGTAAGTCATTGGTCAAAGAAAAAAATCAAGGGAAATTTCAAAGTTTTTTGAACTGAATGAAAGCAAAAACACAGCATAATAAAATTTGTGGGATGATGGTAAAACATGACTTGGGAAGAGAAGTTTGTAGCACAGCATGCCTATGTTAGAAAAGAAGAAAGGTCTTAAGTCAGTGAACTCAGCTTTCACTTTAAGCTAGAAACAAAGTTAACACAAGATGAGATCTAAAACAACCCAGAGGAAAGGAAATAACATCTCAGCAGAAATTAATTTAAAGACAGAAAATCAATAAAAACAAATAAATAATACAAAAATAATAACACGGACAAATGTCTGACAATATTGACAAAAGAAAGAAGTGTTAAATTACCATATCATACTGCACAAAAATCAAAAGAATAAGGGAATACTATAAACAACTTTGTTCTCTAAATGCAACAACAGAGATAAAATGGACAATTCCTAGAAAATCCCAAACAACCTAAACTCATCTAACATGAAATAGATAACCTGAGTAATCCTGTAACTATTAAACTCTTAAAGAAATGGAATGTGCATTTAAAATACTGTCAAAAGGGAACCTTCAGGCCCAGATGGCTTACCTAGAAATGTCTATCAAGCATTTAAAGAAGAGGAAAAAAACAAAAAACAAAACACCAATTTTACACAATCTCTTCTAGTAGATAAAAAGGAGAGAAAACTTCCCAATTAATTTTATAAAGCCAAAATGAACCTGATACCCAAACCAGATACAGATAGTAAAATAAAAAAGAACACTAAAGGACACAAAAATCTTCAGGAAACTCTTATTTTATTTCTTTTCAGTGTTCCGGCATTCCTTGTTTATGCACCACACCCAATGCTCCATGCAATATGTGCCCTCCACAATACCCACCACCAGACTCACCCATCCCGCCACCCCTCCAAAACCCTCAGTTTGTTTCTCAGAGTCTTCAGCAAACTCTTACCAAATCAAACTCAGCAATACGGAAAAGGATAATACAACCAACTACAACTTAGCCTGGAAATGCACAGTTGATTCATCATTTAAAAAAAAAAAAATGGCCTTAATAGTTTAAAGGAAGAATGTCAATCGGTACAGAAAAAGCATTTAACAAAATTCAATATTCATTCATGATAGAATCATGATAGATAGCAAACTAGGAATAAAAGAGACTATCTGCCTGATAAAGGACATCAACAAAAAAGAAACCTACAGGAAATATTATACTTAATGTGAAAGGTTGAATGCTTTCTCCCTAACACTGGAAACAAGGCAAAAATATCCATTCTCACCACTCTTATTCAGTATTATACTGGCAGTCCTAGCTGGTGTGATAAAGTAAGAAAAAGAATTTTTAAAAAGCATACAGAGTTGAAAGGAAGCAACAAAACTAACTCTTTGCAGAATACACAATTATAATCATCTGTGAAGAAAATCTAAAAAATTTTACCAGAAAAACTCCTAGAAGTTTAAGTGAGTTTAGCAAGATCACAGGACACAAGAGAGGCACACAAAAATTAATAGTAACTCCATATACCAGCCATGTAAATTGGAAATTGAAATTGAAAACTAATAATATTTTTTAAATGAGGAAAAATGAAATAGGGCTAAGTGTAACAAAATGCGTACAGCAGCTCTTTGCTAAAAACTAAAAAATGCCGGTGAAAGAATTCAAGTGAGACCTACATTGATGGAGAGACATAGCTTATTCATGGAAGGGAGCACTTAACATAGTGAAGATATTAATTCTTCCCAAATTGACCCACAGGTTTTGTGCAATTTCAGTCATAATCCAAGGAGGATTTCTTGAATACATGGACAAGATGACTTTAAAATGTACATGGAAAAGCAAAGGAATTAGAACAGCTGAAACAACTTGAAAAAGAAGTTGAAAAAATGACATTACCTGGTTTTAATACTTACTATACAGCTGCAGTAATCAAGACAGTGTGGTATTGGCAAAGAGAGAGACACATACATCAATGGAACAGAATGCAAAGTCCAAAATTAGACCTATACAAATAGGGACAATAGATTTTTTTTACAAAGTTGCAAAACAGTTCAATGAAGAAAGAAAATCTTTTCAACATAGTCTGTTGAAAAAAAATTGGACAATCGTATTAAAAAAAAAACCCTTAATCTAAACCTTATGCCTTATATAAAAATTAACTCAAAAATGGATTATATATCTTAATGTAACATGTAAAACTATAAAACTTTCAAAAGAAAACAGGAGAAAATCCTGTGACCTACTATTAGGCAAAGAGTTCTTAGACATGATGATACCAAAAACACAATCTATTAAAAATAAAGATTAATAAATTGGACTTAATTAAAATTAAAATGGGTTGCTCTCATAGTTCCAGGAAAAGTGCTGGGTGTTTACTCTAAAGAAATAGAAACTTATGTTTGCACAAAAACCTGTATAAGAATATTTATAGCAACTCTGCTCATAATTACCCCAAACTGACCAAGATACATTCAACAGAGGAATGATAAACAGACCAGTGTGGGAGGCCACGGTAAGTCTTGAGACGAGGACCAAACCAGGCCCTGACTTGTGCCTCCTTTAAAGGCTGAATAGCCGAACAAAAGGCTTAGGTTGATAAAGTCGAGTAGCACTGAGAAAGGGTCTGTGCTATGTGTTGTGTGCTCACCTATGTGACTTCCCACATGCTTGCTAAACAAATGAGAACAATTCGGTTGGGGTCATAAGTTCGTGGCTGGTCCTTGCTGCCCTAGTACAGCCCATAAATTACTTTCAGGTTTGCTGTATCAATACAGAACAATTGTACTGGCGTCAGCCATTTGGCATCACAAGATCTGCTTATAGTTAAATGTGAAACTTATTATGGGAACTCGTGGTTGTTTAACTAGACACAGATGTATTGCTTCTCCTATTGTAATATCACTATATATATGGCCTTAATGCTTTGAATAAACTTAGCACTGTTGGACATCCTCCTCAGTGCTCCTCCTGCCCCCATCTCTCTACTTCTCGAGTTCTTTTCTTCATCCTCTTACCCTCATGTTCCTGGTCAATGTGTCGCTCCGGCCGTGACAGACAAGTACATCTAGAATATTCCAGTACTATGGACTATTAATCAGAAGTAAAAAGGGACACACTATTGATTCATATGACAACTCTGTTGGATTTCAAAAGCTTTATGCTGAGTTAAAAGTGTCAGTTTCAAAAATTACAGACTGCATGATCCCATTTATTTCACATTCTTTAAGAAACAGGAGGGTAAGCCAAGGTAGGGAAGAGGTCAGAAGGGAACTTGTACTTTACCAGCAGAGGTGAAAGCTGGAACTTTCCAGAAGGATGAACACCTGGGAGAGGAAATGCACAATGAGAGGTCACACATTACTGAACTCCTTCCCTGGCTCCCTCTTTTAATTCCCAGCCACCTTTCCACTGGGCTGCGTGGGAAGCATGGCCGTCAGTATTTTATTTCTCTTATGTAGACAGGTTTAATATTATAAGTACAAGTTGTCATCAGTAACACAGAAAGGGCATGAATTTTCCAGTACTGGGTTTGAATCCTGGCGCTATGACTTACTAGCTAGGTGATACTGGACACCTTAATCTTTCAGAGCAGCTTTCAGGGCAGCTCTTCTCAACTTTAAGAGTAGAATGGTAATAACTTAGAAGATTTCACAGTAATACAGATGAAGCGTGCAATAAAATGGGTGTTTAATAAATGGGAGTTATTACAAGTATAGCAGTTGCTCAAATGCAGTATCAATGGAGTATTTGTTATGGAAGTAGGCTATTATAAACGGTCAAGGACTTCAGGGTGTAATATTTGTAAGACGTTTCTTTCATCAGACTTTACTGCATAATACCAGCAGAGTAATTTTAGTATTAATTAGCCAAATGCTGAAACTGGTGATAGCTTTGTCATACCGAACCAAGTAGAATAATGGTAGCCATTTAAATGTTATATCACCTGTGTCTGTTAAACAATGCCATAAAATTGACAACTTATAGCTACATCCGGCTCATCTCCATTTCATTCCTCCCTCATTCCCTATAAACTCTCCCTGGTGCTTTCTTTAGGTAGAAGGGCAGTATATTCTGGCTATTGAATGAAATCTTATACACATGCAAGGAACCTTAACCATTGGGAAGTATATTTAGAATATTTGCCGTTTTCTGAGTTTGGGTGAGGTCCCTAAAATTGTCAGCCACATCGAAACACTCTCTGTCTCTCTGATCTAATCATGTAGCACCTCCTGCGTCCTGTGAGTTTTTCATACATTTCACTGAATCCCCTTCTAATGGATCAGGAAATATACATTGAGTTCTTTCTGAGTAATGCCACACCATGTTTGTATGGCATTCAGACCTATCCTTTCCATGGTATTTCTGTGGATTCTGTATCATCCTTCTCTTTAGCAAAAGAAGCCATGAGCTTGCTCCTGCTTTCTAGAGCTCATTTTTCATCCACATGTCTGCTGTGTTCCAGCTACTTGCAGCTGACATGCAGGGCACCCCTTTTTTCCTCTGTGCCACTTCCCATCTTGCTCTGCTACAAAGAATCTCTCTCCTTGTCTATATGAAAGACAACTGAGGCATCCCCTGGAAAGCCTTCCTGGGTGCTCATCAAAGGATTCACTCTTTCTTCGTCTCTGTTCCTACAGTGTCTGGGACAGCTTCTCTCACAGCTCTTACATTGTTGGGTAACTGATTGCTTTCTTGTCTGCCTTCCCTTCCCTAATCCCCTGTGGATAAAGACTTCCTCTTGCTTCTTTTTGTATTCCTAACACTTATGCCAGTGTCTTACACAGAACAGACAATATTTAAATGCTAGTGAGTGAGCAAGTGAAATTCCTTGCCCTCTAAAGTTTTTTCTCAAGGTTAACAAAAGAACTGAGTTAGTAATAGTGTTAACTGTGGAACCTTCTGGATGATCCGACTTGTGCCTTCCAAACTTTGGTGTGTCCTGTGTCTAAGACCTTTGTATAGGATATAAAAACTCCTTCATGTTGTGGTGGCCAATTTTTTTAATTTCTTTCCCCTTCCTGGAAATCTCTTTAATTAAATTTTCCAGGTTCTTTTGCTAGTGACCTAAAGGCCCCAAGGGATTATATGTGTAGGAACTAACCTGGCTTTGAGCCTAAAAATGGTTTATTGCTTCAGGGAGAGAAATTACTTTCTGGACAATTTAAACTGGATTTTCTTTCTGTGTATGTTTTAGATAATAATGGAAAAAATCATAAATTAACCAGAACCCAAGAAAGAAGGCTTTACACTTGTTGTATGGCATAGGTCACCTGTGTAGGAAATGTGCATTTTAAGATACGCCAACAAAGCCTTGATTACCCTGTAGTCTCTGGTCCAGTTATATTCCCTTAGATCCTCACTCCCATCCCCATTAATAATTAAACATGTAAACACATGTACTCACTTTCCCTCTTTCTGTGACATATCTTAAGGAGGAAATAGCTGACATGAATGCATTATTTATTCATTCAAAAAATATTAATTGAAAATCTGTTAAGGTAAGCACTGTACTAAGTTACTTAGAGAAATGCAGTTCCTTAAGGGACAACAGAGTCACAATTGGCAAAATAAGAAACATTTCTAAAACAAGATTTTAAAAGCTGTTATTCCTATGAGAAATACAGGGATGTGCTCTTGGAGGTCAGAGGTAGAGAAAGGCACATTTGCCTGAGGAGCATGGTAGAAAATTAGATATTGAAGCCAAATCTTCTTACAAAATGAACAGGAAATCTATGCCTTACTTGCAATGCTGGGACGAACTAGGATGGTTTCCATGCCTTTTCAAAAGAATTTGGAAATTTAAAATGTACACATATCTTCAATCCCAAATTTCATATCTTCAGTTTTCCAGGATAAGGTTAAGATAAACATATCCTTTAATAACATTTATCCTCCACGTCTTGATCCCACAGGCTAATGAGTACAGTTTTGGTATGTTGATAATGCTGCTGAGAAAAGGGCAAAAATGTAACTCAACATGAGAACATTTGAGCTACTTATTCAAAGATATGCTAAATTTAACCTCAAAGAAATTATTACTTCATTGGTATCTCTGCATGTCTTCTAAAATAAGATCAATTTCCTTCAGTCTGGGACGTTTTAGATACAGCCTTGCTTAATGGGGAAGGAGTGTACAAGAGCTGAGCTATTAATGACCTTGCATTTCAAGACTCTCTGATGACCCTCCCAGCCAATGAAAGCACAAGCAAGTGAGTCTGGAAAACAGTCGCCCTGTTGAACTCATGCTGGGAAAAAAGTCATGCAGTGCCCAGTGACCGTCAGTGCATACTCTTGGCTAAGCACTGTGCTAAGCTAAGGGACTGGAAAGATGAATCTTGCAGTCCCTGGGAGAGCACCCGTAGCTTAGTGGGGCAGGAATGGGCACTCATTACCATAAATCAAGACCTAACTTAAGCTCATAAGAAAAGTGACACAATTACTGTGGAGTAGGCAGTTCTCTGGGAAAGCTTATGTAGAAATGATGGCATCAGATATTGAAAAATGAACCTTGAAGTCGGAAAAAATAGAAGAATCAAAGCACCAAACATACATGATGAGAGGTAAACCCTACCCACATTGTCCTGCTTATTATGAGGAACTAAAATGATTCACTCACAGTCTAGAAAGAGAAGCTTTAGATCATCCTTCTGGTGGTGGTTTTTGTTGAACCATTTGGATTTACCTACCGAGGCTCCTATATCATTGGGGTGAGGCTTATTTTCCAGTGGAATCTTGAGATTTTACAAAGTCTTCTGAACCACCCCTTCCTGACCCACCATACTTTCACTCTGTCATGGTATTTGAAACTCCATTATTCTCCACCATTCAAGGATTATCTCTTGGTCTTTGGTAGACCTCTTATCCAAACACCCCTCAGAAAGTATTTGGTTGACTGCTGTGGTTTGGATATGAGTTGGCAACTGCCTTAAAAAAATTCTAAATTCCTAAAAAGAAGAATTGCAACCTTTAAAAACACTGCTGAAAGAGCTAAGAGATGTTATGGGGGCTGAAATCAGGAATTGATAAAACCTGCTTTACCAGTTGGCTAGAGGCATTGACATGTGTGCTCCTTGTCTTCCTCCTTCCCTCCATCCCTCTCCTCACCTAGAAAAGAATCGTAACATGACTGGAGTAATGGGAGTTCCCATACTAGAGTGGAGCAACATAGGAGGATGTGCATAAAATGCACACATTCAATTTTGTCACTGCCACCTCTTAACCAGTTTTACCACTCTATCTAAGAATTTTTGCTCTGGGGGCGTCTGGGTGGTGCGGTAGGTTAAAGCCTCTGCCTTCGGCTCAGGTCATGATACCAGGGTCCTGGGATCGAGCCCCGCATTGGGCTCTCTGCTCAGCAGGGAACCTGCTTCCCTACCTCTCTCTCTGCCTGCCTCTCTGCCTGCTTGTGATCTCTATCTGTCAAATAAATAAATAAAATCTTAAAAAAAATAATTTTTGCTCTGTCAACACACATCCCAAAAATAGACTCTTAGACAACCATCAGAAGTTTACTAATCCCCAAACATTACTAAGATATCCAAGAGAACTTCCAAATCTTGAGAGAATTTGGCATAAACGAATGAATGAATGAATGAATGAATGCCAGCTTCTTACTTCACTATGGCCCTGTTACTAGTTAGGTATAGTTCTTAGTTTCACAGTAATATTTTTGAGTGGGTTAAAAAAGAAAACTTTATAGAGCCAAATTAAAAAGGGGGTAGGGGAAAGGTTTTAGTACTGAAACAGGAGAACTTCAATGAGAAATTTTGCAGGAAAGTGTCTACACACCTGAGATAGATGGAACTTCAGCCTCACGTGTATAGCGCATGTATTTTTCCCTTAACATACTCCACTTATTCCACCAAAGTTGTGGCTACAGAATTCCTAATTAGAACTCTTTGGTGGAGGGGCACTGACCCTGAAAGTTCTCCGAATCATAAACAGACCAGATGAGATGGGACCTTATTCATGGTACTAGGGTAAGAACAAAAAGCCAGGGATGAGAGCAAGAATCCTTGCCAAGGGGGTCAGTCCACTGGCTGGTGATGTCATATCTGGGAAATCTCCATGGCCCACAGACAAGGAAGAGCCAGGGTAGAAGATAACTTGTCAGATAGCAACTTTTCATCTTGCATCCAAGTTCTTTCCCCATCCTCAGAGAATACCCACATGTTCAACTTAAATTAGATTGGCAAATAATTTCATAAGTATAAGAAATCACCATGTCAAAGGGGTATGCAAAAGTCGAGATTTCTTTTGCATTTTGAAATTCAGCTTCTTGACTTCTTAGTGGCAACTGTAATTGTGAAACTATCCATTAATAACAGCTACTATTATTGCTTACTATGGTTAGGAGTTTTTCTAAGCATGGAAACACACTTTCTGCTTTTGAGGTAATAACATCTCAGAAGTTGAGAGTTTAGGCAACCCACCATGGGTTACAGTAATAATTAAGGTACACCTCCGAGCCCAGGACTCTTATAGTCAACCACCAGGGTCATTCTGTCTTCTGTGAGGAAACTGAGGCCCAGAGACATTTCTACTTGCCTGAGCTCACTTGGCAAGCTGGATTCATAGTATAGCCCAAATCTAGGACCTGCACACTTCCTAAATAGTTTGAAAAGACTAGCCCCAGTCCCTTAGCAAATGAAGAATGGGCAACAGTTTACCTCTTTATTTCTTACAACGGAGGATATTTCTTAATGAATCAGGTTAACACCATAAAAGATCTTAGTACTTGGCTTGGAGAATTGTGATATCTTGAAAAATTTTTATCACTTGTTGTATGAATCTCATCTAAGATCTTGCCCTGAAATCACAGCTCTCTTGAAAGACTTTAAGCAGAATGGCTATGTTCATGTCTCTGTGATCACTGTTCCCAAATGGCCTTTTCTTCCACCTGCTAGTCTAAGACATATTCTGGAGCAAATTGGAAAAACTTGGAATTAAAGAAATCTAACTAAAACCCAGTGCACAGAATTCTTAGTTACTTAAAAATTGGGTAATTATCAGTTTTGGTTAGTAAGATTTCAATTTAGATTCTTACTGAGTTGTTCAATTGCTGAATAAGGATACACTCCATTGGATACACTTTCGGTAGATGCTTCCATGGATCAGGCTATGGGTAATTCCCGTACTTTCGGAAAGAAAGCAATTTTATAGGGAACAAAAACAGATAATCCAGCTATTTCATAGGCATATATTGCTAAAATGTTAGAAGTGGCATTTATACCAAAGCAAACAAGATCACCATAAACAGATACTGTTAGGAGGTAAATACAACAGTATACAGCAAAAAGAAATATGGTTTTTAAAAACCTCCACAATTGTGTGCCTGTTGGATTACAAACCTGCTTTTTTTTTTTTTAAGTACAATTTAGCTTTATTAACATTTAATGTATTATTTGCTTCAGGGGTACAAGTCTGTGATTCATTAGTCTTACACAATTCACAGCACTCACCATAGCACATACCCTCCCCAATGTCCATCACCCAGCCACTCCATCCCTCTCCCCTCCTGCAAACTGTCTTTGCCCACGTTCTTCTCTTGCTCTCTTAAAATCTCAGATGTTCATGCTCAGGCAGGAACCTGGGACCTGCCTTGAGGCTTGAAGTTTCAGAGGTAAGCAGGAAACCTTCCAGGTTACGTTAACCGAAACCTTTCAATTAGCTAAAAAGTTTGCTTTTAAGCTTGTGGCCAAGTGTTGGCTCTCCTTTCCCAAGAAGGGACGGGGCCTGCCATGCCATTCAAAATGAATTCGTAGCTGGTGAAATGCACTTGGTCCCCTCTCGCTTTCCATGACTGTGTTCAGGTGGATGTGGTCCGTGCTCTGTACGTGGCAAAGAAAAGAGCCCCCATCCTTTTTTCTGTACCTACTCGAGGTCTTTGATGTCTCGTGTTGCAAAATTCTGTAGGCTGGAGCTGTCAGACAGTTTGCCACCCTCTTTCTCCACCTACTCAGCCCCCCACCCCAGTACATTATTTCTTGAGGGTTACCTTTTGTTTTCAGCATCTTATAGTCTTCCAAGTATGGTAAAGCAATTTTAGACCATTATATAATTTTTGTCCAAAATTCAACTGCCTTTTGTGAAATCTATTGTTCACCTGGCATTGTACTTGACACTAAGGAGAAAACAAATGATAGGTAACATGATTACTAAAGATAGTAAGGATCTCTCTAATTTTCAGGAAAACCAAAATCATCCACATAACAACAATTCCAAGGCATCATAAGTCAGAACACAATGAAACAGTAGCACGTAAATAGGAGAAGGTAAATTATGCTCTATATAAAAATGAGGCAATAGACATGACTTTGACCATTTCAACTGTATTTTTCTTTAATGTGCGTAAATAAAAAGCCTCAGTTCTTTTGAATGCCTTCTTTCTTACTCATTCTGATCTTTAGCGTGTAATCCATAAAAGGCCATTGCTCCCTCCATAAATCTTCTTTAATTCAAAGCATAACTCTCAGAGCTCAAAAACTGAGCCGATTAGCTATTGCTGCTCCTCACTGAAATTGTCGGTATATAAACATCTCCCTCGGGTCACAACTGCAGTCGGCGTAAAAATAAATCAGAAGTCAGCTATAAGTTCCAATGATTTATCAATGAGTTTTTTAATGGTGTGTGTCTGAATTATAGCATTTTTGCAAACCCCACCACTGATTGCTATTTTCATTAGTTCATAACGTTTTTAGATATACATAAATATACATGCACACACATGTGTATTTGCATCTATAAATTCTGCATTTCATAATGGCATATTCTTTGCCACTAGATCAGCTGCACTATTTTTGGAAACATTACTCTCTTGACTTGGAAATCATAACCTCTTAGTCAATCTAAATATGACTTCATAACTTTTATAGCTTTTGCCCCATGCTTTGCAAAACCTTATTGTGATTGCAAAAGAGCTCTGTGTGGTTAAGAAAAAGGAAAAAAAGTGACTTCTCACGACATACCTTAAAAAATTGCTTTGGATTTCTCTTTGGTGTTGGGATCGTGACGTGGTTGACATGTTTTGTGTGCTAGTGTGTGAGCGGATAATCTAGGAGGTTACATAAAGGAGCATGTTTAAATTGAACTGAAATTTTCACTCTATTGCTTCTCCGGTCACTAATTAAATTAAAGTCGAATCACCCAGAACAATGCTTTCAGAGGTCCCTCTATCCTGGAAAAAAGATTAACATTAATTTAAGATGCAGAACATCATTAATTTAATTCATTAGGCATAAGTAATTCTCTTACTAATTCATCATTCCCCTTTAGGAGGAGGGGATCGTAGAGTTTTGTTTCTGTTTTCAAATTGCAAAAGCTTTTTTTTTCTTCATTAAATGAAATTTCATTTTAACTTCATATTGATCCAACTGTAGTAAGTTTTAAAGCAGAGCTTCTTAAAATTTTATATACATAGAATCGCCTGGGGATGTCTCTGAACTGTGCATACTGATTCACAAGTCTGGAGTGAAGCCTGAAATTCTACATTTTTAACAGTCATCAGCTGATACATCTCTGCTGCAGGAATGACACTCTGAATACCAAGGTTTTCAAGTCTCAGAGGCATGGGTTATTGCAAGAGTTTATCGATAGCGTTATTTTTCTGTGAACTACACTGGCTTCCTCCAGTGTATTTGCCCAAGTTCTCCTCATGCCAAGTTCAGCATTTCTTACTCCAAGTTGCTTATGTAGAGGTTGCCAATCCAAAGGAATGCCCCCAGTAAACCTTTTAGGGACCCGGAACTGATCTGTTTCTAACCATTTGCCGCATGCATCTTGTACAGACTTTGAAAATGTTGTGGCTGTGTGCACAAAACTAAAACGTGCTTCAGATACATACATGTAAGTGGGTTTAATGTGACCCCTGCAGTCTCACCCCAAGCTGACCTCTACTATGTCACTGACCGCCAGGCATCATAGAACTGAAAGCTGCTCTGTGAACTCCTTTCTCCCAGAGATACGGAGACAAGGCCAAGACAAGGACAATGCCAATGTCGTAGTCCCCCCAAAACCCCCTTGCACCAGGTGCAGACCCCTCCAGGTGGAAGCAAAATTGTGCATCACAAAGGGGGGAAAGGTTTGCTGAATATGCTTGAATAAGAGGAGCAAGAAGGCGATGTGACTTGCACCACTAACCAGTATTTATAAGGACTATTAGTTGGGGCAGGGTGAGGGGATTCAAATCGTTAGCCCTGTTTGGTTTAGCCACAAATCATCTATATAGACATCAACTAGCAGGCTGAATGGGTCGTGTCACATTTGCATATTCTAGGTCCCCACAGAGATGGTGGGAAATAATGCCAAACTGTCAAGATGGATACACTAATATTGAATGGCAGATGGACCATGTGAGCCAACTATGCAGAACGATTATCACCTGTACTCACCAGGTACACCCCTGCGCCACACCTGGGCTACCAGCCACCAGTCACCTGCCAGATGATATCAAGGAAATAGACTTCATTGAAGACAATCTTAGGAGACCAGCTCAGGTTCAGAAATGCCCTGGAGGTGTTTTTATTCATTGAGATGTTGAGTTTATAAGTCCAGAATACAAAGGCAAAGGAGTGCTGGTTACATGACTTGCAAGAATGCAGCTCTGTTAGAGGCAAATCCCATAAAACATCCCATTTGTGGAAGAAGCTAAAAGTGTGCTGATGTGGCCCATTATTTACAAGTCTCTTTTGGACTGAACTTGTGTGTTCATTCAGGGACAATTATAAGCATCCTCTGAGATGTTTAAAGCCACAGATTCCTAAGATTTGGAACAAATTTCGCTGGATGTAAGAATTTGTGTATGGGACACTATACTAGGAATTCCAGATCTTAGAATTGGAAGCAACATCAGAGGTCATTAGTCCAAACTCCCACTCGAAGCTGGAATCTCTCTGCTGCATTCCTTGGCAGATGGTCATCCGGCCTCTGCCTGAACATTTCCAGGGATGGGAAACATACCTCTTTTCAAGACAATGCAGCCCCTAATGACAACTCCAAGTGTGAAAACATTCTTGCAAATACGGAACCCAAACTTGCCCTTCTTCAGTTTCTACCCTGTGGTCCAATTTCTGCTCTGTGGAACCATAAAGGACAAATCTTCACCTTCATCTGCCTTGATGGAGAAAATCTCTCAGCAGCCCCGAAGTCTTGTCTGCTTCAATTTAATAGCCTCCATCTGTCTTCCTTCCTTGTATTTTCATGACTCAAACCTTACCCACCCAAATGAGCAGATTATCAACACCCAAAAACCATAATCCCCAGAACTGAACATGGTAATAAAGTGATCAAATCCAGTGTTGATGCAGAACTATTGTCTTGGTAAACTGGAGTTTTATTTTTATTCATGTGGCATAAAATCGCGAATTTTTTTCCACCAGCCATATGATCTTGCTTTTACTGAGCTTAGAGAAAACAAACAAACAAACAAAATCCATATGCTTCCACATAAACAATGAATGGCAAAACACTGGTCTCTTCCTCCTTTAATATTGGATAATAGATTTTTCTTTTTAATCTAAATTTAGAATCTAATATATATCCCTTGAAGGAGGCCAGCTCATTAGCTTTGGCCTGTTGTTCTAGTTGATCAAGAATTTTTTAACTGCTCATCTTAACTGGGTGCTACCCACGGATTACATAAAAAGTATCTTCCATGTCTTTAATCAAATCATTAATGAAAATGCCAAAATGACTGAGTCTTTCACATCTCTCTTTATACTGGCATTGATTTACTAGTTTCACTAGACCTGGCAGAGAGCCCAGAACATAGCAATTGCTCAATAAATATTTGTTGAATTGACTGTACAGGTTTTCAGCCATCTGTGTTTGCTTCAACTAGAATCTCATGTGGCTCATATTGTTCTATCTTGCCCATTACACTTCACCAAAGATTATCAAAGACTTCGCTAAAATCAGTCATATATTAGAAATGAGTACTAGATTAAATAAGTAAACCCAAATTCTAGTACTTGTTTGCTGTGGCCTCAGAGAACAATTTCTAGTCTTTGTTTCCACATAGGAATTACTATTATCTGCCCAGATACCCATACAATTATATAAAGAGCAAACATAATAAAATGTGTGAAGATCTATAAATTACCAAGTCCTGACTACACACACGTTAGGGTTCATGATTACGTTATGTCATTCCTTGGATCTACTACTCAGTCTGATATTACTTAGGTTTAAAAAAAAAAGGTATGATGAGTTTAACATCACTTGTCCTTCATGAAACACAGTGGGTGCTAATGATCAGCACTTTATTTTTCTGCGTGCTCACAAAGGAGTCTCAGAGGCAATCATTCTGGATCTGGAGCTAGCTGGTATTTAGTCTGCAGCTCTCATTCTAATTCTAAAGCTTTTCTTCTCATGAGTCCTCCATCGATTTCATTCCTTTTTTATTTTTTTTTATTATGTTAGGTTAGTCACCTTACAGTACATCATTAGTTTTTGATGTAGTATTTCATGACTCATTGTTTGCCCTTAACACCCAGTGAGTGCTCCATGCAATCAGTGCCCTCCTTCATGCCCATCACCAGGCTCACCCATCCCCCACCTCTCCCAAAACCCTCAGTTTGTTTCCCAGAGTCCATGGTCTCCATGGTCTCTCATGATTCATTCCTTTTTTAGAAAGCAGATGGTGGTGGGTAGGAAGGAGGGCACGGATTGCATGGAGCACTGGGTGTTATACACAAACAATGAATCATGGAACACCATATCAAAAACTAATGGTGTATGGTGACTAACATAACACAATAAAAAAATTAAAAATCAAAAAATAAAAAGCAGGTGGTGAGGCTGACAATTAATATGTGTATAAAACTAGAGGAGTGATACTAGAAAGAGCATCTTATTTCTTGTCTGCTGGTGCTTCTCATCATTTGCAGCATTTTCAACCCATGGTTCTTCTGTGAGCTCTCACTAATGCCAGGACCTTCAGTTTGGGGCTTTGATGTCTTCAGAAACCACCGGAAGTCCCTGCCTTCTTTGTTTCCAGCTTTGACATAGTTTTGGGAACCTGCACTATACTGGAAAATTCAGGGGTTTTGTGTGTCTATTCAAAACAAGGAACACTGTTTAGGCAGCAGGATTCGAATAAAATATTTCCATCTCTTCTACTGTGGACACATATATTATTCAAAATCTTTAAAACAGGGGTGCCTGGGTGGCTCAGTTGTTAAGCATCTGCCTTCGGCTCAAGTCATGATGTCAGGGTCCTGGGATCAAGCCCCTCATTGGGGCTCCCTGCTTGGTGGGAACCCTGCTTCTCCCTCTCCCTCTGCTGTTCCCCCTGCTTTGTTCCCATTCTCTCTGTCTCTCTCTGTCAAATAAATAAATAAATAAAATCTTTTTTAAAAATCTTTAAAGTAATTTTGGCTAGATTTTTTTTTTTAAGCAACACACCTTCTGGTAATTTTATTTTAAAAAGAAGCACAAGTCATGCAAAATGCAAATAACTGAGTAGGCCCTTATAGGCCCTCACCATGCTAGCTACAACTAGAAAACAACCAAAAATCTTCATTTGTATGCTTCACCCCTTAAAAGTTATGAAGAGTTTTAAAATATAAAAAAAAACAAATGTTATGAACAATTTTAATGACCACAAATTGATTCCTCATATAGACTCTGTTGAAAGCCCATTATGATCAAAATGGTATCAGTGTTCATATTTCTTTCCCCTGAAAGGGCATACATATACCTTTATGAAATGAAACATAACAGTATTATTTGTTATTCCCTCCATTCTGGACTGGAGAATTTTACATATGGACTGTAATATAAATTATTGGGATTTCTCAGGGACTGCAGTGAATTGATTTCATTTTAATCCTGCCATTTTTTAAAAAATCTTTTTTTGAACTTCCCTGATGGCACTGAAATTAGGGAAGCCAAATCACTTTTAATAGACTTGATCTGGATGTATGTAAAGATGGTAATACACCTCAGAAAAAACTGGGCAACCACTCATACAGATCAAATTAAAAGTACAATTGGAAAAGGAAGCCATGATTTTATAACCAGTTTTATATTAATCCCAGAGATCTGGACAGAAAACTCAGTTTATTCACACAGAGCTAATTAAGCCTGAGTACTGGCTAGAATCAAAACTACACACTTAACAATAGAGTGGAAGAACTTTCAAATAGTTCCACAAGTTTCAACAGAGTAACCCATAAAACTCCAACAGACTTCATCTATCGATTGTGTATGCCCTGACTTACAGAACATGGAATTTCCACTGGATTCAACACGGAATGTGTCCACATAATGCTCTGCTATTTAGGGGAATGTTAATTGCAATTCTCATATCTTTCCACCAATCCAAAGAACTGTTAGAAACTATAAATTTCAGTATTTCACATAGGTTGGTTATGATGACAAGTTGTCTGGCAAGGAAACGCTGAGCCTTTATGTAGCCTTCCAAACTCAGGAAAGGTACTTGGTAGATCCTAGCTTCAGAAGCTTAGAAAAAAACAATCATATGGAGGGGGGGTACACTTTTATATTTAGCCCTTGTTTTTGTTGCATCAAGACAGAGAGCTATTGGGAGATTTCAAAATCCCCTTGTTTAAAAGAGTGTCACACAAGCCTTGGGCAAGGTCCTATAAAATCATTTTCAAGGAGGCCATGCTAAGTTTGTAAAGAAGAAATGATACTGTTCCTGGAAGCCCAAGCACACATTCCTTCTGTCTCACTTCCCAACAATAAAAATTTAAAGTCAATTCTGGCAAATTTTTATGGACACTTAAACTATGTTATCAGGAGCTATGCTATAGTCAAGAATAAGAAGGCAAGATTCTTGGTCTCCATGGAGCCTATGTTCTACTGGAGAAGTGGTGTGGGATAGATGAGAATAGAAAACTGGAAAAAGAAAAGAAAATGTTCACCAGTGATAAAGGTTTTGATGAACATAAACCAGGGTGATATGGTGGAGTATCTGAGAAGTTCCTGCAGATTGAGGGGAATAGTCAGAAGACTGTGAGAGTGGTCTTGTCGCTAATCCATTCTCCTCCGTGAAGATAGATTGAACTTCTTTCATCTATTTGCATGAGTCTTTGATTGGAGTCTGAGTCCATTACTTGACTGGGAACTTCATGAAGACAGGAGCCATACCTGGTTTTGCTCACCACCGCATTACCTGACACAACTTCTGATACATGGTAGTACTGAATACATGTTTGGAATGCATGAACACATTGAGAGAGTAGAGTGAGCAGTGTTGGCTACTGTGACACACTTGTTCCTGATACTGGCCAATTCCATGGCTGGGCAACCTAACCATTCTTTTTATGGTTAAAAGAAAAAATCCATTGATTGCTCACTCAGCTAAAGGATGTTGAGTACCTACTGTATACAGAGACCTGTATTACATGCTTTAGGAGGTAAGAAGATAAAAATGCATGGCCTCTGTCCTTATGGAATTTGTAACTCTTTTGGTCTTTTCATAAATGAAAGAAAAGTAGACTATAGCAAGTATTCATTTATCCAACCAAATAAATGTGCCAGGCACCACTCCACAGTGAGTCCCTGACTTTACAAAGTTATGGTCGACTAGGGAAACCAGACTTAGTCAAATATTCAAATATATAACTGCTAGTGTGGTATATTTTATGAAGAGACACGCTGTTAAGAGAACATGTAATAGGGGTTGGGACTGGGGGATCTGATGTGTTTGGTCAACTCGGAAAACTGAAGTCCAAGAAAGGGTGCTGGGACAGAGTTACACTAGACAGATGTGGAAGTGAACTTCAACCTGAGAGGAGGTCTGTGAGGCCAGGACAGAGATCAAAGAGGAAGGACTTTGGTAAAAATTTGACCTCCTACTTTAAAGAATAGGTAGAAATTTTAAAAGCGAAAACCCAGGGTAAATCCAAAAGGACAGGCCAATGAAATGGCAATAAAAGGTAACAGGACTTAGTACTAGAACAATAGAATTTAGAGAAACTTGGAGGGCTTATAGTGGTCTGGATTGGTTTGAGGATTGAAAGTCTGAAGGAGATTGTGACCAATAAGGGCAGAAGGAGGTTGAAGAAGACTGGACAGGACCTTGAGTGCTAAGAGAGGGAATGATGTAGGAGATGGTAGAGCTCCTCCTTCCTCTTCTATCTCTTACCTCCCTGCAGCCAGTGTCAGGGAAGGACATGGCCCCAATCACCCCATCCCAGCTCCCCAAGTACTTCATCCACTTACTGTTCTGCTCTTTACCCAATATCATCATCCTCTTTTTTTAAAATTAAGTTATTTATTTATTTGGGAGAGAGTGTGCACCTGAGGAGGGAGAGAGGTAGAGGGAGAGAGAATTCTCCAGCAGACTCCCTGCTGAGTGTGGAGCCCAACACGCGGCTCCTTCTCAGGACCATAGCATCATGACCTGAGCCAGAATCAAGAGCCGAGCTGGATGCTTAATCAACTGAGCCCCCCAGGGACCCCCAGCTCTATCTGCCTTTGGCTCTATCACTGCAACTTGGGTCTTTGCTGCTTAGGACACTCTTCCTGAACTTCTTCCACCTTGTCTCTCTCCTCCTCTCCACAGACAAGCTTCTTCAAGCAGTAGTCTACACTGACTGCACTTCCTGGTGTTGCTCTTGAAGGCCTCAGCCCACTGCTCACCATCTTCCACACCACTACTCCTTTGAACAGTTCTCACTGAGGTTATCCATGGTTTACCTCTTGGGTGTTCAGCGCACCAAGACGAGACGTTTCAGCCCTTAAGTTACTATACATCTTGATTATGGATTCCTCCTCTATTAGTTTTCAGAACCACATTTTTCTTTCTTCTTAGCATCTTCATGGAGTTCTTTTCCTCTAATCATACTCTCTTACCCTGTGTTCCCTGGAAGCAGACTATGGGGTAGAGAGCTGCCTGAAGGTTTGTTGGGGAGAATCCTTGGCAGGCACACCTGTAAGAAAGAGAAGAAGGCAGGAGTGGGCAGAGAAAAAAAGCTGACCCACAGTGAGGTTATAGCCAAGTCTGAGGGAGCTCTGCAGTTGGAATAACACTTCAGCCTTGTCGCACATTGCAGCCTGGTGGCCAGGCCTTCATATCTGGGCATCAGCCAGTCCTTGGCTGTGGCCACCATCTGGGAGAGTTGTGATCATGGGTAAGGCAATTCCCTGTGGCTGGCAGGGATTCCCAAGGAGAGATACTGGCTGTTATGGGCACCTCACACTCTGCACATCGAAACGGAACTCAATACCTCCACTCCAATCCTTCTGCGAACCCACTTAATTCCCCATCTTTGATAGCGGCAGCAGCCTCCTTGCAGGGGGTTACTAGGTCCAGAGACAGCCTCCTCTTCACGTCACCATCCCAGATCGTCTCCACGTCCTATGAGTTTTACCTCGTTAACATCTTTACATCAACTCCTTCTCTCCATTTCTGCTGCTGCTACTTTGGTCCAACCCTCATTTCTTCCTCCCCCTTCTCCCACTAGGACCTTTTTTTCAGGTCAGGGTAGCCTACAGTCTATTCCTCTGTCGTGGTCCAGGCTTAAATTTCTTTAACTGACTTCTGAGGGCTCCAGGTCAAGTCCGAGCTCCTGAGGATGTCACCCAATCCTCGTTCTTAACTAACTGGCTCTCCAGCGTCTGACTTACAGAGACAATTCTTGGGAGTTTAAGAAGGCAACCCACAACACTAGACAGATCATGTTCTATTTGGAAGTAATATCTTCTCAGTCAGAAACAAAGCCCTTGGCCCAGGACAATGATAAGCAAGGCATTTCATGAAATGCCAGTATTAATCCCTGGGGGTCACGTGACCTTTTGAGCTGGCCGGCCTTGGCAAGAAGACAGCCCCTGCCCGCTAGCTGGTCTAAGCTGAGACCAAATGTTGCCACTAAATCCTGATTGAGCATGGTTTAGGCACCCAGCTGTTAACACTGATACACTCTCAGTGCCAAGACCAGGCGTCATTCCCTGGGCACTTACGCATCCCTGCTTGCTAATCCTGGCTGTCTGCAGGCGAGGAAAGGAGAGGAGCAAGGTCACCCCCCAAGACAATGAGAGCAGTGGGCAGCTCTTGCCACCATGGGTCCATGGTGGGGGCGGTGTCTTGTGGATTCTCCACAGCAGGCCAGATAACATCAAGCAGAATATAAATTCTCTCCGTTGGCCTGAGGTGACAGGAAAGCATTCATTGCACATTTCTGGTCTTAATCTTTGGGCAGAGACAGGAGGAGGAGGAGGGAGAAAGAGTTAGAATATGAATGATAGGAGAAATGGAGGGAGGGAGAGGCGATCACCCCCAAGCTTGTTGTTTTTGAAAAATAACTTCTGATGAAACCAGAACCCCTCTCTGAAAAGTGCGCACCAAGTTCTGCTTTAAGGGTAGCAAGCGCCCCTTTTGATCTTTTGCTGGGAGCCCAACACCGCCAGGACAACCCACCCTCAACCCCCACGGACAGCTGAACCCGGCCTCCCAGCACCTGAGTTGGTGAGGGATGTTTTTGCTTTGGTGTCAGCAGGACCTGAGGGCAATATTTTGGAACTGAGGCTGGCTTCCTCCTCCTCTCCCCCTCCACCCCCTCCCCTGCCCCAGCCCCCAGCACCATCCCCTCGCTCAGGTTTCAAGCCTGTCGCTTCCGAGCTGCCCTCTTGCATTCGCTTTCTTCTTGAGCTCCTGAATGTTACCCTAGAGGGGGCTGCAACACCGAAGGCTTCCTCCTCGCCGCCACCATTTGCTGTTGTTGGCTGCGAGTCCCCTGCCTGGCGCCAGAGTCTCCGCAGCCAGCGAGGACCCTGTGCTCTGCTTAGGCAAACAGACAAGCCAGCGCCGAAAGAGATGCTGTGCACGCCAGCAGCACTGCCCCCAATCCCCGCCGCACCCCCGCTTCTACATTCTCAAGCCCATATGTACATTTCACCAAGTGTGCCTTTCACCAAATGTGCAGGCACAGCTGCCATAGCTCCTTTCCAGAGCCCTTGTGCCCTCCTCCCCCGTCTAGTCTCACGCCCTTGCTGCACGTGCTGAGGGGTTGGCAGGTCTTTTCCTTCTTTCTGCTTTGTCTTTTTAAAATGGATCCGTGTTGGTTTTCTGCAAAGTTCCATTTAGAAGCGCATTTTATGCTGAAAGCCCAGTGCCTTCTTCACTAGGTGATGACCAGCCACTCTGGCAGGGACTTGCAAGTCCAGCACCAGTAAATCCCATGTCCTCCTAGCAACACAGTCACCCCTGGTACCTTCATTTTCATTTTCCCTTAGAGACAGGTTCCAGCAAGGCAATGAGAATACATAACTTCCTAAGGACTGGTTTTGCTCACTGTTACTCCTTACGGAAGATATTCAGTTTTTTTTTGTTTGTTTTTGTTTTTTAGAAATAGATGGCAAATATAATAAATGAGACACCACCGTAAAAGCTAACTTGTAAAAAAATGGAATATTTAGGCTGTACTGGGTTTGCAGCGGTATCCTCAGCCTCTCTCCCAGACGCTTAATCAGTATTCAATGAATGACTGTTGGGCAACATGCTAACACTTTGCATTATCCTCACATTTCAGCTTCTTACAGTTCTATCATTTAGTTGGTCATGAAACAGAGATGTAGAGGATAATTTGTGTGTCCAGAGTCCTAGAATAAGAAAGTGGTTGACCCTTTGACCCCCAGTTGGCTTGAGCATCATGGCTGTTCATCATTACGCTGTGTTGCTTCATACCACCCAGGAACTCGCTATTTGTCCTCAATTTTAAATCTTCCGTCAAACCCTGAGATACCATCACTGTAGCTAGCTGCTACAGATCACACGTGGAATTCTTCTGCTTCCAACGTTTCCAAGTAGCCTGCCTTCCATTATACTTGTTATTATGGTTTTTTGTTTTGTTTTGTTGTTCGTATTGTTTTGTTTTGTTTACATATATAGGCAATTCTACCATAGAGTGATAGGCATTTCTGAAAACCTTGCATCCTGGAGAACACACTCTAAAACTAACAGGATGTATGAGAAAAATAGATCAGAGCAGGCCACTCAACACCCATGGAACTTTGTGACCAGAACACCTCCCAAAACAATAACAAACCCATAAAAACACTAGCCCCATTTAAAAGGTGTGTTAGATTCCTAACAAAAACTACTAAAAGTATAAGACTTTATCTTTAAAACACAAAGCAAAAGTAGCTTAGTAGAAGGGGAGATAAGGAAGCGTTGAGCCATTTCAGTAATAGAGGAGGAGACAAAATGCACCAAGATAGGAGAAGGAACAACAAGCCCTTCCAGGCAGAGCACGTGGCCCAGTAGCCCACAGGAAGGAGACAGAGGGAATAGCGGGAGGGCACCCAACCGCAATCCTTCACGACTGGCCTAGTAAGGCCATGCTAGCACAACTTGCGTAGAACAGGAGTTGGAGAAACCAAGTGTCAACGAATCAGAAAGAGTTCTGCTTCTGACGTCATTCCCCCACCAATCACATATGCACCGCTTTGCCCTACAGGAACACGTGGTAGGGTGGAATTCTTCCTGGAGATTAAAGAATTAGAAAAGTGAGGAATGTATCTTACTCATTTACTATCTCCGATGCTTAACCCTTTCCTTATTTAGAGTGGCTGGTGCTCACCAGCTTTCCAAATCATACTAGTTTTCATTTCCCTCATTCATCAAAGGACACACACATATACATGTACATACAGATGTTAGCATATGTAATTGATACAACTGTCTCTGATAAGTATTTGGGTCCTTCAGAAGGCATGTAAGAGTTAGCAGTGGTGTATTTTTCATATATATCCTTTAGCTTCAGATTTTTTGTATAGTGTTATTTACAATAGACCTGTAAGTCATGATGGAAGGTATACCAGATTTGTACTAAAGATTACTCAATGCTAGAAAAGGATACTGTTTGATTTTTGAATTATTACCATCCATCCATCTGTCCATTCATTCAACAAGCACCTACTATGGGCCAGGCACCCCACTAAGAACTAGAAACAGTTACCAGTCTAGAACACTTACTTCCAAAAATCATTCTATGGCTAAATTTTGGGGTAAATAAAAATGACATTTTCTATTAGTAAACAAAAGACTGTTTCAGTTGTATGTCTCTGATTTCAAAGCCAAATGTTTCTTTCTTATCTTATATGTAGACTTTCCTTAATAGTGGCCCAAACTGAGTATTATGACTATGCCCTTGAAGAGATGTTAATATTTTAGAGATTTTCCCAGTAGTAACTATTGAAAAGTGAAAACAGGAGAGGGGAAAAGCAAAGGAATTTTATTTTTGTTTACCAGAATACCAGGAATTTCTTGACTTCAAAATCTATTTGACTACACTATAGTATTCTAGCTTTAAAAATATTTACTTATAAATATTTTAGCTTTATGACCAAAGGCCCAAATTAATTACTCATCCAAAGTGAGAAATTATTTATCATGGCCAATTAGAAATGAATATGTTGGAATATTATTTAGCAGTAAAAAGGAATGCAGTGCTGATTATGCTACAAAATAGGTGATAACATGCTCAGTGAAAGAAACCAGGCATAAAAGGCAACATATTATGTGATCTCATTTATATTTCCTGTCCACAAAAGGCAAATCCAAACATATAAAGAGTGGATCAATAGGTGTAAGGAGCTGGGAGGAGGAAGAAATGGGGAGTTTAGGCATATGAGGCTTCTTTCTGGGGTGATGGAAATGTTCTGGAATTCGATGGTGGTGATGGTTGCACAACTTTGTGAACATAGGCAAAACTACTGAATTCTACATTTTAAGAGAGTGGATCTTATGGTGTGTGTATTATATCTATATTTAAGCAAAAAAAAAAAAAAAAGGGAAAAGGAAAATGCTGACTCCCTTCATTCTTCCAATAGCTGAACTTCTGCAGAGAAACCCCGATGAGTGAGCGATTCATGTGAGCTGGCAAATATTGGTTCTTAGTCACAAGGCTACTCTACATGTCTTACTGCTAATCAGTTTTAAAATAAGACAGGATTTCAGATTCAGTGTTCTTGTTCTGTTGGGGATAAAAAGGAAGATCTGGGAAATTCACTGTGGACTGGTATGAGAAGGAAAAGAATTCACCACAGAAAATACAAACAAAGCTAAAACCTCCTGTGTCATGTCAGAAGATGAAGAATGGCATGATGCTTCTTCAAAGGCTGGCTGAGTTTGTAAAAGGAATCCTTCCCCCCACCCCCCATAATAGGAAATATGAGGGAGACAAAAAAAAAACTTGAGATATGTGTGTCCCTGGAGGCTTAGAAGGTAATGATCTCAGTCTGGGAGGAATAACATTCTGAAATCCAGTTTCTCCAAATGGTTGCGTATGAAGTTTTGAGGTATGGTACCTGCAATGAAAAGGTCCTCAGTTCAATTTTTAACCAAGTTTTTGGTGCTACACAAGTATGCAGATATTTAAAAGACAAAAAAAATAGACTAACAAATGTTGATGCCAAATAAAAAACTGAACAGGGTAAATGTCTACTTTGGAACGGCTAAACAATACATATAAATTCGGTAGTACAAGAGAGCGCCACCTAGTGGCAAGCCAGCCGTTTGGTTGGTGGTCTCCACCAGAAGAGCTTGGGTAGGGCCCAGCGAGAAGCAAATAGGAACTGAGTTTTCTACTAGGTCTTCCACTACCTGGCGCAAGTCAGCACCTTACCTCGTTTTGTGGAACCGAGTAGTGGTTCCAGCTCCCTGCATGCCTGCCCCTCCCTTGTCAGGACTGGTGTTAAACAATGTCTTGACATGCCTGCACTTGATATTTCTATCCTCGCCACTGCCCCTGCCATCTGCTTGGAATGAAGGCTTTGGGGGCCTGGATATACCTCTTTCCAAATGGCCAGTCATACAGAGCTTTGAAAATCTGGCCTTTGATGTATTTTATAAGGATAAGGAAACATATATTAAAGTCAGCCCTGCTGTAGACCCTAGGCTGCATAACGGAGTCAATACTGAAGTAGTAATTTCATCTTCAGTATTTGGGGAGCTTAACTGTTGCTGATGACATCATAGGAAGTTGCTGATGAGCTGACAACCTTTTACGATCTAGCTGAACGTACACTACTTTTGTCTTTTTCCTTCAGTGTATAATGAATGCCGGTGCTTATAGAAATGTAGAATTATCTGCAAAAGAAAACTGAATCTCCTTAGAAGTCGGAAAGGCAAAGGCAGTGAAGTGTTCTTTCCAGGGTTTTATCTTTGGCTACATAATCAGCCGTGGAGGTTATAGGTAGGTAGAAGCTACAGGGTGAACTGGAGGAGGGTAGGTAAACCTATGTAGGCTGGAGGTTATAGGAGAGCAAATGACTTCGTATATCAGTTTGGAATGAATCAAAGTTCTGGTTAATTTAAAGTTCTTTTTCAGCCTAGGTGTGTACTGATTTTTCATTTCTTGCTAAGGTCTAGAAGAGCTGCTGTATATTTGTGGCCCACACGGATTCAGTGTGCATGGCTTACAGCTCCATATCATCATATCATCATATCATCCATATCATCATATCATCACTCCTATCCTCCAGGGAAAAAGCTGTGTATTTTTTTTAAGGTTTTTATTTATTTATTTATTTATTTATTTATTTATTTATTTATTTATTTGAAAGACAGAGATCACAAGTAAGCAGAGAGATAGGCAGAGGGAGAGGAAGGGAAGCAGGCTCCCTGCTGAGCAGAGAGCCCGATGCGGGACTTGATCCCAGGACCCTGGGATCATGACCTGAGCGAAAGCAGAGGATTTAACCCACTGAGCCACCCAGGTGCCCCAAAGCTGTGTATTTTTTTAAATATTGCCAGAATTTATTTGAAAAGATTGTCTCTATATGCCACAAGCAGAAGTGGATCCTAAGTATAGAGTAGCAAACCCTTCTATTCATTAATTGTGGAGTAGAAATAAATGGCTGTGAGTGGGATGTCATTTTGTGTTCTAATGACAAAGACATAGATTATTTTCAAATTTAAAGAAGAATTGTGTGGCCTCTGCTATAGATCTGATATTTTTCTGGGGTGGGGCACATACCCGGAAGTGTGGAGGTAAAAATGGACTAAAGAAAGCCTACAGGGGTATACCATGGAATCAAGAAAACATGAGAATGCTGACATGGATTTAGAGAAGTTTTAGAATGTCCATTTTATTGCAGTTAATGAGAGAAGGAAAATTAAGAACCAACTAAGAGTCAGGCACTATGCTGGGTGTTTCACAAATGCCATTCCTTTTCATCCTTACACTGATTTTTTATTTTTATTTTCAAATACTTTATTTTATTTAGTTATTTTTGTTTTATTATTATTATTATTTATTTTCTTACCACAGCACATACTTTCCTCAATGTCCATCACCTGGCCACCCTATCCCTCCTACCCCCCTCCCCTCCAGCAAACCTCATTTTGTTTTCCTGAGATTAAGAGTCTCTTATGATTTATCTCCCTCTTTAGTTTCATCTTGTTTCATTTTCCCTCCCTTCCCCTATGATCCTCTGTCTTATTTCTCAAATTCCTCATGTCAGTGAGATCATACGATAATTGTCTTTCTCTGATTGATTTCTCTGATTGACTTACTTCGCTTAGCATAATACCCTCTTGCAGATGGCAAGATTTCACCGGGGGGTAGGAGGGATGGCTGCATAGTACTCCACTGTATGCTGTATGTGTGTGTGTGTGTGTGTGTGTGTGTGTGTGTGTGTGTGTGTGTATCACATCTTCTTTATCCATCTGTTGAGGGACATCTAGGTTCTTTCCATAATTTGGCTATCGTGGACATTGCTGCTATAAACATTCGGGTGCATGTGCCCCTTCGGATCACAATGTTTGTATCTTTAGGGTAAATACCCAGTAGTTCGATTGCTGGGTCACAGAGTAGCTCTATTTTCAACTTTTTGAGGATCCTCCATGCTGTTTTCCAGAGTGGCTGCACCAGCTTGCATTCCCACCAACAGTGTAGGAGGGTTCCCCTTTCTCCGCATCCTCAAGAACACCTGTCATTTCCCACCTCGTTAATTTTAGCCATTCTGACTGGTGTGAGGTGGTATTCACTGTGGTTTTGATTTGTATTTCCCTGATGCTGAGTGATGTTGAGCACTTTTTCATGTGTCTGTGGGCCATTTGTCATCCTCACATTGATTTTTTGAGCTAACAGTTACTATTTTCCTTTTGTGGGTGAGGAAATTAGAACTCAGAGTAACTAACGAATTTGCCCAAGTTCATACAGCTTCTGAATGGTGGAGATGGGATATGAATTCAGATCTTTTGGATTCCAAAATCCATGCTCCTCCAGTGTTGACTTAAATGCAAGCCAAAGGGGGGAAATGCATATTATGATTTAGTAGGATTCTACCGGTCTTCACTATTTTGAATTTCAGCCTTAAAAGAAGGAAAAGCAAGCTTTAAGATTAGTCTTCAAACTGATTCCTAGTATTTCGACTGCGCATTCCTTTTCTCCGTTAAGAGAATATTCAGTTCTTAAGGACAAGATTACATCTTTTGCTTTACCTTAAATAACTGGCAAAAGGATAACAGATGTGGGTGATAATAGTATTGTGATAAGGGCCAAAGGGCATACTCGGATGTGAGGGTAGCCAAACATCCTTAAAATTCTCACCCAATGCCAAAATACTGTATTTAATGTCATGCCTCTTACCAATTAAAAAAGTGTGCAAATTTACCAAGACACTAATAATACCAGCAACCACTAGTGTTATCAAGGACAATGTTCTATAGACTTTGCTAATCTTATTTAATTTTCTCAAAATAATTCAGTAGTGTAAGTATTATGATTAACCTCCTTTTCCAGGTAAGGAAACTGAAATGCAGAGAGTTTAGGTAACTTGCCTAAGGTTAAATAGAGTGATCTGGATCCAGGATTCACACCCAGTCAGATTCCAAAGTTCAAGTTCTTAAACCCTGTGCTGTTTGTCAATAAACTTAATGTACAGACTCATTTTTCTGTGGTAGAAATGCTTCCTTCTCAAGACTGACATTCTTAGGGGATTGTTCTGATGGTGATAACCATATTCTCTCTTCACTGGCTCAGGTTAGTGACCCCTAAAAATATAAATTTTGGTTCCAAAGTTCACCGTTCTGTCACTGTCATTATAAATCAAAGATATGTTTTATTTTCAGGAAAAATGAATTAAGATCATCAGTAATAAAGGCTTTGACCATGCTTCTCAAGCATGCAAAAATAAATTGAATGTTGGACTTGATAAGATGAAATCTTCATTGTTCATCTACATTCTTAAACATAAAAATGATAACCTGCGGTGCATCTTTTAGTCACAGTATATAAAACAGTTCTTCAACATCCCGTTACTTACAAAATGGGCATTTTATAGTGACCTTTGGTATTTCCTTTATTCTGAGGTTTCCAAGTTTTGTTGTTCCATTTTATTGATGGGAAAACTGAAGATTTAAAAGATTTGCTATAAAGACACTTTACCAAGTGATAACAAAGAAGAAAATACCACCTGAGACTCATATACAAAATACTGATAGTATTTGATGCCCTACTTGGAGATATCTTGGAAGTTTTTCACATCAGTTTAAGTTTCATAGAACATCTTTGATTGAGATCATTTCTATGTATGTAGAAAGTCCCGTACTCTTCAAAACCTACATTTTAAAAAGTTACTCTTATCAGAATGATCAGAATAATTGTCTACATGCTTGGTAGACACATAACCCTGTGTCAAATGCTTTTCAGGCATTATTATGTTTACCCTTTATAGTAATCTTATGATATAGATATTATTTCCCTTATTTTAAGGAAGAAACTGTGGTTTGGGAAAATCAGTAACTTGCTCAAGATTATACAGCCAGGACGTGATAGACCCAAGGCTTGATTCCAGATCTGATCCCAGAGCACAAGTTTTTTTCTCTTCTGGTACAACATTCCCTTTGGCCCAATTGTGTGAACACCTCCAGTGAGAAGGCAGAAGTTTGATAAACGTCCTACAAAGTACAGAGAGGAAAAAGCAACTCCAAAGTGATCTGTTAGGATTGAAGCTCAGAAACTCTAGATGTGGGCTTAAGTGTAAGACAGAAACTAAATCTCACTCGCAAATTCTCAGTGGGAAGGTATATCCACGGTCGGAAAAATGTTGACATAAATATTGGTCTGGATTCGTGCTAGCATATATGATTTTCTCAGGATTAAAGATATGAGCTAAAAGTGTTCCGCTACTCTGGATTTATCTTTCTTTATTTAAAATGCAAAAAAACCAAACGGGTATGGGAGTTATAGTGGGACTTGAAAATCATTCAAAAGTCTACTGAGTCACAAAAAGTCAATGAGCAAGTTTGCAATTCAAGTCTGGACAGTCATTCAAAGCCCATTGAGGTAGATGAGGCAGGTTGATTCTGGAAGTGAATGGAATCAGCCAAGCCAGTATCATATATCTAAATATAGACAAAATGCATCTGGGTACAGACATATATTTCCAATAACTCAGGTTCTAACCTATGTCATCTAAAAAATAGGACTCTTGATGTTTGGGGCAATAATGTTTGTCTTCAGGCCTACCTTGGACTTTATCCAAAAAGAAGGTTTAGTTAAAACTACCTTGAAAAGACGTCGTTGTGAGGTGACTTCCCACAAAAGGCAACCACCAGGATAGACTATAAAGACAGTCCTGAAGGGTGGAAAGTTGTTTTAAAATTTAAAATTTACATGAACTTTTTTTTTTTCCAACAAAACTTTCCTTTTGCTGGAAGGGTACGTGAGGCGATCACGGGGTCTGGGCCACACAATCACTATGCTGATTGTTTACATATTTTTTGCCCAGTTTGGAACAATGGTAGTAGAGAGTGTTTTGAACTCTGTTTACCACAAGTAACAGAAATCAAAATAAATATTCAGTTGGCTTCATAATGAAGCAAATATTTTCTGTATTATGTAGTAATAAAAGTCAGCGTGCACTGTAAATAAAGTTTGCTCAAGGGCTCTGTGAAAAAAAGCCAAGTGTCGAATGACAGCCGGCGTTTTATGACAGAGCAAAGAGAGCTGAGAAATTAGTCACAATCCCCCAAACCCGAATGCTATAGCCTGTTTGGTTTGCTTCTCCTTTATTTTGTAGAAAGGGGAAAGTGTAAAGTGCCGGTAGGATTGGCTTCATGCCCTTGATGTCATTACTCATTGAAATAATGGGGAAAACGAGTGCCAAACCTATGGGTAGGAGAGGAGGGAGGGAGACGCCACACAGACCTCCGTTCAGTATTGAACAGAAAGCAAAGCAAGGGCATTGTCCCGAGGACCATTAACAGGGAAATCAGGCTGTTTGTTCCACCTGATGTGAAACAAAATGTCCCACAATTTGAAGTGTGTGTTTAGAGGCTTAGCAGGACACTGAGGGGTTGTGCCCTCATGGAGCTGTCTGGACGTCTTTCTGTCCATTCTCTCTTGAAAAAGAATACCTTCCTTCTCAGAGTTTGACACACCTTTCTGCCAAATGAATTGGCTTCCTTTCTCTACATGTATGCCCCTCAGGGGCCTGATGACAGCAGTCCTTCCAATGAGGAAGAGCCCAAACTCTGATGTATTAAAAAAAAAAAAAAATGGCAGGTGTCAGGTACACGCGGTTGTGCACTTGTGGGATGGGAGCATGTCAGTTCGGTTTATAGGTCTCCATCAAAAGCTTGGAAAACACTTTTTGGGACTCCAGCAAAAGCAAGAGGTTTTGTTTTCTTTCTCTCTCTTCCTCTCTCTCTCTTTCTCTCTTCCTCCTCCCTCCCTCTCTCCTTCCCTCCCTCCCATGTACACAAAGTATTTGTTTGACCAGAAAACAAAAGAGAACCCAAATCAATTAATAAACAAAACCCAAAGCCTCAATAATAAATCCTTTTATAAATTTCTGAATACCCAGTTAAGAATCACTCCGGGTGTTTTGTTCTTTTATGATGCTTTTGTTGAGCTGCTCAGGAAGAATGTCAAGACCGAGCCTTGGAGAAAGAAGTTTGGCATGGACAGCTAAGGCTGTGGGGCCAGCCAATGTGGGAAGGACACAGGGCACTGAATGAGCTAGTCATCCACTCAGCGTCCAGGGAAAATTATTGCTATTGTAATCGCAAACTGAGAAGCTTGAAAACTAGCACAATGAGACCAGGGCCAAATGTCACAACTGCCAGGGAGAAAAGGGAAAGAATTATAAAGGTCATGACCTATCTTTCCAAATTTTTACTTTCAAACTACCTGAAAGAATTTAGAAAAATTATCTACCATGGACACATTTTTAAGTTAATATTTAAAATTGATCATCGTACGTTAGATTTCATGATTGAAAGTTTTTCCCTTCCAAAAAATGAAAAAGAAGTAGTGTGATCACCAATAATCATACTTTCTCCAAAAACAGAAATATGTACACAAAATAAAATTTAGTTTTTGTTAAATTTTCTATGTTCACAAGTCTGTAAGGTTTGGGAAAGGTTTTTTCTGGGTGATGATGTTTTTTCCATTATTGGCAGTACTCTGACAACAATACAAATTATACATATTTTCATAAGTGATATGCTTCATTGAATACTTCCCTAAACGGGATATATGGGGCTTTTTCTTTTTCCAAATAATTCATCTATCAGAGGATAACCATCATCTATTGCTAGAATGAGACAGGGTTACTCTAAATCCTATTTCTAGTATTCACATTTATTCACATCAGTGCTGAAAACATTGATTCACATTTATTCACATTTATTCACATCAGTGCTGAAAACACAAAAGGAATGAATTTGAGAGTTGAAGGAATTTTGTAAATAACATGACTCATTAATTCTTTGAACTCCTTCTGAGCTAGATGCCAAAAATCTCATGATAATTAACCATCAAAACTTATATTTAATATTTTATCAGATAACAACTCAATTATATCATTTAAAAGCAAAGAATTATAAATGGTTTGACTGGCAAAATAATTTGTAACACTAGAGCCATTTACCTTCTCAGTTTTTGTCTTTACCAAGACATACCCAATGACTGCTAATTATACTTATTGTTATTTTTCTTAGAGCCACTTTATTTAACTTAATAAATTCAGGAAGAATTGGGGAAATTGAAAGATAGTTAATTTAATATAGCTTTGCTAATACAGTATATTTTGATAAAATAGTATTATCACATCCTGTATCTTAAATATGTTATTATCAAAACCTTATAATTACAAAACACATATCTGATAAAAGACTTGTGTATATGAGAATGTATGAGGACTTCTCAGAATGCAGTAACAAGAAAAAAAATAAAAACTGGACAAAAAAATCTAAACAGATACTTTACCAGAGAATAAATACCAAATCTGCACATGATGAGATATTTAACAGCATTAGTAAAACCATACTGATTTACTACTTCATGCCCAGTAGAACAGCTAACATTCTAAAAACTGACAATAGCAAGTGTTGACAAGAATGCAGAGAAACTGAAACTCTCTTAAATTATTGTGGGGATGTAAAAATGGGACGGGCACTTTGGAAAACTGGCAGTTGTTTATATGAAATTAAAATAAACACTTATAAAATCCATCAATCCCATTGCTAGGTATTTTACAAGAAATGAAACTATATATCCAGGAAATTATATATATAGGAATGTGTGTAGCAGCTCTCTTTATAATCACCCAAAACTGGAAACAAACCAGATGTCCACCAAGCGGTGAATGGATAAACATATCATGGTCCATCCATACAATGGATGTATATTCAGTGTTAAAAAGGGGAGAAGACAAACTTCAAAGGGATGCAAGGGAATGTTATGAAATGATGGGAATAATTTTATATCTTGATTGTCAGGGTAGTTATACAACTTATATATGTCAAAACTAACAGAATTGTATACCTAAAATGGGTAGGTTTTACTGTATACAAATTATATCTCTATAAAGCTTATCTTTAAAAAGAAGAACCAAAAAAATAAACCACTTTGTAGCTGCAGAATCAACTTATTTAATGGAAATTTGCCATAGGACTTAATCAGCAAAGTCGGTTGGAGGAGTCTGACTTCATTTTTAATGGAAATGGATGTGTTAATACTTAGGTACATAACATTTTTAATTCTAAGAGACAGATTATTACATATATTCATTCATTCATACATATACCCATACATACTTACACGCATACAAACATACCATGGAGAATTTCCTGTGACCTAGATAAAGTTAATGTCTGTATGATCTACCTTACCAAACTCTCTTTGCTTTGCTTTGCTCTCAACTTGATCCGTCTGAAGTGATTCATTTTTTGACAAGAGTTGGAGAATGGAAGAGACAATATGGTTAAGGGAAAATTGTCATGATTCCCATTGTCCACTATGAAATACATCTGGATTCAGAATAGCTTTACATAGAGCAGAATCTCCTGTTTTTAAAGTTGTACTTTGTCTTTGCAGAAAATTGCACAAAACAGGGAAAGACACGAACTCTAAGTTTGGGTTTATGGTACTTTCATTAAAGGAGTTTTCACTGAAACCAATATTTTGAATCATTCTTTTGTTTGGTGCTCCTCCTTTTATACCCTGGGGTAACACACCAATGTAAGTTTCAGGTACCTTTGAAAAGTCAAAGAAATGTGCGCTCAAATGGGGAACTAGATAGGAAGCTATTAGAACACCATAACTGTGTGTGCATTTTCCTACAGTTCAGTTTTAGGAAAAAAGTATATATGGAAATTGAGAATATAGAAATTCTTCCTCTTAAAACAATCATGTTTACATATTCCCTGGAAAAGCTTTGGGTACCTTCATGCATACTTAATATGAAGATCAAACTCATAGGACCTGCTGTCATTATAGGCTTTGCAAATATGTATATTTAACCTAGCTCATCACCAGTTCAGAAATGATTTTATGTCTGTACTTTCCCTTTGATTTTACACCTGGAAAATGAAGTGCAGCTTTACCTGTCTAAATGAGGTTCTTGATATGAACGGGTGGAAAACAGGAGTTACTTTGCTAAAACTGTGATTATTGAGCAACTTTCAGAAAAGCTATTGCCACTTACATAAGTGCCAGCTGAAAACTTGTATGACTCAAACAGCTCTTGTGTAAATATATTTGTTTATCTACCTACCCCGGAAAAGAAACCTTACACATTTCAGCTCCATGTGTTATTAATTTACTATATCTGGACTTGCTGTTTCATCGCCTGCAATTTTTCAAACAAGTCTGTAAAAATGGGAGACCGGTGATTTGATGTCAGTGTCCCAAACACGTCCCAGGGATATACACCTAGCCCTCTCCGTGACAACGCTGGCTTACAGTTTGTGCTACCAGACCAGGAATCCAGAGAAAAATGTTCTAATCCTATTTTATCTCTCATTATCTTTGGTTCTCAGCTTTTTGGCTACCTTGTACTCTTTCCCTTCCTTTATAAATAATGGAGCCAGAGCTCATGAAAATTTAAGATTTCATTGTGTTTTATAAAATAATTACTTAACACACATACAAAATGGAAATTTGATGAAAATGGATCACTGATGAGCAAATAAGGAAAATGATGTCAAACTTAATGTAAAATCAAGCACATTTGCCCAGTTGTGTATTTAAAGGTACATACAAGCTTTTTAGGCCTCCTAAACTTTCTTTTATTCATGCTTCAAACATGGCAGTAAGAACAAAATAGAATTTTCTGTTTAACCTATTTCACTAATGCTGCAATTTTGCCCCATTGCGCAATTCATAGGAAGTGGTTGCCTGTCACGCTATCTATATGCCCAATTGATTAGGATTTTTATTATATCACTTCCTGTGGATCTCTGAAATTTATACTATATTGAAAACTGTTTAATCCATCAAGTTAAAATTACTGTTCATTGCAACGTAAGCTTTAGGTATGAGAAATTTAATATGGAACCTGATAGCCTCCTACTTATTAACATTATAATTTCTTTCAATGTTTTACTGCTTGCTTATAAATACATTTTTTGTTAAAACAGAATAGTGCATTCATAGTCACGACTGTATACAGGTACAAGTTGTTCACGTTTCTCAAACATTTGGATGAAATACAAACAAAAACCATATGTTTTAAATATTCCATGGAATACCTTTCTCCCGTTTGTTCGTACGTGGCAAACGTTTTTTTAAGCTGGTACTATTCCCAAGGAGTACTGCTTACTCTCCAATTTTATGGCAAGTATCCCTATATATATACTCATAAGTGCATTTTTCACTTAAATATAATTTTTTAAAACCCAATATTAGTCTCCTAATTTTTTTTTTTTTAATGTTTGATCCTCAGGGCAGCCATCCATGTCTCATAAGCAGCTTGTAAGATGCTAGGCAAACTTGAAAGGACATCAAGTCAACTCTCCTTTTTCAGACCAAAGTGTTCTTCAGCTGATCCAAACAAATGAGAATATAATCAGTTTTCCAAAAGCAGTGATTTTTAAGCATGAACCCAATATAGTAATAGCTGTTGATCCTCTTCCCAGGAAAAAAAATGTACGTGAGTGTACATATACCCACAAAATGTTGCATTGAACTTGGCAAAGACCACCAAACCCATCCATGTGGAAGGGCTTCAAAGATCTTTAACAGCTTCTGTTTTAGAGTTTAAAGAAAGAGACCCCAAATGCTTGCTTGGTAACTTGCTCTGTTTTGGATACTTTATACTCCAAATACTCTTATCTTTAACTGAAAGCCCTCCCATTTCAACTTGTTCTCTTCATAGAAGTCATAAAAAACAGCTAGTCACCAATACCTTTTGTATTTGTAAAGCCATATTAAGCCACACCTTGGATGAGTCCCTCACCAAGATAAATAATCCCTGCTAAGTAATTCCAGTTTGGCTATACCTTTTCTCAGAGGCCCCATTATTCAATTCTTAATCATCTTTGTTGACTTCCTCTGAATAGTCTTCAAGTTTTCCATACTCCTCTGAGAAGGATGAGCCTATAACTATTCCTCTGACTGTAGCAAAGGTCTATATAGATGGCCTTGGTGCTTAACAAGCCTCTCGTAACCCACTATCCTAAGCATGGTGGATGCACCCTTTTCCTGCCATGTTGGAAATTCTAAGCTAACAAATTGTTGCAAATTCCATCTCAGTACTCTTCATTGCTTGATTGTTTTCCTTCTGGAAAACGGTATCTCGTATCATGGCCACCAAGGTTGTGAGCTATACTCTTCAGGCGGGCCATTTCTGGAACTCCAGGGGCATTATTTACAGCCGGAACAAGGCGAAGGGCTTTGCTTAGTACCTAATGGATCCATTTTGGATCAATTTCAAATAATCTCTGAAAAACTTTTACTACCTGATTTTTTTCTTCAGTTAACACATCTCTATTTCATTTTCTTTTCAAATTAGGGCTATTTTCTAGTACCGCTAACTGAATTCCAGTACTCACACCTACTTGCCTTAATCTCCCTGGAAACCTGAGCTACCTCCTTATTCACTGAGACACTGGTTCAAAGCTTACCCCCCTCATTGACCTCTCCAATTTCAGTTTGTACCCCAACTCCACCATGAGGTCATTCCTGTTTTCTCTTTGTCATAGCACCTACCACTATCTGAAATTACCCTGTTAATTTGCCTGTTTAATTTTTTTTCCTACCTTTCCCCCTGACTAGAATAAGCACCACAAAATCAGGGATCTTCTCTGGCTGTCTCACTCATTCCTGTAGAAGAGTCCCTGACACATGCCAGCCCCACAGTAAACATATATTTTGTGTGTGTGTTAAAAGAAACTGTCTCACCTTCATTTATCACACATCACAATCATCAAATTCCATGTCCTTATGAAAAACTGCTATTTTTCCATGCACTTTATGTACATAATTGCTTAGTATGTGAAAGTGCTGTGGACTGTCTAGTTTTTGAGCTAACTTTGAGGTTTTACTTTTAAAAAAACACCCAAAAAATGTTTTGATAGATAAAAGGAGATGGAAATACTGACTCATCAATTAAAGTAAAATCAAGTTACAGGAAAGTTTTACAGATTTACACCATCATGAAAAGAAGCATTTCTGCATGAGGTGTTTTCACTTCTAGAATATCCCCCCCGTCCTCCAGAAGCCACAATGCGTTCTGAGAAATCGTAGACTGAAATACAGCATGCCAAAGGAGAGGGAAGAGCTGAGGAAACCTCCAGTGCCTTTCTTTTCCCCTCAGGATGGAAAGAGAATTCCCACTTACACTTTCTATGAGCAGAATATGTGTCAATAAAAGGGTTTTTTGAGGAATCCCTTGGCTGGCGTATATTCTGTCTGAGCTCACATATAATCACAGTGAGGCGTAGCTGACATCCACCCTCCACCAGGGACAGAACGGAGATCTGCCTCTGTCTCCAGTCAAATCCATGAAACAGAAGAGGTCAGTTTCAGTGAACTTGGCTTCTGATATTCAGAATCCATGAGTGAGTTTGGTGCTGCTTTTCCTTGAGGAAAGAAACATTTCCATTTATACCCTATCACTTCGCTACCATTGCTTAGGGTGCTTATGAGATCTACAGGATTTCATAGAAGTAATCACAGAATTTGAAAGGTCCTTGAATGGCTGTTTTCATTTTAACCAATAGTTTTCAAACTTTTTTAAATGTGCTCCACAGGAAGAAATACATTGTACATGGTGACCCAGTTTACGTACCACTGAAACACACACACATTCCTGAAATAAGTTTCATCAAACAATACTTACCCTAACTCTATGAGCTACATTACATATTTTCTATTCTCCTCTGAGCTATTCTTTTTTTTCCCCTTTTGTTTTAATGCCGATCATTACACACTATGTTGATTTCATGACCTACTGGTGGATCACTACCCACAGCTGAGCAATAACGCTTTAGCCATTCCACAGAATGACAAATGTGAGATCTGAGCACTTTACCTGGTTTTGTCCTGACATTCTGTGACATTTAGTGTCTTTTCTCATAAGGATATCAATCTTCAAACTCAGTTATGGATCGTAATAGGCTCTCTGTGACTTTCACAGGATTTTCAGAGCATCCTTAAAAGAAAAAGACCTGATGAAGGCTAATACACTGTAAACAAGACTGGTGCCAGAATGTGCTGAATCAGAGAGGGGTCTCTGTCCAATGACAGTGAAAATTCTGAGTGTGTTACAAAGACACTACTTCCCCATGGGTAATTTGTTTTTAAAGTCAGAGTTATAAAACTTTAGAGCTAAAAGAGACCTGAGCAAATCTAGTCCAGCCCTTTGATTTTATGACAAAAATATTCCCATGCACGTTCTGAGAAGTTCAGAGCCTGGGTCTCGTTCCCTTATCGACAATATTTTAAAAAACACTATTTGCTGCCATGAGCAGATATATTTTGAACAAACAGAACTCTTCTGTTTTCAGAAATAACACAGGACTAAAGGTTTTCAATATTATAGAAACACTGGAAGTATTATTTCTAGTATTTAAAGAAGGACGGGGATTGATGTCTTAGCTCTGTTTTTCAGAAGTCACCATAATAACTGAAGTGTAGAAGCTGTGCGTTCATACTCCACACATCTGTCTGAAACAGTTGGCCCATGGGCATGGATTTTGCCATTATTTAGACATTCAGCAGATAGTATTTGAGAACTTAAATCCACTGTCAGACATCTTAGAGTAAAATAAAATGCTTGGTTTCTGTACTACAAATTATGCTATCCAGGAAACAGTACATCGTAAACAATGTGTATTTCATTGGTCAGACTTCATTGGTACTTTATTGAACATAATTTAACTATCACTCCGGATACTAGTTTCTTGGTATGGGCTTAGATCTTTTGATTTCAAGTCCTCTGTTGTACTCAGAACCCTAACTCCCTAGTTATTTTATTCATTAATAAATATTTATTGAATACCTTAGATGTACCAAACACTGTTCCGGACACTGGAGCTACAAGATCAAGTCTCAGCACTCGGGGAACTTAACATACCAAAGGGGCCCATCATGAGCAGAGAAACCGCCAATCTGGTTTAGTTAACTGGACTCTTTGGACAAGTATCAAACTCTGTCAGATTCTACAAAAATTGATTTCCGTATCTTCAGTAGCACTAAGGAGACAAGTGTTTACGAGGTTGGATTCATCGGGTCATTTAAAAAGTTGTGAGCTCATTAGCTCGCATTGCTGGGCATTGCTCGCATGGTTTTGAAGTACAATCCCTAAGTAAGATTCTTCCTTTGATTTTAATCCCTGCAAGTACCTTATTATTAACCAACAACAGTTGACAAAGAAATGAGAAGGAAAGAGAGGGATAGAAGGAATGCCAGAGGAGGTCGGGCTGCCTCAGGATGAAGCAAGCACGTATAAAATTCCAGAGCTACCAACAATATTTTCAGAGTCTTGACGACTCACGGTCACAAGAAAACCTACTAATGCTCACAAATCAAATAGAGTTGAATCTAGCAGAAGTGGGAAAACTGTTGGCACTCTTTTTCCAGAATTGCATTGTTTTGATGTTCTGACTCAAGTGTTAAGCATGACATTTCATGATCCGGCTAAGCCTCGGAGCAACCACACCCTATTCTTGGCAAAAATATATATCATGTTACATTACCAAGAAGAACACAATGGAAAGTTTTTTAAAATAATAAATAAACAACACATCTTATTTATAAATCTTGTCAAGATTTTCAAGGACTTGCCTAGCTCCACAGTGAAACCCCTGTTTGTTTGCTGTATAAGGTGTAGCTTGCAGAGTAACTCCTTGAACACCGAGCTTGTTTTCAATCTCGGCATCTTCGGCCCCAACCAACCGGGGGTGGGGGGAGGACTATCCTCTCTAGTGGTAAAAGTAGATCCAGGTTTTATGGCTGGAGAGAGTCCAGGGCACTCAAACTGAAGCAGACGGTTGTGAAGAATTATTTATGGCAGATTTTGTGATGCCTGTGTCGTACTCTGATTTAATAGGGGGGGAAATGAAATCTGAAGCAGAGTGAATTCAATTTCCAAATTTTACTAGGTGTACATGCAGGTTTTACACCAGGGTACTATCGCTACCCCCAGCTTCTTTTCATGGCTCTCATTCTTTGTAAAAGTAAGTTCTTCCTTGAACAGACCTGTGAAAATACTCTGTTGGGTCAGCCACGAGAAGTCTCTGGGATAATTCTTCTGAAGTCCACACAGTGGACGTATTCTCTTATAACATACACAGTGGATGACATCCCTGTCTACAATGACCAAACTCACATTTCAATAGAAATCTCCCCTCCAAAAGAAGGGGAAATAATTACAGAATCTTGAAGCAAATGGTGCCACAGATTAGTTTTGCTGACTCTTTATAAAACCCTTATAGTGACATGTGAGCAGTAACATGGGGCACTTAAAGATATCAGAACCTTGTCCTTTGGCATGGAAAATTAAATACATGTGTCTGATCTAATTTTTAATAAGTGTAACTTTTAAAACAAGTCCTATTTTCCCACACCTCCTCTCCAAAGGGAATATTGTGGATACAAGAAAGTGATGTAAAAAAGAAGCAAAATAAATCTTACCATTAAGAAACATAATACATAAATGTCCAGATTTTATTTTTTAGATGTCCAGATTTTAATAAATATTTTATATTATTTTTTCTCTTCCTCAGAAGTGTTTTATAATAGTAAATATATGTCACAGAAAATTTACTATTTTAAATATTTGTAAGAGTACAGTTCTATGTCATTAAGGACATTCAAATTATTGTACATTCGTGTCTATCACCCATCTTCAGACTTTTTCATCTTTCCCACCCAAATCCCTACATGCATTAAACATGAATTCCCTATATGCCTCCACCCAGCTGCTGATAATGACTATTCTATTTTGTCTCCATGAATTTAACTTCTCTAGGTGACCCGTACAGATGGAACCACACGTATCTTCCAAGTTTCCTCCATGTTGTAACCTGAGCCAGAATTTCCTCTTTTTTTTTTTTTGTTTTTAAAGATTTTATTTATTTATTTGACAGAGAGAGATCACAAGTAGGCAGAGAGGCAGGCAGAGAGAGAGGAGGAAGCAGGCTCCCCGCCGAGCAGAGAGCCGGACACGGGGCTCGATCCTGGGACCCTGAGATCACGACCCGAGCCAAAGGCAGAAGCTCAACCCACTGAGCCACCCAGGTGCCCCTCCTCTTTTTTTTTTTTTTAAAGCTGAATCATATTCCATTGTATGTATATACCCTATGTGTTTATCCATTCATCTGTCAACAGAAACCTGTATTGCTTGCACCTCTTGGGCTATGGTGAATAACGCTGCTGTGAACATGGGTATACAGCTATCTGTTTGAGTCTCTGTTTTCATTTATTTGGGGTATATATTCAGAAGTGGCATCACTGGGTCCTATGATAATTCTGTTTAATTTTTTGAGGAATCAGGCTTGTGCTTTTATAATTCGTACATTCAACAAACACTTAGTAGATTCCTCCTGTCAGGTAGCCGTACCACAAGTTGGGAATGAACAGATACGACTCAAAAACTGTCTTCAAGGCTGACCACCTAATGTTTGAGTAGTTTGCTGTTCTTTTGATTGTGGTGATGATTTGCAGTTGACACATTAACTCTCCTTCCCAGGCTTCTTAAGACCAGTAATATTTTTGTACCGTATATGGCCAAAGTGCCCTCATGACACCAAGCTTCACTAACGTGAGGCTTTGAGCAACTTAGACAACTAGAACCAGATGGTTGTCCCATATGTCAGGTGACTCAGGACATTGCCAATCCCTCCCTCATATACCTCATCTGTAATAGTAGCTTCAGGAGAAAATCATTTCAGCTAAATCAAACATTAGATTAATGGAACCTGTAGTGGTATTTTATGAATTCTACTAAGGTATTAAATTTGATTATGAGGGAACAAATTTTTCCATTCAAATGGCATTATACCAGTGGAAGTAACATATAAGAAATAATAATCCAGAGTGAATAAATTTTCTTAAATAATTTTGAAGTTTCTCCGATTAACTAAAGATAACAAGATGTGAACCTTAGAAAGAGTAGGGTAGCCTTGAAAAGTCTGATAAATCATGAAGGTGACAAAAATGGGTTTAATCACCATAAGGATAAAGAAAAAGATTGTTTTCATCAGCATGAAATCTCACTCTTATTTTATCTTCTCTTTCAAAGTGCTCCACAGATGGCTTCCTTTTTACAATCACAATATTTTGTTTTATACCCTTATACTCCACCTTCTTCCAAACAAATCAAAAGGTTATTTAGGGTAAAATTGCAATGCAAAAAATACCAAACCACTTGCATAGAATAACAGAATGTAAAGATCAAGGAAGTGGACAAACTGTTTCTAAAACCATAGGCTGAGGAAAAATCTGCCCACTGAGCACAAATTTTTATTCTGAACTTCCTAGTAATCAAAGCAAAGAGAGAAACTCAGGGAGTTATATAGCCCTCATTATCTAAAAATTGAAACATATGCACCTGTCAAAGACACACTTTTTGTATTTGACCATTATATTCTAAGGATTTGCCAGGGGATTCTTATATAATTCAATTATGTAAGCAAAATTGTCTTAGATAATTTTAGATCTCAGGAGTGCTACATATACACATTTGTATTATCAGCCATTAGTCAAAGCTAGAGAAATGATGTTTGTTCACAGATTTGAAGCTGACAGAAGATTATATATATATAGCTTGGCCTAGTTATTTCATAGTTTTGCATAATCCTGCCACCAGAATAGTATCACCTCCAGATTCCCTCATAGTCCAAGATGGCTATTCCAGTCTTCTAATCATCATTCCCATCAGACAGAGGAGGAAAGGGTAAAGCAGGGTATGCTCCTCTTTTTAAGGACATATCTTGGAATTACATCCTCTACCTCCACTTACATCTCCTTAGTGAGAAACATGTCATATGGTCACATTACCTAGCTGCAAGAGAAGCCAGAAAATATGTCTCTTCTGGTTGGACATGTATGTGTGTTAGCAAGGCAGCAAAACAGTAATGGATATCCAGAGACAGCTAATATTTCTGCCACTAGTATGCTATGTAAAATTTTTGTCCCCTAACATGTAAGCATGACCTTAAAAACAAATCTATTGAGAAAAAAAGTAGATGCATATAATTACAGTGAACATTCTTCTCACAAGGCTATCTGAGTCTGACAAGTGCATTTTTATCAGAGTCTGAGTGATAGGAAAGCAAGGGGACATAGAGGGTGAGTTGGGGTGGGGGTACTGGCCAAGGGAAAATATGTAAGCAAACACACAAACCAAAAGCTGGGCCTGTATGACCATTCAGACAAGGATATGCCTCTCTAAAACAAACCTTCCCCAAATCCTCACCGTCGTGAGCCTAGGACCTTAATACCTCTTCGTTTTGCACACTCCCGTCATGCTTCCACCTACAGTCCCCCTCAAGGTATGATCAGGCGACATGCAGCAAATTTATCTTGCTAACCTTAAATGCAAGAAACCTCAAGGCTAGGATTCATGTCCACTCCAGCAGCTCCCAAAGGCTTTTGTGATTAGCTCCCACCCTACAATCATATTGAAGGAATGGGGATTCTCCCCTTTATCGCTGGAATTCTACAGGGTCAGTAACTACTAGTTTCTGTGCTGGGAAACCAATGTGGGATTTTAACTTCTAGGAAATGCATGTGTAAAAAAGATAAGTCTCTGGATTTTTTTACTTATTTCTTCCAATTGCAACCCATATTTCCCCCAGAGGGCACCTGCAGATGGGTAACTTTTTGTTGTTGTAGGCTTGTGTTCAATTCTCTGTGTTATAATACAATGTTTTCTCTTTTTGCCATATTTACCAAGATCCAAATTCCTCCATGCAGTATTTTCAAAAGAAAGGCCACCATAGGATACAAACATAGTGATTCAAAGAGTCACCTGCACCCCAATGTTTATGCAGCAATGTCCATAATAGCCAAACTATGGAAATACACACACACACACACACACACACACACACACACAATGGAATACTACTCAGCCTTCAAAAATGAATTCTTGCCTTTTGCAATGACCTGGATGGTACTAGAGGGTATTATGGGTATTATGCTTGGTGAAGTAAGTAAATCAGAGAAGACAAATATATCATTTCACTCATATGTGGAATCTAAGAAACAAAACAGATGAACGTAAGGGAAGGGAGGCAAAAATAAAATAAGACAAAATCAGAGAGGGAGACAAACCATAAGAGACTCTTAACTATAGGCTGTAAACTGAGGGTTGCTGAAGCAGAGGTAAGTGGGGGATGGGGTAACTGGGTGATGGGCATTAAGGAGGGCACATGATGTGATGAGCACTGGGTGTTATATGCAACTGATGAATCACTAGACTCTACCTCTGAAACTAATAATATGTTACTATTATTATTCATAATAACATAATAATATGTTACTATTGATGTATATGAAATACTATATAATATGAATAATATTATGAATATGAATAATAATATGAAACTAATATGTTAATTTTTATTAAATTTTAATTTAATTTTTTTAATTTTTAAAAAAAGCCCACCCTTTTTGATTTTTAATTTTTTAATTTTAATTTTTTAAATTTTTAATTTTTGAAAAAGTCCACCCATTTTGAAGTAGGAAAGATAAAACCTCCAACTTTACCCACAAACTCCGTGTCCTTTTCAGAAACTTAAAAAATAAACTATGCTATAAATTATTTTTAATTATAAGTTCTTTTTCAGCATTCCTTTATTTGATAATTATTATATTTCTCTGACTATATTTATAATTGTGATATGAGATAATCTTTCTAACTCAACAGAGAGGCCATTCATCTAGCTGGTATTAGCAAATATAACCAGTGTACAACAGAAATAAAACTGAAGGCTACACAACAATCTATTTTATTTTAGAGGAAGAGAACTCTGATTTTCCATGGCTTAACTGCTATTCTGAAATTCAAATTTTATTTTAGCATTGATCTACATTTAGTTTTCGGAGACCAGGATTTCTTTTGCAATTTTCCTGCTTGCTTTTGTTTCCTCTTTTCTTCTTTTCTTGACACCATATCTGTAAACATGGCATATGTGCACCGACTCACATGTTAATTTGACAAGTATTTATCTAATGCCAATTTCGTATGAGGCTTTGTAGAAGAGTTGTCTGAACTACACCTTAAAGGTTAACAAGGATTTGAGCAAGATAGAGATGACAAGGAGGACCTTCAGGCAGAAGGGACAGAATGAACAAATACACAGGAGTGGAAATACTTGGAGTGCTAGGGTAATATTAGGTATTTCAATTGGGCTGGAGCATGACTTTCTATTATCCTGGGACTAGAAGCAGATCAGGGAGGTCCTTGAATGCCAAACTGAGGAATTTGGCTTTTGCCTTTTCCTTCTACTCTCTCAGTATCGCCTATAAATCTGTTAACACTCCTTCACCTTATTGTCTGGCTCTGGGATAATTATTTTATCTGAGAAGGATGATGTCATGGAAATAGTAACTGAACTAAGAATCAAGGGCCTTAGATTTTTATATTACACTTGGGTTAAACATATGACTATTACAACCATAATTCAAACCTCAGCACTTAAACTGGTATCTCTCTGTGTCAAAAAGGCTACAAGAGATAGTTTATCTGCTTCCACAATATCTGTCGAGCATTGCACACAGTAGGTGCTCAATAAGTGTTTGTGGAATCTAATTCAGTAACAGACCTCTGTGATCCATGAGGCAGCTCCAGCAATGCAGAAAAAGGCAGAAGAAGAATCACCAGTTTGGAAGGGATGAATAATTCTAGCCTCCCCATGTGGTTCAGTGCTGTTACGCATTTGGTACGTTTGTTTGCTTTCTCGGGGCAGGGGAAGAGAGTCCTGGAATTCGAACCTAAATTATGATGATTTTTTAACCAGAATTTATTTAGAATTTTCAAACACACAGAAAGGTTGAAAGACATGTACTGTGGATACTCAGATGCCCACCAATTAGAATGGTGATGTTAATTAATTTCTTACCTTGTACTGAGCTATACTCTGGACATCCCTTTCTCCACAGCCCACAGCTGCTCTGTGATGCTAACCCTTATACTCGTCATAGAATGGCTTAAAACAAAAACAGACAAAAAGCCAGGTTGGTGACTTTTATCAATTTATTTCCTGAAAGCCCTCCTGGTTATAAGGGGAATGGCTAGAATTTGAACTCTCTGGCTCCAAGTTCTGGGCTCTTTCCACTGCACTGAGTAGCCTCCAGAATCCCTCTCCACTATTGGTCAGGGTCACAGATTCTAAATGGGTATCTACAGTGTAAGAAGCCCCGAATTAAGCATTGTGGACAATAAAATGAAACGCAACCTGAGGCTCTTAGGTCTTTCGGCAGCTCAAGATGAATCAAATCAAATTTTAAAACCTGCTGAGTTCCTTCCTTACGTAACATGCAGGCATAGACACTTTATAGGGAGAGATCACTAAGGTTGTGACTTGTGACTGTGAGACAAAGAATTTAAAAACTTATATTTTTCCCTTTTAAGCAACCTAAAATAGTGGGTCAGGTGAGTAGAAGCCTTGGTCCTACATGTCCCTGCTTTCTCTCTGCTTACTCTGTCCTCCTCACTTGCAAAGTTTTTCCCCATTTCTTAGCATCTCTTAAAAGTCTCTGTATATCTCAAGATGGGTTTCAATTTCTGTTTCTTCTGTTTTGGTCCTCCTTAGTGTGTCCTCAAACTAGCAATAATCTCTCCTTTCTCTGAACTCCTGCAGCCTGCTGCTTTGCCAAGAGGTAGTGTGGCTTAGTGATTAAGAACACAGATGGCCCCTGAGATCCTGGCCCTTCCCCTTCATGGACATGTGATCTTGGAAAATTATTGAATTTTCCAATTCTTCATGCCTCAGTTTTCTCACCTGGTAAAGGGGATAGATATATCGGTCAAGGATTCTGTTTCATAGAGTTAAATTTCCTCTTGCTAACTGATGCAGAAAGTGCTATATTATAAAGGAATTAACTAACTCACAAGAAGTTGGAATTGCCAACAAAAAAGACTCTAGTTGGAGCTTCCTGAAAACTCCCGTGCTACTCTGCAGTAACAGATCACTACAGGAGCTCTGCCTCTTCAATAAACAGTAAATCACCAGATGACTAGAAATGCAAGGTCTGCAACATGGCGGCCCACTTTCTATGAGCCAGCTGCTAAACTGCATGGAAACTTGCCTCGGTTCACCCACAAAGGTAGTGACTATCTGCAACATGGCGGCCCACTTTCTATGAGCCAGCTGCTAAACTGCATGGAAACTTGCCTCGGTTCACCCACAAAGGTAGTGACTAGTTGGGGTGATTGCAGATCAACGGCATTACTCTAGGCCATTTCAACGAGCAGAGAAAGCAAAGTGTGGTCTCTTCCCCATTTCTTCTTTTAAATCTTATGGGAGCACTCCCGGACAGCCAAATCTAAAATACATCTGTACCCTAGCTGCAAGGGAGTCTGGGAAATGTAGTTTCTAGGTTTATGGCTTCTGCATTTCAGGAAGGCAGTAGCTGGGACAAATGTTGAGTGCTAAGCAACCATAAATCATATCTGTTTGAGGATAATCGACGTACCTCCCCATCAGGTTGTGGTGAGGATTATATGAAATAATTAAGTTCTCAGAACAGTGACTGGCACATGGGAGACTCTCAGTAAAGGTAGCAATTTTCATCAGTCAACGTCTCCCGGGCAGTTGTGGAGGCAGAAGACCTTAGATACAGCTCCAAATTTCCACCTGCTAGTAAGTAGTATTGATGAGTCCACTTACCCTATAAGAGCACCAGTTTTGCTCACTGTAAATTGAGGATAATAATCACTCGCTACCTTGCATAATTTCCGCTCATGTCACATGAGCTCATGCGAGATGATTTGGGAGCTACAACGAAGGTTCCAGACTCTTTGGTGTTAAATGGAAATTAGCTGAATTGAAGAGGTCCAGACTCGGGCTCAGATTCCCGCTCTGCCCCTGAGAGTAGCAGTGGGCTTCCTGTAGCTTCACCTTATTCATCCCCACACCATGGTTTCCTCCTCTTAATTTGCAGAATTATCCCGCGAAATTAAACAACTTCCATACATGCCTATGAGGCTAGTAAGGCTCAGGTGCTGCCATTACCACCTCCTACAAAAGGAGAGATGAGGTCCTACTCAGCTCATCAAGGCCCCCCACCCCTGAGTTCTTTCCAGAAGATTCTCTGCCCTCTCCACTCCAACTGCTGCAACAGGAGGGCCAAGCAAGGAGGAGACAGGTGGCTGGGGCGTGAATGCTGTAATGCATTCTCCCCAGAGAGAGAAATTCTGAGAGTTTAGCTCACTCTTTCCTGCCATAAAGCACACTGAATGTTAACAGCTTGCTCCTGTCCAAGCTGGTGTTTTTTAAATTAAGTATTGTTAAATCCATACCATTTGGAATGATGCTTCAGACAGCCCTGACACTCTCTCGCTTGCTTCTGCTTTCATTTCACCTAATATATTGCACAGGGAGCCAGTAACCAGTATTATGGCAGCTGGGGCCACTGCTGCCGCTTAGACATTAGCAGACAGCTTTAATGTAGATACCTGCCCAGGGAAAAGGCTCTTGGCCAACGCCCTGCCCCCGTGCCATAAGGGGCCTTTCCCGGGGCCGCTGTTAGTAAGGATCTAGATCACCTCGGGTTTTATGTTATTTTTCCTTGGCACTGGAAAAAGTTTTAGAGATGACAAAGGTGGGAGACAGAGAAACTGGAGATTAAAATAAGATACATTCCATTGTCAGGGAACATATACCCAGGGTTAAACCTGGGTAGCCTGCCTTCTGCTCTGTCCTCCTTCACTATAAGCATTGTCCTCCGACGTATGTGACACCACTGCCAGCTTCTGGAAGTGTGCGTGTGGGTGTGTAGGTGTATACACACACGGAGATATATGCACATGCGTGCATATACATAGCGAAGTACGTGTATATGAGAGAAGAGTGATTCAGGGTCAGAAGGCCCTATTCAATGGCCAGTTCTAGCCAGTGGGGCCCAGGGCAAGTCATTTAAGTCCTCTGAGCCTCAGTTTCCACATTTATAAAATTGGGTGAGTACTTAAATGCCTTCACAGAGTCATCATAAAGGTCAAATGAGATTGTGGGTGTAAAACCATTTGCAGCTATAAAAGAGACAACATAAACTTCAGTAATTATCAAAATTAGCTCATCCCCAAAATTTACCCCAATCACCCTCCCCTAACTTGGTTTTGTTCTCTTTTTTCTAAAATTACAGTGAGCTTAGAGTTTGCCCTGCACTGTGTAATTTTTTTAAAGACTCCATTTATTTTTTTGACAGAGAGAGGGATCACAGCAGGCAGGCAGAGAGAGAGGGGGAAGGCTCCTTGCTGAGCAGAGAGCCTGATGTGGGGCTCAATCCCAGGACCCTGAGATCATGAACTGAACCAAAGGCAGAGGCTTAACCCACGGAGCCACCCCGGTGCCCCTGCACTGTGTAATGTTTGACAATGCTTTTCCTAGTCTCCCTAGCATCTCCAACAGGAAAGGAAATGCTAGGAGTACTGGGACCAAAAGCAGGAGACATTGTGGTGGGTGTCCTCTGGGCACTCAACAGATGGTTGAGGGCTTGACTCAAAAATATCACAATATCCAGAGATGGTAAAGACATAAAGGTGACCATCATGCTAGACATCAACATGTCCATCAAAACTCTAAGGCAGAAATCTCAGACTCAGCATATCTAGGTATTGTTTATTTCCAAAGTAGGAAGGAGTCTACGAGCATTACTAGTAGCTAGCAGTTACTCTTTGAGAAGGCCAATTTTTTCCCTATTATTCTGCAAATGATATCATATCATTACTCTTGCTACTACTATTCCTTCTCCCCTCACCTGTTCATCCCTTTGGATGTGCCTTTTGAGTGATGGTTGCTTGTGAAGAGGGAGAAAGTGGTGTTCAATAAAATATCCCATTTTATAGAGCTAGTTGGAACTCTTCAGCTAATGACTCTGATAGAAGGAAAAAACCCTGTAGTAGAAAACTGTAAGGTGTAAAGGAAAGATACACAACACAGCTTTATGAATGAAAGTTGATTTCCATCACTCCATTTCTTTAATAGAATGATTTCAGATAACACCAGCAAAACAGTTTTACATCTACTTGTGAGTTCTCTTTAGCTCGTGAGCATTAGCTGATTTTTCACAGATTTATAAAACTATTCTCTCTGAAAGGGGACAACATACTTCAAAATAAGATCTCTTTGTTATGGATTTTTACTGTCCATTTTTCTAAGTGAGGGGCAAGGTGGATCCTTGTATCCCCTGACTTTCCTAATGGGTTGAAAATGGGAATTTTAAATCTCTTCTGTCTTTAATTGATAGACCGTGTGAAGTAGTAACCTGACATTGAACAAGCTGCTTTTCTTCCCCCTTCTGAGAAGCAATGCTGCAGGTATGTATATGGGCAGACCTGCCTGTACTCACATGCCCATTATGGCTTGATCAGGTTTTCCATAGTTGTGTGTTTCCCGACTCTTGTCAGTATTTTTTATTAATGAGAGGAACGTCTTCTGCCTCCACCATGTGTATTTCTGGGCTATCGGGAAATCTACAAAGGAAAAACGTCCTGGCAACACACCTATAGAAATGGAAGGTCAAGTTTGCTATTTCATTCTCTCAAACACTCAATGATTTTTTTTTTAGCAGATAAGGGGAAAGACATCCCTGTTTGACACTTGACACGTCCCTAAAACTGTAATCAAATCCTCCTCTGGTAGAGTCAAATCTTGATTGCTGGTGGATTACCCAGATTTAGACGCTTCCTGACCTTCTCTTTGCTGTTCCTGGCCTTGTCCTCATTTCACTGCTCATTAGCACTTCCTCTGGAGCCTCTCCTGTCCAAGCCTCTTGGAACAGTAAAAGGGAAGAGGAGGTGGGCTCCCTTCAGCCCTTTCTGCTGCTGAGTTGTAGCTGCTCTGATAAAGGACTCGGATAAGGAGGAGGCTGAAACGGTTGGTTAAAAGGTTTGGGGATTAACTGAGGATTTAATTCATCCTTTCTTTCCCGCCCCTGCCAAAGCAGATAGTTGAGAGTTGGCAGTGTGTCAAAACCAGACGGTTCCTCAACCCCGAATTTCAGCCCCACTCATCCCAGTCTTTGTTAAAGGGCTTTTTTTTTTTTTTTAAACCAGGGGATCTAAGTTTCTAATTGTGCCTTTACTGTAAACCTTGGATATTTTAAATAGTCACTTTACAAAGAAGCAACTTGCTCCCCGCACCCCCCCCCCATAGATCAAGTCATTAATACCCAAAGGTAACTTACGTCACTATTTAGGTTTAGTAAGGAACCTCCAAAAACTTATATAGCTTCCCTTTTCCAAGTCAGGAGAGAAAATAGAGGAACTTCATGGAAAAGGAAGAAAGCGGTTGTAGAGAACACGTTTCAACGGCCCATTAAGTCAGTTTTTGTCTCTGGTTCTTTCCCTTTATAGCATATGTTATATATTGACAGGGATTAAGTTTCTCTCCTGAATGGAACAATACAGAGTCACAGGGAGCTACTGTACTTTACAAAGCAACAGGCACCCGCACAAGCAAATGGCAAACAGAAAGGTATCTCAACAAAGAACCAACCAGGTTAGTTACAAGGAGAGGGCTTTGCTTCATCTTTTGCAATTCGGCATCTTTTGCATTTCTCTCTTGCTACTGGCCGCACGCTCCGCTCGCCTTTCTTTTTCGTCCCGTCCGGTCCCGTCCCCCCCCCCCCCCCCCCTCCTTTTTTTTTTTTTTTTTTTTTTTTTTTTTTTTTTTTTTTTTTGCTCGCACTGTTACACTTTCTCTCTGTCCCCCGGCTTTGTTATTCAGCATGTCTGATTAGCAGGAGCCTGATTGGCTGGCTGCCCTGCTCCGAGAGAGATTCCATTCAGCTTACCCCCCACCCATCCACCCACCCACCCACCCTCGGTCAGGAAATGTGAGCGGGGCTGATGGAAGCTGATAGGCAGGGCTGGAGTGTTAGCACCAGGACTGGATGTGACAGCAGGCAGAGGAGCACTTAGCAGCTTATTCAGTGTCCGATTCGGATTCCGGCAAGGATCCAAGCATGGAACGCTGCCGTCGTCGGGCAACTCCTGGCACACCGCTCCTCTTCCTGGCTTTCCTGCTCCTGGTAAATGCCTTTTCATTTCAATACGTGGCTATTGCCACTTAGTCTGGGTGCTGTTGGGGGGTAGTGTGTATGTGTGTGTGTGTGTGTGTGTCTGTCTGTATCTTGATCTTCAAACACCAGGTAAAATAATTTACACGATTAAAAAAAAGAAGAAGAAGAAAGAAAAACCCCAGCTTCCCAAGCCAAATAAAGTGCGCTTGACTTTGGGAGACTGCGAGAGGTGTATAATAATCTCCAGACTTGAGCTTTGGGATCTACTGCATAGAGTTCCGTGAGCTGGGGACTGTGTAAATAACGTGGTGTGCATGCTTGGAATTTGGGTAACAGACGTCCTGAAATCAAACTCAGTCACTGTGGTGTTCCTGGAATTTTTGAAGGATAGGCTGCAAGGGGCTTTTCTCCCCACTGCCTTTTATGACTCCTTCTCCCTCTCTGCACACGTGCTAGGGAACCAGGTAAAAGAGGGAAGGAGAGACTGTTTGCAGCCAACTCAGATTATAGCTCGTAATTACTCTAACTCCTCTATGGATACAAGTTAATGCTAGTATTTATGAATTGAGGATTATGGTCTTTGATCTCAGATCTGCTCTTAAAGAAGAAGAAAATGCTGACTTTGTGTGTGTGTGTGTGTGTGTGTGTGCGTGCGCGCGTGCGAGGCTGCTTTCCATAGTCACAGTGATAAGATGCTCTGTACTAGAATCAGCACACACTGCATTTTTGACTCAAAGTAAATGTTCCATTGTGACTCATACTTGGTTTTATGGGCAGAAAATGAACATGGACTGTCCAAAAAAAATCTACACTCAAAATATTAATAGCAATGCACATTTTTTTTTAAACCAGAGTGTTCTGGGCAGGCAGCTTCATAAACCTCATCTGAAGGTTCGATTCCAACATTTGCACACACCGATTCCAAACAAACGTGATTGTACCTCTCCTTGTCACATTTGTGGCGTGCCAGCACTTCCTCAGAAGGTAATAAGGCAAGAAGGGAGCAAGGTAAAAACGTAACGAATATATAGGTTGCATCGATTCGTTGATGCTAAAGGAATGTTATGTTCTGATTAGAATCTGACAAATTTGATCTGTGCTATGATTTTGAAGAAGGAAAGCAAGCCATTTGGTACAAATTGAAAAGCTCCACAAAGATTCATCAGCTAGAGTAATCAGACAGTGTTTAAATATTTTATACATTCCCACTTCTTATTTGCATCATTGTGGCCAAGAAATCATAATGCTGTGCTGCAAATGCTATAAATATAGAAGCATATTTTCAGATTTTCAAAGACATTTAAAGGCAAGCTGAATTTTAAGTAGGAACGGACTAAGTTTTAGCTGTTGTGAGGAATATGAAAAGCAGAATGTTTAGGTGTGCCCTATGACTGGGGAGCAAGCAATTTATGAAAGGTGTCTCGTTTTTTCCATATGGGATGTGTTACTTATATACACACCATTAGTTTGCCTCATCTTTCCTTCTTTGTGATTTTTTTTTTTTAAAGTGTGTGTTTGTTCCCCCATTTAATTGCATCATAAAGCCAATTACCAGTACACGTTGCTTTTCTCATATCTTCATATGGAAATATGATCTTATCATATTTTGGGAAAACTGTCCCATTCAGAAATAGACTGTTTTGCTACCCATTTGGTAACTGCATTAGATCCCTCCTTGACATCTTGAATGTTCGTATCTGTATTTGAGCATATAATTAGACTTACATGGGGAAAAAAGGAACTGTTTATATCAGATTTAAAACACAAAACACACTTTGTTTAAATCACAATAATTGTATTGTGAGGATAAAATGAAGTCAAACCCAGGTTTGGTTTAAGTCTGTATTTAAATGAATTGGGATTCTGAGAATCACAAGAACAGACTGGTGAGCACCAAGAGATATCCCTGTGCACAGTAATAACAGCATAGGTAGTACCTTTCACAGATTGTATGTCTAAATGTGCCAAACACCAGGCCAGTTGTTTGGAAAGCATTACAAGGAATCTGCACCATCATCTTGCAAATAGACATTTTTTAACCTATTTTGCAGGTAGAGGAACAAGCTTATGTTTGAAAGCAAAGGTCAAATAATGGAGAGAAGATAACTTGGTTGCTTTGTACTCTGGTTGTAAAGTGTTTAGCAGTGATGGAAGCAATGATGCAAGTCAGTCCCCAGTCTTCGTTGGAGACATTTAGGGTTTTAGCTTCATCTTGACCATTAAAGTGACGTGCAACGTCATGGACACTTTTTACTTTGGCTCATGCACTGCCCCCTTCAGCTCTGTAACCACAATTAAATGCTGGGCCTAAGAGAAAGTGACCTAGAGCCTCATCAGCCATTGACTTAGACCTAGAAGTGTGACATGGTCAAGCTCGACCTTCGATCTGGCTGGAGAAATTGAACTAGGTGGCTTGTTTTTCCCCTAACCATTTTAAACATTAGAAGAGTCTATCTACTCTGAGAATCAATTTATTTGACTTTTGAGTTTAACTTTAACTTAACTTAAATGGAAGACATCCTTTTTGTTCAGTGGTGAGTCCAGTTTCTACTTCAAAACCATGTTCATTGTCACCGACAGCGCATCATCTGTATCATGGCTTCGTTCTTGGGGGTGTGTGAATATCGAATATTGTTCACCCTCAGTTTTGTCAAAATCCTTTCCCCTTGGAGCATGCTTCCTGAGAGAATGAGGTCCCCGTGTCTTTTGTATCATATTTTCCTGCAAAGCTCATACTTCATGGACTTCTTTTGTACTCTGGGCACACAATAGGACAGTATACTGATCAAGAGATTTTGCCCTGATATTCGGGTCAGACGAAGCCACATCACCCGGCTTCCCCACTCTTCCCACCCTGCTCCCCTCTTTCACTCTCCCTCCTTTGTCCCAACTGTGTAGCTCAAAAGGAATGTGGCAAAAACCATGACCGGCCATTGACATATGTGTCCGTCCAAACTTGAAGTCAAATCACTTCTTGTCAGAAAGGCATTTAATCAAATTTGCATTTGCTTTTTGTTTCTTTTAAGTGGTTTTAAGCTCTTTCGCCTGCTATTGTGGGAGTTGCAAGAGTAACACTCGGAATTATAATAAAGTACATGTGTTTTTCTGTTGAATTTCTTTTTCTTTTCTGCACTAATTTATACATGGAAACTAGTCAAACACAATAGCCCATTCCCTTCAGTCGCTCTGGCACTGTCCTCCACTATTATCTAAGTGCATCTATCTTGGATGGCGAGAAACACCATTAGCTTGTGGAATGGATATTAAATCCCTTATTTACAGCAGATTGTGGGCTGCTCCAATGAGTGTGGTGTGTGTGTGTGTGTGTGTGTGTGTGTGTGTATGCACACACATGTGTGTACGCACGCACACACAGGTATCTTTCTGTAACTGTTCTCTCTACATCTATTTCTTACTTGCCTGCCCAGATTGTTTTTAAATCAAGCTGAGGATTTTCACCTGAATCTACAGAACATAGTGAGGTATTTATATATACATTATTTTCTTCATGTTTTCGTGAAGTTTCTTGTCTAGACATGGTCAGCTGAAGTTTTGTTTCCCCGGACTCCTGTTTTTAGTGTTTCGATCTGTTCAGGACCATTTTCTGGCCCCCTTTCTTATTTTCATACGAAGCAGTGCTATTGCTTCATGTAAGTGGAGGGAAGTATGTCCAATAGTGGTCACTAGTGAACTACAAAAGAATTCTGTTACACCAGGGAAGTTTTCCTTGAAATACCCCCTGGATATTAAAAACCTTGGATAAAAGAGAGAGAAAATGAACTCGTGGATGTATTCGATTGTGCATTTATAAAAGTGCTAATACATTTTGATTCTGCTTTACCATTGTGTACGAATAAGGTGGAAAGTGGTCCTCTAGCACACCATGGTATAGGCTGTTACTCAAACTCAGATGCCCCACAAAGTTCAAATAATAACAAAATTAAGGTCAGCATTTGTGTAGTTTTAATCAGTAAAACGTGGCTAACCACTGTACCTGTTACTCATTTAAAACAAAACAAAACAAAAAACCCATCTGTGTGGTTGCATTTGGCACAGGAATTGTCTGAAGGAGACACGGTCTGGACCTTTGGTTCTCCCTTTTATTACAGATTAATCAAAATATAATTTTAGACTCTTTTGGGGAAAATATCATGTCTTCTGAATGTCTGCATTTCATGCAGCACCTACTAGAAGGGCTTTTACACACATGCATCAGAGCTGTTTGTGACCTGATTTGGGGGAGGAAAGGACTCACAGAGGCTACTACCTGGCTCGCTAATTCTCCACACACGTGGTGTTCCCTTCATGTATACAGTCCAGTTTCTCTGGTTCAGTGGCAGCTCTGCTTTTAATATTGTCTAGTTCGGGTTCCAGGTCTAAGTGTTTAAGTTTCTCATATCTCATTGTTTCATTCTACCCTTCCCTCATTCTGCATATTCTCCCCATTTCTTGTGGTCTCATGAGTAGAGTGGCCGAAAAGTGACCTCGCCTGGCATGAGGGCCCTTGCCTTTTCTTGAGAGAATGCATTCTTTGAATCATCATGAATAACCTACCAGTTAACTGCGTTGAGATAATCAGAGGAAAATGTGTCTAAATCAAGTTTTACAGGCTTGCTGTTTTTACGGATTTTCTTCTTCTGGAGAGCTGGCTTCCAATTTTGTGTCTTCACCAGAATGAGACAAGTTCATGTCGTTTTCTGTCTCCATCATAAAAACCATACCGTGTGGTTGAATTTTGGCTTGATTGGCAGCGCTGGCTCATGAGCGGCTTAGGACTGGCATACCAGAGGTGACGTCAGTCCTAAAAGATCCTAATTGAAATAGGCCAGCACAGCTGCGTGGGGAGCCTGCCTGTTAACCGGGGTAAGCTGTTGCTATCAACCCCTTCTTTCCATGAGCTCAAAAATAAATGACTAAATCTCCCCAATTCCTGAACTTCAAGATTAAAACCTACATTGAATAAAGCTTAACTGTTCTGGGTTCCCCTCCCTGGGGATTTTGTTAACTGGAGCACCCAGCATGTGGAGGGCAGTTAGGAATTTTCTGGCCATGTCAGTCAAGAAGCTATCCCGATGGTAGTGGTCCATAGCCGCCAGTGACCTCTGGCTTGCTATTTGTTGGATTTCCAGAGGCTCAGTGTTTATAAATCAGTGTGGATATTTTCCTACATTTACTCATGGTCTCTATTTCAGTCATGAACATATTACCTTATGAACTACTGCAACCTTCTCTAGGAGAAATACCGTAACGTCTATTTGACTACCCTACCCCAAATCCTCCCGATGTTTGGGGAGCATTTAGCGATTGTTTGTCAGAGGCACAAAAAATTGTAATCTACAATATTTTAAGATGTCATTTCTTCTAGTTCTTGGGCTCCCTCACATTTATTTCTGTCATTGTATTTCTCCTACTGTGTTTCCATTCCTGTCCACTCCACAAAACTGTGGGTGATAGCAGGAGTGACTTGTCCCTCCCACCTCTGTCAGGATGCCTGGTAATTAGACCTCAGTGAATGTTGTTGAATGGATGAATAAAAAGATGGATAAGAGAGACTTAACAAGAAGAGTTGAGAAGAGGACACCTGGCTGGATCAGATGGTTAAGCATCTGCCTTTGGCTCAGGTCATGATCCTGGGGTCCTAGGATCGAGTCCCTCATGGGGCTCCCTGCTCATTGGGGAGCCTGCTTCTCCTTCTGCCTCTCTCTCTCTCTCTTTTGAATAAATAAATAAAATCTTTAAAAAAAAAAAGTTGAGAAGATGGTAAAGTACAAATAGGTGAACATCCATTTTACCTGTGAGACATTTCAGTAATTCTGGCTTGGGTAAGACCAAGTCAACAACCTAATAAATTCTAAAGAGAGGACAAATATTTTGTTTCTCTTTCTTTTTTCTTTCTTAAACATGTACATCCATACAATGAACAACAAGTGAATAACAATCCCTTTTGCTGCTGATAAATAGAATGAATGTTGCATGTTTCATGTCTTTTTTAATCCATTTGGTTCTCAAATATTTCTCCTTTTATGAAATATTTCTCCTTTTATGAAATTTGCCCTCAGGAAGAAAATCATATTTGGCACACTCTTATAAAACTGGAAGGTAGCCATAAAGTCTCAGTTTAGCAGAGAAATTGCTATGGATTCATCAAGTCATTTGTTTTTATGACTGGACACAAAAATAAACTGTATTTTTCAGCCTTTTCCATGATTGGATGGTGCGATGTGATTGAGTTTTAGTCAGTGGAATGTAGTTAGATGTGACAGGTAGCATTTCTAGGACTTACGTCTGCCATGTCATCCTCCCAGCACTCAGCATTCTCTCTCTCTTTACCTGCCTGCTGGATGCAGAGACTCCAACAGAAAACTTCCAGAACTTAGGGAATGACAGAGCCACCAAGTAGAAGGCCTGGGTCCCTGAATGACTTCCTGGAGCAGAGCCCCAGACCTGAACATTCGATTACCCACTACCAAGAAATAAACCTTTGTAAACTTTCGTTTACCTTTGAGGAAAGGTGTTGCTTGTTATACTGGAAATCTCTTAAAATTAAAAATTAAAATTAAAATGTGCTGGAAATTTAGATGTCATGCATACTAATACTCACTTATAAGTCAGGCTTAATTCCACTTTCCATTTATTATATGGAAAAATTGAAATGAGAAGATGCCATGTCATCCTCATGATGGTTTAATCTTTGTGGTGTGTAACTCACCACATACCCCCAAGTCCTGAGCACACTCTAAGTACAATAAGTTGCACACCACAAAGACTAAAGGACAAACAGGAAAATGGGGCCATGCTCATTTTTCAAACAGAATCCAGGAATTAGTGGCACAGTAAGAAATGGGGAAAAGAAAGAGGAGTGGCAGGGCTGTGGTAAACGGTCAGAATCTCTGGAGCAGAACAAGACCAACCACCCCAGCCAAGGACATAGAACCCTGCAGACCAAAGGGAAGGCCAAGAAAACAGAAAGAGGTGTGGAGAAGCAGAAACCGAGGCACACCACCATGTTGCTCTCCAGACAGAATGTCAGTAGATGAAGGAGTGAACAAGTGACAGGAAGGGGAACAGACACATAAACGCGAAACTCCCAGATATTTCACACAGCAATACCCAAAGGGAAATGTCTATCTTGAGTAGACCTAGTCACAGCTATCTCTAATACATTTTTTTGCAGATGTCTCAGGGGTCATGAAAAAGCACTGGTTTTAGAGTGTAACCATCCAGGCTGTAGCACAGGTTCTACCTCTGTGATCTTGCTCTAGTCACAGAACTCACTCCCGCTCTGCTCCTTATCCAAGTGTTATGTTGCCCATCCCACCTAACTCTCCCGGATGTCCGGAGAGAGAAAGATGGCATTAAATGTTGAGGTGTGTTGTAAACTCTATAGAGTACTCTAAAATTTCAAGTGATTACATTCATTCATGACATTTATCTGTCACCAACTGTATACTCAACACAGAGCCAGGGTCCATGGAAGATAAAGACAGTTCTTGCAATGAGGAATGGTAGTTCACTGGACATTTTGTTGTAGTTATTTTTAAAATTTTTCACAAGCACTCTTCTGTAGGGAATGGTTCTGTGATGGGCATGACTATTTTCAGTTGCCCAACAAACTGGCTTGTCTTGTAAGGAACTCTTCTGTACCTACGTAGACCCTATCTGTTTAATCCTACCCATGTATCAATGTAAATTACAGCTTCCCACAGATTATTAATGTGTATTATCGTTATGGATATTATCAGACAGTATTTGGCTTCAGACATTAAAATTTGTTTCCAATTTCCATAGTTCAGGGTATCAGTTTGTGTCACAGAACACACTAGAACATTTTTTAGTTAAGACAAATTCCTCAGGGAAAAACTCTCCTAGAAACAAATTCTTATCATTGTGAGAATTACCATTAATTATGGATGGCCAGCAGCGAGGGCGTTTTCATCTGCCCCGCTATGATTGGGGATCACTTTGGCAGACTTTGATTTGATGTAGTTTCTGCTCCATTGTGCTTATTTTATAACAGCCAAAAGATCCGTGTAAAAAACAAGCATATTCCATTTGGGATCTTATCTCTGTCAGTCCTATTGCTTTAGTAGTTACATCTACCTGCGTCCCGAGATTTTTCCCTACAATTCTTATTAAAATATATTAATTATAATAAAACCAGGAAGGCCTGGTGCGTGCAAAGGGGGACAGTTGAAATAAAGGTAATAGCAGAAAAATCACATGTGGGAGCATAGACCATTTATAATATAGGAGATTTATTCCACTTCTGAGGCAAGAAATTGCAAGACTCTAATAGTTTCACCACCTGTGAATTATTTGGGTGCACTTCATAAGCGGGTTCTTTCTTCTATTTGTTTAAAGAAATAAGTGGTATGTTCGCCAATTCTACACTACATTAATTTTCACAGAGTTTCCATTTTCATCTTCATTGCTTTTTCAGATTTTTTTCCAAAGCTTCTGCCATTCTCCAACTAAAGCTTTGGGTATTTTCCCCTTCAATTTTTGTCCGGGGACTTTTTCTCTAAGTCAATTCAGTCTGTTGGCATAAATGTAGGGACAAAAGAGGGAAAGAGTATGATAACCTAAGACATCCTGACATCAATTCCAAGAGCACTAAAGAAATGAGACAGGAAATTATGAGCAACCTATAATAAATTCAAACTGTCCAATAAAATAAATAGACCTCACTTGGTTCCCATCTTAAGGTATGGGAGGGTGTCTAGTTTCTGATCCTGCTCAGCCGGCCACGTCTCAGTCCCCATATGAAGTGTGTGGGGGTATTGTGCAAATGTTGTACTTGATCTGCAGACCCAGAAATGAAAAAGTAAATGGAAACAATAAGAACCCCTACTGTTCAGGTGCCAGAATGAGATTTCGGGGAAAGGGTTTTTTTTTTTTTTGGTTTGTTTTGTTTTTTTGTTTTTTCTTGTTTTTAATAGTTTGTATTTTCATTATAGTTGTTACAACCATTTGTCATTGAAACCAAATATAATTTCCCTGATGGGCCACATGCTTTTATTCTGACGTTGTTGCTTGTAGCCAGTCCGAGGTAACAAACATGCTTTGATATTACTGTTACAGAGGGAGTTTCACTGATATTTGGATCCCCAGGGCATAAATTCACAGCATTTTAGAACGGAAAGAAATCTCTGAGATGGCATACAATGTGACCTTAACTAACTGGGATCTCTTTGAAGGCAGGCGTTTGGTTTTATTTTGTATTGGATATAATTATATCCCCCATACCAGACAAAGAGTTTGATATATACAAAGTGTTCATGAATAAATGAATTAATCACCTAACCCAGTGCTTTCATTTTGCCGCTAATCGGATGTAAAATATAAATGTTTGCAAAGAGATTTGAGACATATTTGCCAGGAAAAACTAGTAGGTGGGATCCAGATCCTGGAATCTGGATCTCTTTCCTTTGAGTCTGTACTCCCTCGTTTTTGTTTTGTGTTTATAGAGAGAGCTCAAGGTGCGGGGGAGGGAGAGAAGGGCAGAGAAAGGAAGAGAGGGAACCTGAGCACAGCTCCAAGCCCAGGGCAGGGCTCCTGGCAGGACTCCATCTCATGACCCTAAAATCATGACCTGAGCCTAAATCAAGAGTCAGATGCTTAACCAACTGAGCCAGTCAGAGGCCCCGAGTCTGTACCACTTTCAAAAAACAGTTCGTTCTCTTTCTGTTATGTCTTCTGGGACTTCTAAATAAGAGCCAGCCAAGCTGGCCTTGGTAGAGAGGGGTTGAAATGTTGAAATGTCACATGCAGAAGAAACCAGGGAATCCATGAAGATGCTGGAAAATCATCCTGAGTAAAAACTTAAGGATCATTGTTGGTTTATAAACATGAAGATAACTTGGCAAGAAAGGGGGTGAGGGGGGGACTAGGGTCTGTAAAACTTGTCGCTTGCCCTAAACCTGTGTCGTATCAATAGAGTTCGTTTATCTTGCTTTCCATATCAACAAAAAATGTGAAAAACATGGTGAAGTCTATGGGGAAATAATTTCACGTGGGACCTCGCTCATAGTAAGTAACCAAGAAATGTTAGTCCCTTCCCTTCCCTTGGTGCAAATTAGCATATTTAATGAGAGCCTGGGTACACTGTGTTGAACAAAATAGACATGGTTTTAAAGACGGGTCTTTCCACATAAGATGTCAGAAAGGATTGAGATGGGGAGCAGGGAGACAGGAATTAATTGGCCATTGGTTTTATGTTGCTGTCATGGTATTATTTTCTTTAAACTGTGTATTTAACTATCGCTGATGTAAGGGGGTCTCTGCCTAAAGAAATAGACACATTAATTCATTATTTATTGTGATTCAAGAAAGAATGTGTAGGAAAAATTCTAAAACTCTCAAGATTTATATTTAAGCTCGCTTCTTCGAGTTCTGCTTTCTTTTATTTTCTGGAATCCTCTTTTTTAGTCGTACTGACATAAGCTTAATGCAGCTATTACTTTGTCTCTGTGTTTATTGATAACGTTAAACACCTGTCTTCTCCACATTAGAACTATGCTTAAAGCAGGCTCTCATTCAAGGGAGTAAAAAGCCAATGTGGCACACAGAACACTAATGACAGTAGATTTTTTTTCCTCAAGAGGTTTAGCTTCCTCTGTGGAAACCATTTGTATGCAGGAACTTTATGAATCTTCAGGTATCACGCTGGTAACCAACCGGCAAGGAGGGGTTCTGATTTCCTGTTACTTCTGTTGTGTCCCCATTTCCAGCCCCAATGTGCCTGAATCCAACAGCCCTTCTTAACCCCTGATGGTTCCCCTTGGCTAAGTTCAATTTGGTGGAGGTGGGACTCAACATCAGTGGGACTCTTTTGCCTCCAGATTCCAGGATCTCGATTTTAAGGAACCCATCCAGTGCTCTGTGTCCATTTTTAAGTTCTAGATCACTAAAAACAATGGTACCCAGACTTTGGGATTTCATAGACAATTAAAATTTCAAAAGTAAATGAAGATGTGTTTGCAGGTAGGTAGGAAGTATAGGAAACAAATGCAACATTTCTATTTCTTTTTTATTTTGTTAAGGACATCAATAAAATAAAGCGCGATCACCTTAGTTTCATAAATGAGGAGAGAGCTTGCTTCAGGGTGAGAAACACTTTATACATATCTAACACTCATAATAATCTTGGACTGCTTACAGTTGTTTTCCCCATGTTCCAGGTAAGGCAACAGGGCACAAAGAGTTCATTCCTGTTAGTAGCAGCAAAGTGCCAATTCGAACTCAGGCAGAGTTCATTCCTGTACTAACTCTGCCATGCTGTCTCAGTGGTGCAAGAAATGGAAAGGTTCGTGGAATAAGCCAGAAGTTCCAAGTACAGACTTTCAGAAGAAAATCTAACTAAACCCATTTAGCTTTACGGAAATTGAACCAGTGTCCTGCTGTATCTTCTCTAACTCTTCATACCAGTGAAAGCTTTCTAATGGCCTGGCCTGCTGTGTGCCAGACACTTTCCTTGGGACACAAAAATAAAAAAGACCCAGTCATACCACCACCACCCATCCCCCCAGAAAACTCACAGATTCTAGACAAAGTTTTAAAATGATAAAACAGAGGCTGAGCGGAGGATATAAGTCCTGCAGTTGCACGAAGAAGGAAACTGGAAGGAAGGAAGCAAAGAAGCAGACATGTATCACCTGTCCTTCCCTAGGCTCCGTGCAAGGCAGATGGGAACTCAGCTCTGAAGGTCACTGAGGGGACATGAAAGAAGGACATCAAGGGACGCCTGAGCGTTTTACTCAGTTAAGCATCTGACTCTTGATTTCGACTCAGAACATGATCTCTGGGACCGAGCCCTGCGTTGGATCCATGCTCAGTGAGGAGTCTGCTTGGGATTCTCTCTCTCCCTTTGCCCCTCACTCCACTCCTCCTCTCTAGATCGATAGATCGATTGATAGATAGATAGATAAAATCTTTAAAAAAAGGGGGGGGGACATCTAAAGTGAGTCTTAAGGGATCAGTGGAAGTTCACCAGGCAGACACAAGAAAGAAAGGGGGGCATTTCAGGCAGAGGGACCTGCATGGGCAGAGGCCCGAGGGAAGGAAGAGGGAGTAAATTCCCATGGCCGGAGCATCACCAGCTCCTACGGGGCCCTAGAGGCCAGTGCCAGGAGCAGTGACTCAAGTTTGTGCTTTAGGAAGACAGTAGTGGCGGCCACATGGAGTGGACAGGCCTGGCCCAAAGGACTGCAGAAGACTGATGCTTCTCTCCTGGAGAGAGGCCCGTGAAGGCAGCAGCAATGGTAGAAAAGGGGAGAACGAAACTGTGACCTCCCCTTGCCTTACATCTTGAGGCCTCAGAGGCTCTTAAGGTCCCAGCTATATTCCAGGGCTCTTTGGGTCACCCCACTGAGCACACAGCCCATAGCCTGGCACTGAGTAAGTGCTTAAAAGCATGCTCAATGAATGTGGGAAAGAGTGAATTGTTTTATTCAAGATCTCCCTGCTTTCAAAACTCTGGCCTGATTCGTCAGAGATTTTTTTCCCCCCAGATTATGGAAGTCCTTCCAAAGCAGCAAATGGTATCCGTATCCTGAAACCTAAAGAATGTTCCATCACTCTCTCAGTAAGAAGTGAAATGTAGGCCCAGCCTCTCTGCAGAAATGGCTCCCAACCCATGAGCAATCAGTGTACCTTTGCAAATAAGTAGAGCCCATTTCAAAGGGGGCATTCATGGCTTTTGGAAAGCACTGTGGCCTCACGTAGCACAAAGTTCGTAACATGGCGTCACCTTGGGTGATTATTGTAGTTAGAGACGGCAGTATTTCCCTGGGGCTTGGTACTTACCTGTGTTCTCACCAAATAGTGCCCCATTCCCCTCTTCAGATTCATGTCACAATGATGAGTCTCCATGGGAAGCCAGCAACTGCCTTTGCCCTAATTCTTGGAGCTCCCCGTATTATCAAATATGGGCCTCACACGTGGAGTTCTCTTTGGAAGCAGATAAAGCTCCAATAATAGGGGCAGCATTAAGGGTGTACATTTAAGTTAACTGCCCTTATTAAATACTGATTGTGGTCTTCAGAAAATGACCAAGCCATATCTGAAATTCATAAACTCCTCTTTTCCTACCAAAAACACAATGTGACTGAAGAAAAAATAACCCACAAATTTTATTTTAAAGAGTATGAGTTCCATGTCACATAAATTCTTGATTTTTTTTTTTCTCTATGAATCCAATTGCTACGGCGTCAGATTTTTAATCAGGCACTGGAATCCTGTGGGAGGGTGATTTCTTCTGGTTATGAAGAGTCTCCTGTGTGCACACAGCTCTTTACTCAGTATTAGTACAAAACTGATTATAGGGACGCCTGGGTGGCTCAGTTGGTTAAGCAGCTGCCTTCGGCTCAGGTCGTGATCCCAGCGTCCTGGGATCGAGTCCCACATCGGGCTCCTTGTTCTGTGGGGAGCCTGCTTCTCCCTCTGCCTCTGCCTGCCATTCTGTCTGCCTGTGCTCGCTCTCTCTCTCTCTGACAAATAAATAAATAAAATCTTTAAAAAAAAAAAAAACTGATTATAGCTTGCCCTCACCTCATAAAGTAGATTTGCTTTGGAAGAGCATCAAACAGGTATTTGTTTTAAATCAAATGCGCCTTCTGACTTTCTAATTTTGTACATCTATCGCTTTTGCTTTCTGTCCTCCTTTCAAAATTGACTGCAAACAACATAAAAATCTCTTCAGACTTAGCAAAGGGAAAAAAAGGGACTTTCAGTCTCCTCCGAGGTGCCAATACTGTGCTATTTGTTGACATATCTTGCCTCAGAGAAGCCTCACCACTACCCATTTCACAGATAAGAAATCTGAGGGCAAAATGCTAAAGAGTGGTTTGAATTCCTCAGCTTTTGGTGTATGTGTATTCAATTCTTACAGCAAACAAATCCTATTAAAATCTGCAGTTCAGACTATTTTCCATGTTGTTGGAACTCTGTTATTTGGACTCTGTCAGTAGAAGCCTCCCCAACGTGCTGAGTGATTTCCAGTTCCAGAACCAAGTTCATTAGAGTTCATTGCTTGTACTGTATTTCATCAATCCTAAGATACACAATTCTTTTCTGATTTTAGAAACTTAGTTGCATCTCATAATTGCTAGCAGTGAATAGTTTCACAAGTGGCTTCTTTATTCTAAATGGGACATAAAATAATCACGTGACTTCAAGTGATATCATGCCGGATGCGATGGAATATTCTGTCAGGGTCTTTCCAATATTTAACTGATGGGAGCCAAGCTAGGCTGGAGATTCAGACGCAGAAACAGGATTATGGACTCCTCCCTCCCCTCCTTCCTCCGTTCACCACCTATTCACCAAAGACAGAGAATTCCTATCTTAGTTGCTGGGCTAAGGGCTAAGGACGGGAGAGTTTGTGTATTGAGAGAGCGCATTTCGATTCTATTCCATACCCAAGACAGGCGCCTCCTGGCTAGGTCCTCCTTCTTAATGGATATCAGCCTCCGCAGTCTTCTCTGGAAGCGATCTGCTGCAAGGCAATAGCACTTCCCAATGTTTGGTCAGTATCAGAAACAGCTGAGCGCTTGTTAAAGTTATGAAGGTCCAGACTCCTCCTCCTTCCGTGAGCCTGGGCTCCCGTGTATTTTATTGACTCTCCGGGTGATTCTGAAATACACCAGTTTGAGACAACTGGTGTCTTTGTGAACAGCAGGAACTCTTGGGCCAGACGGCTTCGTTTCAAATCCTGGTTCCACCAGCATGACCTTTCTGATTTTCTTTTTTTCCCCTGTGTCTTAATTTCCTTGTCCACAAAACAGCGACCAGCAGTAGCATCTACCCCAGAGGATTATCATGATGTTTAAGAAAACAGTTCATGCGCCATACTTAGCACAATACCTCAAACATATAGCAAATACCCAGGAAACATCGGCAGTGAGGACTGCTTTCTTCCCACAGGCTGAACTTCCTCTATCTCACTCCCAGAAACTATTCTCATCTTTTCCTGCATTCAAGGCAACTGACAGCTTTGTGTCTCCCATGCGAGCTCAAAGAAAGAGGCTGAGAAAAAAACTGGGATCCCTCTTAGTTGGGGGGTGGGAGTGAGGAAGCCCCCAGAAGCCAGGAAATCTAACACAGAAAAGAGATAAAGGTGGATTCCAGAAAGTCATCCTGCAAATTCACTCATATATGCTTGTTTAATTCAGGATTCTAACCCTTCTCTGCCTCAAAGTCACCATAGGAACTTGGAACTAAAAATGGCTGGGCAGCCTCCTGCCTCCTCCCCTAAGAGTTTGGATTCCACTGGTGTGGAGAGGGGCTGAGACACTGGCAATTTTTTCTTGAGTTCCCAGGTAATTTAAATATGTAGCCAGAGTTGATAACCTCTGATCAATTGAATACTTTAAAGTTTCTCAACACCTCGCACCTGTTAGGGGATTTGTCTGGGATCTTTGAAGATGCTTTGGGGCTCCTGGGTGGCTCAGTCCGTTAAGTGTCTGCCTTCAGCCCAGGTCATGATCATGGAGTCCTGGGATTGAGCCTCACATCAGGGAGGTGATTATGATGCCTGATGTGAAAACGATTATCCTGTTATGTTACACAGATTGCATGGAGGGACCCGGAACTCTCCTGGGTGAAAGGACGGAGTGTAATCTGAAGGGTCATCTACCAGCCATTTGGATGCATAAACTATTCAAAAATAGGAACCATAAACATTTTATACAAGATAGAAATTAGAACCTTTCTGAGTCCGATTTAAAGAAAACAAATAAGACAGATACTCTGAGGATAGCTCATATTCTGCAAATGCTAGTCACCTCATTTTTTATTTACTTTATTTTCCTTTTTCTGGATATCCACTGTGTTAGATTAAGCATTTGGTCTTATTTCCATTGCTCTCCTGACAGCCAAGTTTAACTCTCGTCTGGACTTACCCATCCTTATCTGACTTAATTAGACATGAAGACTCGAAATTCCTCTTAAATGTTGGAGAAGTGGGTGTATGGTGGATTTCTTCCTAGTCTTTTAGACAGCTACTCTCTACCCACCAACTCCCATTATTCCCTTTTTTCTAAGATGCTCACAAACCTGAGCCTCATTGGAGTATTGTGGGGATCAAATGAATGTGTGTATGGACTTTGAGACTATAAAACTCCAATCACAGCATGCCGTGATTGAGAGCCTTCCCTGGCTTAGCTGTCAGCCTCCTCAAGGACCAATCCCTCACCTGGAACTCAAGGCCCCATCCCAGACCACCAGTCCAGCCTTACCCACAGCTGCTTTGACTCCCTGAGAGCCACGCTACCGAGGATCTGAACTGGAAGCTGGCTGACACACCGGTTATGTGTCATGTAGATGATGGTAAGGCAGGTCTGATTTAGGCCACTAGTCAATGGAATGGGAAAGAGGGAACAGAAAGGAGATACACTGCCAAAGTAAAACATGTAGTACAAGCAATTGTTGGGGTGTGTGTGTGTGTGTGTGTGTGTGTACATGGGGGGGGTCGGATGAAGTGGAGCATGGAGAGGTTGGAGGGAGGGGAAATGTTGTATAGAAATGTTGATAGGGATGCCTGGGTGGCTCATTCAGTTAAGCGTCTGCCTTAGGCTCAGGTCATGATCCCAGGGTCCTGAGATCAAGTCCCATATCGGGCTCCTTGTTCAGCAGGGAGTCTGCTTCTCTCTCTTCTCCTCCCTCTGCTCATGCTCTCTCTCTCTCTGGTAAATAAATAAAATCTTTAACTAAACATAATTAAAAAATGGTAATTAATTGAAAAAAAAAAGAAATCATCCTTAATAATAAAAACAGAAATAATTGGCACAAGGATGCCCCCCCCAAAAAAGAAATGCTTATATATTTAAGTGTATTAAGAGAAAGGATGGAGGACTGAGATACTGAGTTTGATTTTGGACATGTTGACAAGGCATCCAGGCTAAGTGGAAATAGAGTCCTGGAGATTAAGGTAAAGGGGTTTTTGTGTAGCGTCTACAAAGAGAAGACAGTTCAAGGGAGGGAAAGTGGGTGAGATCAACTGGAGAGAAGACAGAAAAGAACCTTGAGGATTCCAGCATTTACTAGTGAGGATGAGTAAGAAAAGGCAGGGGAGGAACAGGCCAGTAGTCGCTGCCAAAGAAGCCAGAGGAGCATATCCCCCAGCAAGGTCTGAGAGAAGGCCAGGGGATGTGGTGAATTACGGGATCCTGATGAATTTCAGAGGAGCCCACGTCACTCAAGCTGTGGGGCAGAAGCCCGATTGCACAGCGTTAAGGAATTTGGGGGTATTGAGGAAGTGGGTGCAGTGGACATGGATTAGCCTTTCAAGAAGTTTAGAAATGAAAGGGAAGGAGGCAGGAGACAGTTGAACTCTCACCACTGACACAGTAGAAAGGAGAGGCAGCAAACAAAAAGCGGGAGCTGTGAGATAAAAGTGAGCTCGGTTTTAATAAAAAGGAGAGAAAGCGCTTTAGTCTTATAGCTCAAAGAATGCTGATAGCAGCCGTGTGTGAAATTGATTTCTGAGGCTCAGCAGCAGAGACAGGGAGGCTGTGAGGCAAATAGGGTAGTAAACCATGATTTAGCACCTTCACTTTCTGTGCTTATTACAAAACAGGCTTTAAAAAAGATGCCTGTGGTGCGTCTCAACAATCTTGATATTGTCTGTGGCCAAGATCCATTTTAATATATTCCTGAGGCATTTTAGCTATTAGAACATTACTTTAGACAGCCATCTATTAACTTTTCACATTGCTAAACATGGTTAATGCAATACATAGACATAGTATTTCTACCGGTAAGTAATATGGAACGGTGTTGAAGGAGAAAGAATTATTCTTGCTGCAAACCAAAAGATGACAGGCTCAAAATGCTTGCGCATTTAGAGCAAAAAAAAAAAAAAAAAAAAAAAGTTTAACAGATTGTCGGAGAAACAGTGTTTGCTCTTGCTTTATTAAGCCTTGAGGGTCAGAGAGGGGCTCACAAGAATCACAAAATAAAGTATTGTGTCCCATATGCTAATAAACCTTTCATAAGTGGATTTGCTAAGGGCTTCTTGACACTCTCATTTAATTTACAAATGAATGGAAGAGTGTATCATTTCCCATATGTGTAATACTGAATGACAGTCTTCAATTATGATTTTAAAATGCTAACAGGACAGGGAATTCAGCCAGCTGAAAACTATAAATACCTTTCAAGAACTTGACCTGGAGATAGGAAGAGACAACTGGCATTGATGTCTCTGATTCAATATTATTTTCAATCTCAGTGAAAGTAGGTATGTACCATTTACAGAGAATAAGGACAAATTAAAATGGATGAAGACAAATCCTTTTAGAAAACAAAGTCTTTCTTACTTAAAATAAGGACTTAAAATAAGGAACTTCTGCAATCCATTTACTATGCACAATATAAAAGAAAAATCACAGATTATTATGTTTATAAAATAAATGATTGCTTAACTAAGAGAATGCTTGTCCTGACTGTGGTAGTTACAACAAAAACTACACGAAGGCTGTGGCAACTGACTCCCTGTTGCCTTGATAAAGAACATAAAATGTTGGAAATATATCAATAAATCAAAATACTTAAAAAAAAACCCACTCTGAGTTATACTGGTAGAGAACCACAATAAGAGAGTTATTATTCTAATACAAACTATGTTATGAAAAATTGCCGAGATGGAGGCACCTGAGTGGCTCAGTAGGTTAAGCCTCTACCTTCGGCTCAGGTCATGATCTCAGGGTCCTTCGATGGAGCCCTGCATCGGGCTCTCTGCTAAGCAGGGAACCTGCTTCCCCCTCTCTCTCTCTGCCTGCCTCTCTGCCTACTTGTGATCTCTGTCAAATAAATAAATACAATCTTTAAAAAAAAAAAAAAGAAAGAAAAATTGCCAAGATAGCCATTATACTAGAGACATTATAAGAAGAAAACTTAATTCCTTAACACTTAAATGGGGAACAAGTCACTACAGAAACTACAAACTAAAAAACTACTAACTTTTTCTCATTATTTGGGAAACTTTCACTTATATGTATTTATTGATTTTTTAAAAACTAGTACACATTTATTAATAAAAAGTACAGCGTATAATTTAGCATTTATTTTATTATTAAGAAGTCATTTAAGGATTTGGCATAGGTTCCAGATGCCAATAAAAGTATTAGCAAAGACGAGGAGTCCCAAATAGAGAGTCTCTGTTTCAAGAATTGGTTACTTTGTTATAAAACAATTCTTATAGCTGAACTAGTAGGATCATCTCCACTTGAATTTCCTTTAGCAGTTGTACTGGTCAACACTTTGATACTTAAGCCCTTTTGTTTTAAAAATAATTTTGACAACAACTCTATGCATTAAATTGAGCAAATGTTCATGTCTCATTTTACAGGTCGGAAAATTGATTTGTAAATCTGCTTTAATGAGATAGTCTAATTTCAAATCACAGAAGTTCTTCAGGCTAGACATGCTTTAGAAAGTGGCCAAATTTATTCTCATGTAAGTGGCTTCAACTGTGGCACAGAGAGATAAGTTGCCTAAAATACCACAATGGTAAAGTCAAAGCATGTCCAGAGTAGCACAATGGCCAAGTCCTGGATCCCAGCCTGTGGTTCTCTTTAGATTTGCCATCAGTATTCTTCACGTCCATCCTCTGAACTATTTTGAAATTGAAGGGGCTCACCAAAAAAATCAGTTAAACACTGAACACCCAGTGAACATGGTCATCTTCATCAAGCCCTGTGTTAGACATTGGCCGGTGGGGCAGGGGTAGGAGCAGGGGTGGGGTGGTGAGGCTCAATATCACACACCCCCTACCTTCAAGAGTTCATTTCCATATTTCATCTCTATTAATTTCCTTTAAACATCAGAGCTCTATGATTTCAATGTTTAGATTGATTTTGACATGGAATCTAATGGAAATAGATTCTCCCCAGTCCAGAACCCTTACTTTAAAAACTTGTATCAAAACCTGCTTCTGTCAAATCATGTTTCCTGATTAATTCTGGTCAACATTACATTTTTCTGGGATCTATGGTTATCTGTAGTGTGCTAAGGTTTGCCTTTTTGAAAATCTGATTTAATAAATAGACTTTATTCTATAGGTAAAAGCCTATGCCTTTAAGTCAGGACCCCCTCACCCACCCTTCCTCACTCCCTCCTCCTCCCAGCAGGCTCCTGTCCACAGAGCACTGCTTCCCCAGGTCCAGCAGGAGGGCGCTAAAATATGTGTACTCAGGGATGAGGGTGCTTGGGACTTGGGTGAGGCCAGATGAAGGCAAGATTTGATAGGTTAATCATCTTTCAGCTTTACACATTTTGGATAAATTTAAAGTTGGCTTCAAGAGACATATGAGTCAGCAGAAATGTGATTGTCTTTTTTTTTCTATGGGTCACATTCATTTTTTTTCTCTTCCATTTCCTTGCCTATCTGTAGCTTTTGTACACGTGTGTGTGTGTGTGTGTGTGTGTGTATACACACACATATATGTATGTATTTCCTCCTCTGTCTTTAAAGAATCTGAATGTATATGAATGAGAGCAAAAGCTGACAGCCGTTATGAATTAGATGCTCAACTAGCCTGTCTTGTGTTAATTATTCATTCAACGAATATGCACTGAGACCGATTACATATCCTGTGTGCTGGGAACACAAAGGCATATTCATCTTTGTCAGAGCCCTTAAGAAACACACAATCCCTTCCTGGGGATGGATGTGTAAACAAGTCACTACAGCACAGTGGCTGATAAATGCTAAAACAGCCACGTGTATAAAGTCCTAGCAACATGCTCCAATGAACACAGCAAAGGCTGTGGTTGATCCTACTGGAGACCAGGGAACGTTTCACTGGAAGATGGCACCGGAGCTGCATCTCCAAGCACGATCAGACATGCACATGCTGGAGAAAGTAAAAAGATCTGAGGAAGATGGACAGGAGGGAGGTCAAGGCCATAGCAGGACCACGAATAGAATATCAGATCCCAAGCAGCTCGTCTGATAGAGCAACAGTGCCCATCCCTGGAGTGCAGAGGACACAGGTGATCAGGGACAGCAGACCTGAGTCCAGCATGTTGATTTGTTAGCATGTTAGGAAGGGTGTTGTGTGTCGCACTAATAATTTGGCCCTTTTCCTATACCCAATGGTCCTTAACCCTATCTGGAGAATCCAACGAAAGCTATGAATCCTCTTTCTGGAAGTATGATAATAACACACATATGCCCAAAATACAGTTTCTGAGTCCTCATAGCACATCTGGAATCCATTACTGGATGCCACCAGCTGTAGACATGGAACTCTAGAAAGTCTCTTAGCAGGGAGTGAACAGTCTAGCTCTGTCTTCTAGAAAGATAACTGGCACCTATGTGGAGGACAGACTGGGGGGGTGATCAAAAACTCAGTTGAGAAGCCTATTGCAATATGCCAAACATGAGGCCCTAGAACCAGAATGAAGACAGTGCAAGGGAGGATAGGGAGAGTAGGAATGGAAGGGAAAGGCATTTCAGGATTGGAATTGATAAGGCCTGGTGTCTGATTCAAGGTAAGAAAGAGCATGTTGAGCAACAAATATTTTGTTATTGTTTGTGTTTCTCTTCTCCCACTAAATTATAAATTTTCTGAAAGGTGTTGCTGCACCAGACTGGACCTGGGAGTGAGCAGAAGCAGAGACATGAGCATTTAGGATGAAGACTTAATATTCATGGAAAAAACAAGTTGCTCCACCAACCAAGAGGCAAAGGGTCAATGGGGCAGTATACTCTGGGCTGATGGACAGTTGCTAGTAGGTACTTAGAATCAGCTGAAACTATTGAAATTATAATCTGGATGGCAGACAATCATATCAGAGCAACAAGTCGACTTGCCAGTTGTCATCTGTGCCTTACTTACAAGAGTTCCTGGCCTCAGAGTATCTAGGGGGTTATAGATGCAGAAGAAATCTGTTGACTATCAACATGAATCTGTATCAAGCAATGACAATGCTTCTGGTATCCTGGCACGCTTGGTTGGTTTGCTTTACATTGGCTATGGAGAACTATTGTCAGGACCTTAAATAGCCCCTCAATTTGATTTACTTTCAAACAGCAAAACTTGTGAAACTATTGTAGTTATTCAAGCTGCTATCTCTAGGTATAGGTTAAAACCAGAGGGGAATGTTATCTATTGAAGATGCAGAGATGTGGTAGCTGAGAAAACTGTTGCTTTTTAAAACAGGTATCTGCATTACAGATGTAGTGCTTTTGACAAAATTCATTTCCTTGTGTGGAGGGTGGGGGTGGCACATACTTGAACTGGAGAAAAGATGTCTTAGAATTTGATACCACTTGGAAATTTTAAGTAACTGGAACTTTCTCTGCCCCCATCTCTGTTCACCTTCTCTTAGCCCCCCAACCCCACCCCATGCTTATGCCATGCCCGATGTATGTTGCTGAGAAACAAATGACAAGTAAACAAGTAATCTAAGACTTGAAACAGAACATACTTCAAAGCCTTCACTGTCTGTTAGATATTTGTCCAAATGTCTTACACTTTTTTCTAAATGACATGTATAATAATTTCACTGATCACTGAGATAGTTCAAAAAAGCAAACACAATCCCTACCCTCAAAGAATTGCAATCTAATTGGGAAGATAACTGGGGTGTCAAATGATAATCCTGAAGAGCTACAATGTCTTGTTTTAAATGTAGCTCATTCTATACTAGCTCTTGCAAATGGAATATCAACTAATTGTAGATGAAGCAGGATATTGAGGTAGTGGAGACCTTATCATTCTCTTACCTTTTCTGGGTACAGGGAATTGAATGCAAGCAAAAGCAGAAACAAGAATGTAGAAAAGAAGAAAATATAGAATAGTGGGTCAAGGAGAATGTTTCAGATTTCAATTCCAAACATTCATCCCACAACGTCCAAATGCCACTTAAGAGAGAAATCACCTGACCACAAGCACAGGAAGAGAACCTAAATCACACCCCAAGCCCTGTGAAGCTTCCTTCAGAGAATTGAGGTAGCACATTTTTTTTTCCCCTTGGCCCAGATGACTCCATGGTCAGCACCAGGAAGAGTCAAGGAAGTTCTAAAATCAGAGCATTGATAGTGGCAGGAAGTTTACTGCTGATTTTTTTTTTTTTTTTTTTTTTTGTAGCTTCTCTATTATCAGCTACAGTTTGAGTTTTTGTCCATGAGGCTCCAAGTCATATTAACTTCTTAACTTTCCAGTTTTCTCAACGAGTCACAAAGTGAGCCTTTTCTCTGTCAGGAATTCTTTCTCCATGATTCCAAACCCCAACATGTGCTTTCCAGAGCCTCAGATGTTTCGTTAGTTCTACAGATGTTTTGTAAATGCATTCCAGCAGAATTTGCCAGGACTGCAGAGGGAATCTAAGGCTGATGGGAGTCACAGTTTGGACAGGGCTCGCGTTAGATGAGATGGAACCGGAAACCAAGACTTCTAACTGGCTCACCAGGAAGTCAGGAATTCACGAGAAGAGCGGAGAAGGAATTTCATTTCAGGGGGTGTTTCAGACATGCCCGTTTTGGGGAGTGGAGGGGTGTGGAAGCCCCTGGAGATGTTTCTTCACTGTTTTCCTTGGTGCTTGGCCTGCATCTTATTTTCCACTGGGGATTTTTATTTTCTAAGTATAGAAAAAAGAGCAACCAAGATGAGCAGCTTCATTTTCAGAACTCCAGGTAAACGGCTTTTTTCACACTTGTGACATACTATAAAGGCTCTGAACTAAACCTCCAAGAGAAAAGGGCCAAGAATGTGATGACCCTTGGCACAAATATGGAAATAAAAGTGGTTTTTAAAAAAAATACTTTATTTATTTTAGAGTGAGAGCTCAAGCTGGGGAGGAGCAGAGGAAGAGGGACAAGCAGATTCCACACTGAGTGTAAAGCCAGACACGGGTCTCAGTCTCACAACCCAGGGATCGTGACCTGAGCCGAAATCAAGAGTCAGACGCTTAACTGATGGAGCCACCCAGACACCCCAGAAATAAATGATTTTTTAAAGCTGCTATAGTTTGTACAGAATACAATTCTCCTATTGTCCAGTTTTCCTTTGTGAAAAAAATGGAGTTACTTGTCTCAGCCTTCTGCTCCTAATTGTGCAACCCCCAGCTTCAGGAGCAAACTATTAAATTAAAGCAAATTGCTACAGTGGAAAAAGAAAACCAGACTGACAGGGTCTTTCTAGTAGAAAATCTCTTTATGCACATATATGATCTGGAAGATCATATTTTAGAAGACATATATATATATATGAATATACATACACATGTATGTACATATACAGCATACATACCTGTTTATGTATACCCTACATATACATGTACATAGGTTTTCATCCGAACTTAGAGTTTGGAGTCTTCATCGGAAAGAATGCATAATAATATTTATATTAATATTCTATCAGCATTAAAACAAATTAGAGTATTTCTATTTGCTAAGTTTATGCTTTTAAAATACTAGAAACTGGGATGCCTGGGTGGCCCAGTGGGTTAAGTCTCTGTCTTCAGCTCAGGTCATGATCTCAGGGTCCTGAGATCGAGCCCTGCATCAGGCTCTCTGCTTGGCTTCCCCCTCTGCCACTCCGCCTATTTGTAATCTCTGCCTGTCAAATAAATAAAATCTTTAAAAACAAAATTAAAAAAGTTCACCATCTTAAAAAAAATACTAGAAACTTACAGCAAGAGAATATTTTACTATGCTTTTCCTCGAGACAAGCTGACTCAAAATACTTAATGACCAGTTGCAAATTTCCTGAATACTGATCTTTGCTCACATCAGCAATTATTGATTTTAATTCAGCTGGCTGTGAAATTGTATTCTCGTGGAACGCTCCAAAATGCCCAGAGGTTTCTCAGCAGTTTTTTAGATGAGCTGTAATCCAGCCTTGTCCTTGGAAAGAATACAAAAAAAATCAAGTTACCATAGCTCTGAAATGAAAATCTTACTGAAGCATTTGACATCGAGCAGAGTCAGGTTTTTGTTTCCTAAAAAGTAAGGAAGTTCTCTTAATTCCATCTTCAAGTTGTTATTCCCACTTAGAGAAAGAATTCTGAGTACAAAATGATTTTTTAAAAGATTTACTTATTTATTGGGGGGGTCACAGGGAGAGGGAGAGATTTTTTTTTTAATTTTTTATTTATTTGAGAGAGACAGAGAGCACAAGCAGGGGGAGGGGCAAAGGAGAAGTAGACTCCCCGCTGAGCAGGGAGTCTGATTAGGAACTCGATCCCAGGACCTTGAGATCATGACCTGAGCTGAAGGCAGACACTTAACTGACTGAGCCACCCAGGCACCCTGAGAGAGAGTCTTAAGCAGATTCAGTGCTGAGCTCAGAGCCCAATGGGGGGCTTGAACCCATGACCCAGAGATCACAATCTGAACCAAAACCTAGAGTCAGCCACTCAACCGACTGTGCCACCCAGGTGCCCCCCAAATAATTTTTTTTAGAGAAAGCAGCATTAGTTTTTGTCATTCTATATAAAAAGAAAATATGTAGTGAGAAATGCTGTTTAAAATGGAAAGAAAGGTCAAAATTTGAAGCTAGGCAGAACAAAAGGTTGTCAGATAACAGGTGTGTAAAACCTGGCTCAACCAGGTGCTAACCCTGTAACTTGTTGGGGAAGGGATGTGTCTATTTGTGGCAGAGATGAAATAATTCACACCAGCATGACAGAAAGGACATCCAGCACTCCACATATGTTCTCATGATTAACCTTCACCATCACCCTAGTCAAAGAAGTATCAATGTCCCCCTTTTGCAGATGAAGAAACGGCTCAAAGAGCTCTGACAATGTGCCCAAGGCAAGTTGACTAATCTGTGACCAGTAAAGTCAGTCTGCGACCCACAGCTGAGCCCTTTCTCCTACATGATCATGTTAGGTTATTCAACCTCGCTGAGCCTCCATTTTCTTGTTAGTAAAATAATGTGGGGGCGGGTGGGAATCCAACCTGACTATGGCTCATTGTGAGGGTTAAATACGATAATTTGGGGGAGATCCCAGCATACTGCCTAGCGCATGGGTACTTACAAAATCCCAGCATTTTGGCCTCCCCAGCAACCCTCAAGGCTCAGGTGTGCTTAGGCGCCCTGACGGGAATGGGAAAGGGGTATGCTAGCATGCATGCGTGAACAGGTGCTGCGGAAGAGAGAAGACAGGAACCCAAAAGTCCTTCTGAGGTCTGCAAAGCTTCGACACCGTGTTACAGAACTGACTTTTCTCCTCGGTAGCAAGGGACAGGCTTCATGCGGTGGCCTCTGAAAGCCCGTGCACTCTGTCACTGGCAGTTCATCATCTTCCCCAGCAGCGCAGCTGTGATAAGAACCAGATGACCTGAATTTCCTAAGCAAAGCCAGCAGCAGGTATCGGGGAACGCGCATGCCTCAGTATCCACACGCTCTGCTCTCTATGAAAAGTGCAGTGAAAAGCTAAGGGACTTTTACAAGAGCCCAGTTACAGCTTAACATCTGTAAGCTACCAAATCAGGGAATCACAGCCCCTCCCACATGAAGTTGGTGGCAGAACCAGGATTCCAGATTGCTAAAGAAGCCAAAGATTAGGTAAGATTTATGGAGACCTGATAGGTGGAGGAGAGTTACAAGTGGAACCTGCGGGTTCATTTTCAAATGAACAGGGACAGGCGGTGTCTGCATGTGGGTTTCTCCGCTTGGCATGAGCTCACCACGGAAAAATGGTCCTCTCATCACCAGGGGGTTGCCCCTCTTTTTAATTTAGAGGGATGCTGACATCCGGTTCGTGCAGTCACATGCATGGCTCCAGATGGCTTAAGCGAAATGCTGTCTTGGAGGAGAGGAAAACCAGAGACTCAGGTGCCTTTGGGCTGATCTTGAAATAGTAAGAATGTCTCACTGTGTCCTCCCAGTAACCCATTTGGTTACATTTGAGGATCTGTTGGGGTTTGAAAAGCAGTTTGCTTAGGAATGTAACTTCATCCATTCTGTGACTTCCATTTTACAAAAACCTATCACCCATTCCCTCAGCACCTTCTTCCATTTATGCTGATTTCCATATAGCTCTACCTCTTGTTCCAGCATTTGGAAAAAATATTTTCCAAGGCTTCTGTATACGTAATGAATAAAACTCCAGAGTCTTTTTGTTGCTAATTTGTGCTTCACCCTACAACATTTTTCGTAAGTCCTGCATAACCAGGCTTCTGGATAAAGTGGTCCATAGGAGGTCATCCTAAGATTCAGTGTCGAAGGTTTGGGGGCAGTGAGAGCGCAGGGAACTCTCACTTCACGTGATTACTCCAAGTGCTTAACTCCTTGTATCTGTCAGGCTTAATTAACACGGTTCACCTGACACTTGGTTACTGATTTCAGAGCAATTGACTCAAACCAACCACAAAACCATCAAGTGAAAACCACATTTAGGTAAATCAGCAATGGCAGGGAAATGATGCCATCCCAAGATTGAGGGATTTAGGGAAGCTATTCCGATCTTCTAATATTTTTGGGTAAATCGGCTGGGGAAACAGTGGTCTTATGCACAGATATTAATAGTTGCCATTTCGTTCTTGGTTATTTTGTAGTAAACGCTCACCAACTCATCTGACACTGTTGCTGAGATGCCCTGCAGTGGGGTCAAGGGTGATCTCTTGGTCACTGTGCTTGAGAGCATCCATGACCTGGTTTCTGAGATGCTGAGAATTGCAATGGTACATTTATGTAACAGAAATCAAATTGGAAAGCATTGGCTTGGGTATATTTTAAAAGCTTAGACTTTTGGTTTCAGAAGCAATCATCATTGCTTCTAGGCAACTCATCATCTAGTCCTTATTTTTTCTGCCTCAATTTCTCTTGCTAGATGCAATTCAACGTTAACACTTAAAAAAAAAAAAAAAAAAAACTGTTGTGAAGAAGAGGAATGTGCATCCCTGAACAAGAGAGAGTAAGCTCCAGTCCCATCTGGACCAGGCACAAAAGTTGTTTATATTGAAGGCCCTTTTAAAAACCGAAATAAGTAAATGCTGGTAGGTCTTAAATGACCTGCAAGGCATTGCTGCATTGACGTTTCTGGTCATAGATGTAAAAATCTAGCAGGTTAAGAGCAGGTAAATCACTTTACTTTCGAACATTAAACATGGATTCAGTTGACATGAATTACGTTTATTCCATTTGATAAAAGACAAATTGGAGATTGTTCCATTTTGAGAAACAGGCCCACAGCTTACTTCTGGGTTTCCGTGTGATGGCTCTCAGAGCAATGTGGGCACTTCGTGTGTCTAGTTGTGCCGAGACTTGTCACCTGTAACAAGATAAGATTTTAGTCAACACAGCATTACCTGAGAGCCATTTGGGTGCTGCTTTAGACAAGGAACATTAGAAACAAACAAAAACAAAAAAAACAAGCAACTTTGGCACAGACATTGAAACAATTTGTTTCTCTAGAAAGGCAAAATCTCAACTATACATTTTTTCCAAAATATCTTACCCTGAGAGCAGCCAGAGGGAAACCTCCCAAGGATTTGGCATTCTGGTGTTCTTATCTCACATGGAAATGGGATTCACATGTGAATGCTGCATAGGGCTGGGGTTTTTTGTGTTTTGTTTTTTGGGTTTTGTTTTTGTTTTTGTTTTTGTTTTTTCGCAGTTGTAATGGTTGGATAGTATCGTAATTTGTGATCACTCATCTTACTCATTTTAATTGTTTCATGAATCCTAGCATTTGTGATGTTGGTTTTCCTCTCAGATTTATTTAATTTGAATAGAATGAGGGACATTGCATCGGACAAATGTATGTTTGTCACATGAGGAGTCACGGCATCCAGCAAATACCATAGCTCTCGACAGAACTCCTTCCAGTCCCACAGAGCAAACTAAAAGGGAGCCAGAGGATGTACAATAAACTCGCTAAAAATCTGAGGCATGAATTTAATGGGTATATGGACAATGTATAGTTCATTGCCAAAGAGTCTTTTCTCCCTCAGTATATAATTAGGCTCTGGAAACCGGGTGCCCCATATTGCCTTGATTAGAAATTCATTTTATTAATCCTAAAAACCAGGCTTTGGAGCTCAGTTAAATACGTCCTTTAGAAAAAACAGACTTTGGGGTAACCAGTGTGTTTCTGTTACTCATTCTATCCCACATTTTGTAGGGTCCTCAAACTACTGACAAATCATGTCACGAGGCAAATGCAATCCGCAGGTGGCTGGAGGTTCTGCTGTGGGAACATCTGGGTTTACAGAGAGATGACGACTTAGGAGTAGAATGTTGCAGGTAACCCCGCAGGAAGAAACACTAGTACATTCCCAGAGCACCTCCTACAACCTTTCAGAGTGCATATGTGTTTATAAATGATGGTAGCAATAAATAATGGAAATAAGAATGGCAAATGCTTATATCGTATTAATTTAAGCCCTATTAACTTCTAAAGAATATATGTATATATTTTTTGTGATAAAATGTATAAAATTGACCATTTTAGTCATGTTTAGGTCTACTGTTCAGTGACATTAAGGATGTTCACATTGCTGTACAACCATCACCACCATCCATCTCCAGGTTTCTCTCCATTTTCCCAAACTATAACCATGGACTCATTATTGCCCATTCTTCCCATGCCCCTTCCCCTGGCGACCACCACTCTACTTTCAGTCTCTATGGATCTGACTACTCGGGATGCCTCACAGAGTTTTTGTCCTTTTCTTTCTTTCATGTCTGGCTTATTTCTCTTATCATGATGTCTTCAAGGTTCACCCATGTTCCAAATGGATTTTAAGGTGGAGTATTATTCTGTTGTGTGTATCTGTCACCTCTGAGTTATCCCGTCATCCAGTGATGGGCACTCGGGTTGTTTTCAACCTTATGTGATTTTTTTTTTTTAAGATTTTATTTATTTATTTGACAGAGAGAGATCACAAGCAGGCAGAGAGGCAGGCAGAGAGAGAGGGGGAAGCAGGCTCCCCGGTGAGCAGAGAGCCCGATGTGGGACTCGATCCCACGGCCCTGGGATCATGACCTGAGCTGAAGGCAGAGGCTTTAACCCACTGAGCCACCCAGGTGCCCCATTATGTGATTTTTTTTTTTATATGTTAACTTGTTTTAATTCTCACAATCCTAGTCTTTATGATCCTTATTTTCTCATCAGAAACAGAAGCGTTAAGAGATCACAGCAGAGAAATTCTGGAGACAGGATTCTGCTCCAGGCTGAATAGGTCCTTCAGTCCATGCTCCTAACCAATATGCTAGCCTGGGCTAGCCCTTTACAAATGATTTATGAATCTAAATAAAGCTCGCATTAGTTAGATAAGCCTTGATCCAACACTCTGAGGTGAGGTTTCTGACGTCACTCATCCAGGTTTTAAAAGTTCCAAGGAGTTGTCAGTTTGACAACAGAGCCCCACAGCTCTGATCCGTAAAGAAGCCCATTACTGCAAAAAAAAAAAAAAAAAAAAAAAAAAAAAAAAAAAAAAAAAAAACCATTTCCTGAGAGGCTAGAGAATGTTCTTTTCTTTTTCAGGAGTCCCTCCTTTTTGGATGATAACACCTTGACTAGACCTATGTAGGCCATGAGAAGGAGATTAAAAAAGTAAAAATAACCATAACATCAATAACAAGAGGAGTTCCCACTTGTAGACCTACTATGTGCCAGTCACCTTACTTACATTATCTCAGATTCCCCCAATGCTTCATAAGAGGTGAACCTCCTGTCACCTCCATGTCCCATCCTTCCACAGTATTGCATGCCACCTGTGCACTCTCTTCAGAGGGAAACCTGAAGATGAAATGATCATTTTGTCTAAAATGTTTATTTTCCTTAGGGTTTGTTTTTTCCCAAATTTAAAGAGTTTTGAAATTGTTCTGTTTTCCATAAATATGTTCTTGATTGATAGGAGAAGATACCATCTTTAATGTGTGGATATCATCTTTAATTTACTCAGTGGAATAATTTGACCCCAGTTTACATTAGCTATTTGTAGAACCATTGCTATGGATTCAGTCGTGGCCCCCACTGTGATTCATATCTTGAAGTCCTAAGGCCCCATGGAGTGGTATATGGAGATGAGGCCTTCGGGAGGTAATGAGTTTAGATGAGGCCATGAAAGTGGGGATGGGATTAGTGTCCTTAGAAGAATGGACACCACAGAGCAAGCTCTTTTTCCTCTCTCTCTCTTTCTCTCTCTCATACAAAGCAGAGGCCATGTGAGTGCACACTGAGAAGGTTGCCTTCTGTAACCCAAGGGGAAAGTTCTCACCAGGAGGCACCCATGCCATCACCCTGTTCTCTGACTTTCAGCTTCCAGAACTATAAGAAAATAAGTTTTTATTGTTTAAGCCACCCAGTCTGTTATTCTGTGATGGCAGCTTAAGCTGACTTATACAACTATGTACGCACCTATATGACATTCTCAATTTATAATAATGGGCAATATTTATTAGTGTTTTTACTCTGAAATTAGTCCCAGGCTAGGTGAATTTAACTAATCTTCTTATATAATATGTCTGTGTGTGTGCACATAGAGGTATGGTTATAATATTATGCCCATTTTATGGAAAGGGAAATTATAGCATAGGTAGGTGGCAGTTTAATTGTTCAAGGACACATAGTAAAAACAGAATCCATATCCAACCCAGGCAGTTTCTAACTCCAGAGCCTATTCTGTTAACTATGGCATAAATTTTATCTTTGACTCTTAGGAGAAAAGTAAGGCTCAACGTGGAGACCAGTGCAGATTTCACTAGAAGCCTGTTAGTATCAAGCAGATCTGTCTGTCAAGAGGCCGTCCAGCATTACTGAGGTTACTTCATGCAGTTATTCTAATTAACAAGTCTGAAATCTGGAAATGATGTTCCTTTAAACATTAAAAAAAAAAGTCAATTGTATGAAATGTTAAATTTTGGAAGGTCATACTGATAAGCACATTTCAAGTTTCTTAGAGCAGAAACATCTCTGACAACAGCTTCTCTGTTTTCACAGAGAGGTAGTAGAGCAGAAGACTTCGGAGCCCAGGACAAAATTGTGACTCCTTTTTTTTTCTTCTTTCAAAGATTTGATTTATTTTAGAGAGAGAGAGAGAGATAGCACAAGCAGGGGACAGAGGGAGGAAAGGGAAAAGCAGACTCCCCACTGAGCAGGGAGCCCAATGTGGGGCTCGATCCCAGGATCGTGGGATCAGGACCTGATCCAAAGGCAGATGCTTAACCAACCGAGCCACCCAGGTGCCCCAAATTCGTGATCAGTGCAAAATTTATTTTTGTGCAATTTATCTTCCTCTCCCCCAGATTCCTATTTCTTGCCCCTTTTCTCTTTGCTCCATTGCCCAGTCTCTTGTCCCTTTTAGTCATGGTCCAGGGTCCCTAAAGTCAAATATGCCACTCCCCAAACATACACACATAATTAAATCGGAAAGAATCTGATTCATGTTTTCGTCTCCAGCAAGGCTACCATAGACCTACTTAAAGAACACCCTCCCTTCAGGATGCATGTTTTAGGGTTCAGTGGGGACATGATACTGACCTCCCCTTTTTTTTCTCACAGAGCTCCAGGACGGCACGCTCTGAGGAGGACCGAGATGGCCTGTGGGATGCTTGGGGCCCATGGAGTGAGTGCTCACGCACCTGCGGTGGAGGGGCCTCCTACTCGCTGAGACGCTGCCTCAGCAGCAAGTAAGTCCTACACCCCAGAGGGTGGGGAGTTTGTAAGGCCCAGCGATAGCAGGCTCAATGGATACTTTTGTGACTGGGTATATCCAGAACTTTTGGTGCTGTACAAATCCAGACGAAAGGAAGGTACCAAAAATTAAATCTGTGCATCTATAGCTAGGGTACTTATATATTTTGAGGTGACAAGTAATCTTCTCTCATTTACCAAGCAAATTTTGTCTGTTTTCTTGTTAAAACTGGAAGGAGAATTTATGGTTGGAAATAGACCTAGTATGTTAAGCTCCATAATATCTTGGACTTGTTAAATCAGCTTAATTACAGTGGCAAGACTAGCAATAATATTAACATTGACAACACATTCAGTTTCTGGTGGATTCCAGTGCCATCAAGCACTTCACAAATGAGTGATATGTTGGTTTGGTGTTTTTGATGTCGCAATGGCTGGAAGTTCCCTAAGGTTATTCAGTTCAATGAATGATGAAGTTTGCACATAAAGAGATTTGGGTGAACAGAAACTGCTGTGGGAATTGGGCATGGGCGTGAGGGCAGTGGGGAAGGTAGAGAGTGGCTAATGGGTTCTAAGCTGAAAGTAAAGGCCTAGAGACTTTAGAATGAAAATCTACTTGGAATAATAATTCAGAGCTGTATCTTGAGCTGTGTGGTCTATGACTAGATTTTTCTCCAAACTCTAAAATCCAAAGTATGATAGTAATATTTTTAATGAAAGATTTTTATTGACACTGAAAAGGGTTACATGTGACAAGTTAAAAGTTTTGATGGAAATAACTATATATTATAAAACATGAAACAGAAGAAGGAAAAACACATATATCCGCTGATTCTTGTAGACTTTTCATAAATAGCAGAAAGTAGTAAGACGTAGGTTCAGAAAAATGTCAACTTACTCTAATGAGTAAGACTTTCTTGGAGTCAAAATCCAAGTTTCATTCCTTTCTCTGTTCCCCAGGCTTGCACATGGTCTGAGAGATCGGTGTTCCTTTGCTAAATGCACTATAAATGGAGACCATTTTGGTTCCAGGCAGATCCAGGTGGAAATGATGTACCCTGGGAAACCCAGCGAAAGCGTATATCCTGCAAGAAACCAGATCAGTTCTAGTATTTAGCCACGCCCGGGTTTGGGTCTAGTCTGAAGATGGAGCTGTTGGATTGCCACCACTAACATATTTGTTTGTCATCTTTGGAGGCCAGTTTCATATCAAACCAGATCTCTGCACTGATTAGGAAAAACAGACCTTTCATTTTTACGATTCACCTCTTATCTTAATCTTAAAACTTCCTCCATCTGTGTGGCATGATGCTACATGATGAGAGCACCATGAGCTATAACTGATAACACATCCATCAGTAAAGCCAAAATGTACAAATTTGAAATGTTCCTATTATGCAGTTTTCTCAGATTACCATGCCTACAGGAGTGAGCCAAAGCATGTGTCTCACAAAGGCTGGGAAGGAGTGTCTGGGAGCTTTCATACTGGTTCACTGAGGATAGTGCTATGGTGTGAGAATCTTGTACTGAGTGAGAGATGGACAAGCAACTTAAGGGATAAATTACAATCACAGGTAGAACTCTATCATTTGACAAAGCATCAAGTATTGATGTTATGTGAAATTCACAACTACCCTTAAAAAAATCATGTAGTAACTAAGACTCCAAATGTTAGCATTTTATTAAGATACTATAAAGGATATCAGCTGTCATCTACTCACAATGAATTGGAAAAGTAAAATGTAAATTCTAAAAATATAAACATATAGGCTGTATGTCCTTATTTGACGTGAAACTATTGAAAAAAAAATACATCGGGTGGCTGGGTGAGAGACATTGGGGACGGTATGTGCTATGGTGAGTGCTATGAATTGTGTAAGACTGATGATTCACAGACCTATACCCCTAAAACTAGTAATATATTATATGTTAATTAAAAAGAAGATTTAAAGTCCTTAAAAAGACACAAGCCTCACACCTTATGTAAGGATTGACTGGAATTATGTAATATCTCTAAATGCAAAACCTTGCAGAAGAAAAAGAGGCAGAATATGTTGTGGCCTTAAGTTGGTCACAGATTTCTTAGATACAACAGTAAATTCATGAACGATAAGAACAAAAAAAAAAAAAAGAAAGAAAAATACAGTAAGTAAACTAATACAGTAAGTAAACTCATAGGAAGTTAAACATTGGGGGGAGGGGCACACCACCAGCCCCTGGATGGTCCTCTGTGGCCTTTTTAATCATTTTGAATATCTAATCAACTTAATGGATTTTCTCTCCTTTCCACTCCACATTTAGACATCCAAATTTCGTTTGATCACCTTACACTCTTGAGAAAGATCAGAGGTTATCAATGTACATGTCCTTCGAGGCCCCGCAGAATATGTATTGTAGTCTACTGGTAAGCATTCAAATTCAACCTAAATAAATCCTATCCACCTGCTGAATTAATTTGCTTGACCAGTTTTCCAGGCGTGGTGATATGTGCTCACAGGTCACTTTTAGCTCTGATATTTTTAAGTCTATCAACTAATAATTATTCTATTCCAAATATGATAGAACTGGAAAAGCAGTTAAAATACTCAGCTTCTATGGAATAAAGGACAACTATTCAACTTCTGGAGTTAATTATGTTCTGTGATGGCTGGGGAGCTTGTGAAGAGGGTTTCTTAACTTTCTGAGTTTGAGAACATCTTCTCTGAGTGATCTTGTGAAGGGTCCAGGAAAATAAAAATCAGTAGAGGGAAAGCAGAGTGACAATATGGACAAGTATTAAATATAAAATCCTTCATTCTCACTGGCAGTGCTTGATGCTGGAGGAAAAGCCCAGACTTAGCGAAATACTGAGCAGAATCTTTTCTTTGACTTCTACCCCAACAAAGGCTCACAGAAAGTAAGCAGTGCTTATTTTTCCCAATTTCTGATATTGGAGTATTGATAATTGCCTTTACTTGCAACCCTGGTTTGAGCAATAAAGGAAGGCACCATATAAACTTTTTTCTACAGCCTTTACTAATTTCTATAAGATTATGTTAAATTTCATTGAGTAGCTCTGATAATGCCACTATTTTTTTCTCTCCAAATTTTTATTTAAATTCTAGGTAGTTAACATGTAGTGTAATATTGGTTTCAGGAATAGAATTTAGTGATTCATCACTTATATACAACAGCCAGTTGATACAGGACTATTGCTAATCTTGCCTCACTATGTCATCTTTCGTTTTTGCATCATAATGTCTGCTTTTGTTTTTTGTTTTTTTAATTAGAAAACAAACTATACCTACTTGTACTTTATGATAATTATTTTAAGTGAATTAAAAGTGTACCAGCTACCATGAGAAGCTGTTGCTTCTCTCAGATTCTTCACTTTCTCCCACCAAATACTCCAAAGTAATATTTTTAACAAATGCATTTTTCTGACTGATCTAGTAGTGTGTCTTGGTTAGTGGAAATTATCCTTCTTCAGCCTAAATTACTTAAGCATATAGTTTTAAATTTGATACTAAGGATCTGTCTCTGAGAGCTCTAGCTTTGTCTTCGGCCAGTTAATTTAAGTTTTCCCATAAGGAGTTCCAGATGCGTAAGGCACTTAAGAATACTGTGCGTAACGTCATATGTACCACTGTATTAGGTCTGTGCCAAGACCAAGGTCAAGGGGTAAATGGCAGTTCATTTGAAATGGCAATGAGTCAGATAGCTGGATGCTCTTAAGTGCAGTGTCAACCTTTATATTGGTGCCCAAAGAAGACTTAAAGGTCTTTTATGACATTTTTTGCTTTCTGAAATGCCAAATTAATCTCCAGACTAATATATAGTATAGATTAATAGATTAATACACTAAGAGTAGAATATTTTGTTAAATCCCAACTGATTAAATGAAGGTCTCGTCAGATTTATATATACCCAGACAGCAAAAAATGGCTTGCTATAAAGGATGAAAGCATTTTTTTCAAGTTAATAAATTTTGTACTGAATTTTTGAGTTGAATAGAATTTTTGGAGCTGAATAAAATTACTAGATGAACAAGAAATAAAATCATCACGTTGTGGAAGTGCCTAAAAAAAGAAGATTATGATATTATTCCGAAAGGATATGGCTGCCAGAATGTTGTCAATATAAATACAGAAAAATTAAAATAAACATCCTCAAGGAATCTTATCTCACACTAATGGGGAAGATCATTCAAACTTGTCATTTCATAATAATTGTACTAAGGGAAAGTAAGCTAACTCCTCTGATTTTTTAATTGCAAACATAATTTTTCTCCCATAAAAATATTGATACTTACAGTAATATAAGCTTTAGTTAGCAAGTAATTTCTACACCATATAATAATAAATACCAAAAGAAAAATTTTAACATTAAGATTTGGCTTCTTAAACAAATATTTTTTTCTTTTAAAGTCATCTCATCTCTAGCATAATATCCAATTAAGATTCACAGGACTTTTTAAAGAGGTTTTAGAACCTTCAGCTAAAATGAGCCCCAAAGCAACATTTATCTGTTATTCTTCATCTAGTGTTATATGTTATCAGCCTTGTTTTCATTGGATATGCTTGAGTTTTTGTTTAAAAGAAAGATATGCAAGTTCAGAATGGGTCTGACTTCTCTGTCATTTATGTGAGATGTTCTTTTCATTGTGTTAGGGAAGATTTCACATTTTAGGATGTTTAAGGGTTTGTGGTTGCCTTCCTTTTACTTTCAGGGTTAAAGCCTGATCTAAATATATAACCAATACTTCTAATAGTTCTTTAATGGTCCAGATCATATATCTTAGAGGGTCCCCCCCCTCCCCCCCCGCCAAGGTCTGATCTCCTCTCAGGAGAAGAATACTGAATGTTTAGAACCAATTTATGGCCTATTTTATCCCATAAACTTGTTTGTTAAAATTAAAAATGGTTGGAAATCTGTTTGGTGTCCATAACCCCTACTAGCCATATTGGGAATTTGTAACTCTTGGTTGTCTTTTTTCTGTTTATTTAAAAAATTCCTTATTTGGCTAGTTCAGTAGCCAATTTGAAGTCTTTATTTCTCCTCAATTTCCTTTTTTTTTTTTTACTACTTTATTGAGATATCTTTGACATGTAAAAAGAACATATATTTAAGGAGTACAACTTAATGTTTCAGTATATTCATACATTGTGAAAAGATCACTACAATGAAGCTAAATAATTTATGCGTCACACCTACATAGTTACTGTATGTGTATGTATATGTTGAGAAGATTTAAAAGGTATCCTCTTGGGACGCCTGGGTGGCTCAGTTGGTTAAGCAGCTGCCTTCGGCTCAGGTCATGATCCCAGCGTCCTGGGATCGAGTCCCACATCGGGCTCCTTGCTCTTCAGGGAGCCTGCTTCTCCCTCTGCCTCTGCCTGCCATTCTGTCTGCCTGTGCTTGCTCTCTCTCCCTCTCTCTCTCTGACAAATAAATAAATAAAATCTTAAAAAATAAATAAATAAATAAATAAATAAAAATAAAAGGTATCCTCTCTCAACTTTCAAGTAAATAATATAGTATTTTTAACTGTTACCGCCGTGCTGTACATGAAATCTTCCAAACTCATTCATCTTGCATAACAGGAACTTTGTACCCTTTGACCAACATCTCCTCATTTCTCCCTCTCTTCTGCTCCTGGTAAAATTATACTTTCTCTCTGTTTTTATGACTTTCACTATTTCAGATTCCACTTATAAGTGAGATCATGCAGTGCTTGTCTTTTCTGTGTCTGGCTTATTTCACTTAGGAGAATATCCTCCGGATTCTTCCATGTTGTTACAAATGGCAGGACTTCCTTCTTTGTTAAGACTAAGGAATATTCCATTGTGTGTATATACCACATTCTCTTCACCCATTTCTCTGTCAATGGACATTTAGATTGTTCCTATGTCTTGGCTATTATGAATAATCCTGTAGTGAAATTGGGTGTAGATATCTTTTCAAGACCCAGATTTCATTTCCTTTGGATATATATATTTAGAAGTGCAATTGTTGGATCATATAGTAGTTGTATTTTTAATTTTTTGAGGAATTTCCATAATCTTCCATAATAGTTTTACCAATTTACCAATTTGCTTCCTACCAACAGCAAAGAAAGCTTCCCTTTTCTTTACATCTCACAAACACTTGTTACTTTTGTCTTTTTGATAATAGTCATTCTCTGGTATGAGCTGATACCTCATTGTTGTTTTGATTTGCATTTCCCTGATAATTAATGATGTTGAGCACCTTTTCATGTGCCTGATGGCCATTTGTATATCTTCCTTTGAGAAATATCTATTTAGGTTCTTTGCCCATTTTTTAGTTGGATTATTTGATTTTTTACAATTGATTGTAGGAGTTTCTCATATATTTTGGATAATAACTCTTTATCAGGTACACGGTTTGCAAATATTTTCTCTCATTATGTAGATTGCCTATTAACTTTGTTGATTGTTTCCTTTGCTGTACAGAAGCTTTTTAGTTTCACCTAGTCCCACTTATCTATTTTTGGTTTTGCTGCATGTGGTTTTGGTGTCATGACAAAAATTATTGCTAACACCAATGTCAAGAAGCTTTTTCCCTATTTTCTTCTAGCAATTTTACAGCTCCAGGTCTTACATATTTAAGTCTTTCATCCATTTTGAGTTGATTTTTGCATTCACTGTGGGAATAAGAATCCAATTTCATTCTTGTGCATATGGATATCCAGTTTTCCTAACATCATTTATTGAAGAGACTGTCTTTTCCCCCATTGTGAGTTCTTGGCACCCTTGTCAAAGACTGGTTGACCAAATATGTGTGAGTATGCCTAAGAGCGCTTTGTTTTGCTCCTTTGGTCCAAATGTCTGTTTTTAATGCCTTGCATACTGCTTTGATTACTATGGCTTTGCAATATAGTTTGAAATCAGGACGTGTGATGTCTCTGGCTTTGTTCTTCTTTCTCAGTATTTCTTTGGCTATTTGGGGTCTTTTGACATTTTAGGTTTGTTTCTCTATTTCTGTGAAGAATGTCATTGGAATTTTGAGAGGGAGTGTATTGAATGCATAGATCACTTTGGGTATTAAGGACATTTTAACAATATGGACATTCTTCCAGTCTGTGAGCATGGGTTATCTTTCCATTTATGTATGTCTTTAATTTCTTTCACAATTTTTTTTTAGTTCACAGGGTATGTCTTTCACCTAACTGGTTAAGTTATTCCTAAGCATTTTATTCTTTTTGTTGCAGTTGTAAATGGGATTGTCTTAATTTCCTCCTCAGGTCATTTTTTATTAATGTGTAGAAATGCCACTAATTTCTATGTTGATTTTGTATCCTGAAACTTTCTTGACTTTATTAGTTATAATAGTTTTTTGTTGTTGGGATCTTTAAATTTTTCTATGTATATGATCATGCCATCTGCAAAGATCATTTTGTTCCTTCTTTTCCATTTAGATGCCTCTAATTTCATGTTCAGTTACTTCAACTAGGACTTTTGTACTTTGTTAAATAGAAGTAGTAAGAATGGGCATTCTTGTTTATATTGGATCTTAGAGGAAAAGTTTTCAGCCCCATTGATTATGATGTTAGCTGTAGGTTGTTCAAATATGACCTTCATTGTTTTGAGCTAAGTTCCTTTTACACCTATTTTTAAAGGCTTTTTTTTTTATTATTATGAACAGATATCGAATTTTGTCAACTCTTTTTCCTGCATCTGCTGAAATGACCATGTGGGTTTTATCTTTCATTCTATAAATGTGGTATATGAATTTGATTGATATATATATATTGTACCACCCTTGCATCCCACAGATAAATCCTGCATGTTCATCCTTGTAATGTGCTATTGAATTCCATTGGCTAGAATTGTACTGATGATTTTTGCTACCATGTTCATTAGGGATATTGGCCTATAGTTTTCTTTATTTGCAGTGTATTTGTCTGGCTTTGGCACAAGAGCAATACTGGCCTCATAAGATTAGTCTGGAAGTGTTCCCTCTTCTATGTTTTAGAAGAGTTTAGGAAGAATTGGTATTATTATTTTTTAATGTTTAGTAGAATTCATCAGTGAAACCATTAGATTCTGGTTTTCTTTGTTGGGAGGTATTTGATTATTGATTCAATCTTCTTATTAATTATTAGTCTGAACAAGTAAACAAACAGACTAAGTCCATAGTTATCAGAAAAAAAGGAAATAATAAAGATGAGATCAGAAATGAATCAAATAGCACTGAGAAAAGCCATAGAAAAAATTCAACTAAACTAAGAGTAGGGTTTTTGCTTTTTGAAAAGATAAATTGACAAAATCAACAAACTTTTAGCTAAAGGAAAAAGAGAAGATGCAAATAAAATCAGAAATGAAAGAGAAGGCATTACAATGGATGACTCAGAAATTAAAAGGACTGTAAGGGACTGTTATGAACAATTACAAACCAACAAATTGGATAACCTAGAAGAAATGGGTAAATTCCTGAAAACAGATAACCTTCTAAGAGTGAATCTCCTCAATTTTCATTCATTCAGTTAATAAATACTTACTGAACATGTACCATGGATAGGCAATTATAATTAAGGATAAAAGGCCAAAAGGTCAAGCATCTCCTTTGGGGGATTTACCAAATTATTAAGTTCCTACTTGAGTTTCTACTGATTATAGTTGCAAAGTATTTTCAAAAGAGAATTTCACCCAGTTCTGTAATTAGGTAATACATATGTAGCAATGGTCTTATCCCAAATGTACTTGAGAATCACCTAGACATCTTTTAAAAACAAAAAACAAAAAACAAAAAACTGGGCCCCACTGAAAACCAATTAAATTCAAATCTCTACAGGTGAGCCCTAATCTCAATAAATTTTCAAGAAGCTCTCCAAATAATTTTAATGTATATCCAATGTCAAAAGTGCTGCTCCCTTGAAGGGGGTGATAGTGAAATGATTCAGCCTTCTGGGAATTTAGAGATTGGGGCAATAAAGAAAAGAAGAGATTTTCTGATAAAGAAATTCATATATGTGTTGATTCCTCACTCAAGTTTCTAGGAAATGATCCAATCTGTAACATAGGAAGAAAGTCCTGGGCACCAGCCTATCAGGACATAGAAGTAGTGATTTTCCCTATACTTCTGCAAGCCAAGAAAATAACTTTTCTGAGTAGTTACACAATTGTCTGGTATTAGTCAAGGTCACCCTTGCCCAAATTGGCAATGGACTAAGTGATTTCTCAAGTTTTTTTCTATTCCAGTATTATGACTATGCCTCCAGGTTGTTAGTGAATGACTAAGTTAATGCCCAGTAACTAGGTATTTTATGTAGATTCACAGAGATCTACCTCCCTTTGATTCATTAAATTTATTATCCATAGAATGGAGTTTAACTTTCTACCTTCAATTCAGCATCTGTCATTACCCTTAATAGGCTTCCTAATAGTACTTGAATTCTGTCATCTCTGTTTGGGCCCAATATGTGCAATAGAAAAGAGGAGTTTATCTAACTCTAACTGTTTTGCTTAATTTCAGCCACTGGGGGAGAGGGGGTTGGCAAGAAGGAGGGGGCAGGCCGGAGAAGGATAAAGAGAAAGAATGAGAGATTGATAGAAACTAAAAGCACACCAGATATTATGACCAGGGATATCTGAATTGCATACACTAAGGGAAGGATGCTTTACCTTGAGGCAAAAAGAATAAATATAGAATACTAAGTAACATCATATTCATGTGCAATCATCAGCTGAAACCCATAACTACATATACCAACCTTAAGTAGCTGCATAGCCAATCCCTACCTCTGGGCTTTCGGGTAGGACTTACTGGTCGAGACTGATATCTTTTCCTAGTGGGAGAAAGTCACCTGTTCGGGAACCTGGCTCTTCTAATAGTGTGTTTCACTGTCTCTGTGAGAACCTTTCACCTTTTTCTGTAGACTGTCCCCTTTAATTTTTTAATCAAACTACTACTATTGGCCCCACTATTTTCTAGCTATGTGACACTGGATAGGGTTTTCAATTTTTCTGGGATTTCGTTTGCTTGTCTATGATGTCAAGTGGGCAGTGCCTGGAACAAAATAGGTGTTCAATAAATATTTATATCCAACAAATGTCTAAGGTGTCCTTCAACTCTAAAATTGAATGTGTGACCCTGAGACAGAGAGCTTTTCTCCTCCACATATGCAGTCAAAACCCATTTTGCTGCCAGATAGGAAGAGGAACAAAGGCTGCTCTTAATATGAATGGTTTTAAAGAAAAATGTTGTTATTCTCCAGGCCCCCATCTTGCAAAAGACATCTGGGTGATATGGGCGGATTGAAGAACTTTTGTCTGTAGCCAAAATAATTCATAAATTCCCAGCTCCAGGGTTGTGTCGGGTGAGGTTGTGAGAGTCCTAGAGTTTCATAATATACATTTTCCTCATGGGGAAGACAGAAAAGTTGGACTTGATGTTGCTAAAACACATTTGTTTTTATTCTCATTCTTTGCCTCTTTTGGCTACTGAGCAAATGTAAGATCATTTGCAAACCTTATGGCATGTGTGTATGTATAGAAAAGTACATGTCCCTCCTGCTAGTGGATCTCGAGCCAAAGGCAGCAATCCCCCTACCCCATACCCCGCCATCTTTCAGAGGGAACAAATGCATCGTGGTGACAAATATAACTTTGAGTAAATAGGTGAAAATAAACAGAGTCTGTTAAAAAAAAAAAAAAGTCATAGCTTCCTTACTCTAGTAACTATTTTGTTTCATTTTACACTTTTCATCTTTATTTTATTATAGAAAGATTCCAATTAGGTTTCCAGGGTCAAAACTTAGAGCAAATATTAGACCAAAGGTTCTCTGTGGTCTCCTGATAGCATTTCCTTCTGTTCTACAGCTTCTCTCTTTCTTTGACCCACTTTCCCTTCCTTCCTTCCTGACCTTCCTTCCTCCCTTCCTCATTCCCTCTTTTCTTTCCTCAGAAAATGCTTCTGGAGTGTTAACTATACACCAGGCCCTTTGCTAAGTACTGGGGCTCAGAGACATAGACGGCAGGGGGAGAAAAGCAAATAAAAGAAACAAAAAATATGTTTTGTTTTTTTAAAGTGAAAACATCCCTGGACAGCTAGAGGACTGTCCTGGTCCTTTCAAAACCTGACCATATTGTTTGTCACTTCTGGGCCTCTTCTCTAGTGAGCCTCTAACCTACAACATCCCTCTGTGCCCATGCCCAGCTAGCAAAACTCTTACTGTTATTTAAAGTTGCATCCTCTGCTGTGTCCCTCAGTCTCACTTTGCTATACTTTCCCACCACTTTGAGTTTCCTTTTCATGACCTGGCATGTGTTAGAGTTATGTGTATGGCATTGTCCCCTGCTACATGATCAGCGTATGGGCACAGGTTTTATCGTGCTTGTCTTTAGATCTTCTGCCTGGCACACAGCAGGTACCTGCCCACTTCAGTGTTGGACACATTTACTGAATAGAATATTAGGGCCAGGAACCTGCTGTAGGTCTGTTTCTTGAGTTACCCCTTCTTTCATCACACTCTTGGGACACATGGGGCCCATATGGGACATCGCACTTAAAATACTATCCTTCTTGAGTACTTCTCTCTCACCAGCTTGTCCCTTTGTCCAACTCCTTTTTCATGTAGCATCCAGACCATACCCGCTAGTTGCTGACTATGAAGTAGACACTTGTGTGTTTTACGTGGGCTGGTGTGGATTTTTTTCCAATGAAATTATGACATAGAAAGAGTCAGAAAGGTCCTCATTTTTCTATCTTTCCCAGCGCCTTGCATAGTACTGGTTCAGATTGGAGGCTCAATAAATGTGTTAAGAGACTATGAATCTGAGAGCCTTATACAAAAACTTGTTTGCCAGAAACCCTGCACGAGGGCTCATTCTCCCCGTCAGACTGCTCACTGTACGTTTTCTCATGAGATTTCCTGAGCAGTGTGCTTGGAGCAGTTTCTGGCATCGTCAGAAGTTGGGCATGATCATGGCGGTTTACATTGTCATTGTTCTTGCTTCCGGCTTTTTTGATTGCACGGGCATACTCCTCATTTTCAGAACCTCAACCCATATTTGTGAGAACACAATGCCTTGTTGTAACACGTCTGTCTTTGAAGAACAGGCAGAGATATGTAAAATCATACTTGTTTGGGGAAAAAAAAAAAAAAAAGAAAAAAAACCTTGGCAGGGATTTTTGTAGTTGTAATTAAGAACACACCAAACACTCATAGTAGCAAATAAACCAATTTGAAACTCAGGGGACAAACTCCAAAATCCAGCCTACAATGTCCTCACGTGAGTCTAAATTTTAATTGAACAGCTCTGCAGCCTCTTAGCTGCTGCTAGAGAATCTGTAAAGGTTAGAGAAGATTTCCTTAGTTTCCTATGGTAGAGAAAAGACCAAACAAGCAGAGGGAATGACTTCTCAGAATGTTTTCTCCAAACCTACATCATCTCCATTCATATTGAATTAGTTTTAACCCCCTCTGTATGCATGAACTGAGGTCTCCAAGCTGGTAGAGTATTCAGAATGTTTTTATAATGAGAGATTAGTATAGAGCAGAAGTGCTGAATTATAAAACTAAGGTTACAAAAATATGTTATCTATGCCAAAGGAACACTTTAAAGTCGAGGTCTCCATTTATGGCACCGGTTTTAAAATTTGGGCCTCTGCTACCCCCCCATTCCGTTTAAGATTGCTTTGAAAATGCAGTTTTTAGGCCAACTTGTTCTTTTGGCATCTGAGGCCACGATAGAGCATCTGGCAGATTGAGAAGAGCTAGTGCGACACTAGGGCTGTGTCTGTTCCCAGCCAGCTCACCTACTGATGGATGATGCCTGGCAGCCTGCCTCCTTGTTGTTTGTTGTATTATTACAACAGAAAGCATTTTCAAAAGCTACATTTATCAAGCTGTCATAATAGTTTGGCTTGTGTATCTATCTACTCAGAAAAAAAAATAAATCTCTCCCTCAGCCCTAATCTGTTCAAGCCACGTGAGACATCACACGCAGAAGGGGCAGTCCAAAATGAACAGGGCATCCTGTGTGAACGTGAGGACCTTTCAACTAAATGCCTAAAAGAAGAGATATTTTTTATGCGTACATTTGAAAGTCCCACAGCACACAAGACCTGTCTTTCCCTTGTTTCAAGGGTACTTTTCCATTGCGGGTTGTATGTGTTGAAGATGCATTATTTCTAGAATTTAGGTGACTTTGTCAAAGGAGGAGATTTAACCTCAAGGAGGAAAAACACTGAAGTTTGCCACAAAGAAGTTCAAAGAGACCTATTAATGTTTTAAGATCTGTTTTTCTTTAGCAAGTATCATCGATCAAGCATTACTTGTTTGTTTTTTAAGATTATATTTATTTATTTGAGGGGGAGAGAGAGAAAGAGCACAAGCATGGGGGTGGGGAGAAGAGGGAGAGGGAGAAGCAGACTCCCTGCTGAGTAGGGAGCCTGATGTGGGGCTCAATCCCAGGACTCAGATTACAATCTTAGCCAAAGGCAGACACTTGACCCACTGAGCTACCCAGGTGCCCAAAACATTACTTGTTATGGAGAATCTTGTAAGCACGTTTCTTATTACTTGAGATAGGTCTGGGAGCTCATGGCTGTTGGAGGTGGGTAGAGAGAGATTCAAAGTCTGTCTAGAGTAAACATGTACTCATTAAATGTGTGTTAAAAATATTTCAGATCTAGTGGTGCCCAGTGGCTCAGTAAGTTAAGCATCTGGCTCTTGATTTTGGCTCAGGTCATGATCTCAGGGTCATGAGTTGGAACCCTGAGTCAGGGCTTGAGATTCTCTCTCTCCCTCTCCTCTATTTCCCCCCAACCCCAACCCCTGCTCTTGCTCCTTCTCTTTCTCTCTCAAAAAAAAAAAAAAAAAAAAAAAAATTCTAATCTATTAATATTAACAAAGCACTCACTGGGGATGCATACTAGAACATCTCCAATTATTCAGAGGTATAGTATATAATGACTATATAATAGTCATGCAGATAACATGATTATCTGCAGATATGTTTTTATTGAGGTATAATTAACATATAACATTGTAGAGGTTCAAGGTATACAATACAATGTGTCAGTTTGGTGGTTTTCCCTCCATTTTTCTCATCCTCTAGGCCCCTTCCTTTTGCAATCATCAGCCCTTCTCTATATTTATAGGTCTGATTCTATTATTTGATTGTTTATTCATTTGTTTTGTTTTTTAGATTCCACATATGAGTGAAATCATACGGTCTTTTCTTTCTTCTCAGTCTGACAATTTTTCTTAACATAGGATCTTCTAGGTCTATCTGTATTGTTCCAAATGACAAGACCTCCTCCTTTGTTATGACTGCATAATATTCCATTGCCTATATATATCACATCTTCTTCACCCATTCACCAGTCATTGGATACTTAGGATGCTTCCCTATCTTTGCTATTATAAAAAATGCTGCAGTAAACATAGGGATGCCTATATCTTTTCAAATTAGTGTTTTCATTCTCTTTGAGTAAATACTCAGTAGTGGAATTATTGAATATACAGTATTTCTATTTTTAATTTTTTAGGAAACGTCCTATTATTTTCTACAGTGGCTGCACCAGTTTACATTCCCACCAACAGAGCACAAGGGTTCTTTTTTCTCCCCATCCTCACCAGTACTTGTTATTTCTTGTCTTTTTTTAGTCATTCTGACTGTTGTGAGGGGATATTTCATTGTGGTTTTGATTTGCATTTTTCTGATGATGAGTGATGTTGATCATCTTTTCGTGTATCTGTTGACCATCTGGATGTCTTCTTTGGAAAAATGTCTATTCAGGTTCTCTCTCTGCCCATGTTTTAGCTAGATTGGGTGTTTTTTTTTTCCTTCTTTCTCCCTTCCTTCCTTCCTTCTTCCTTTCTTCCTTCCTTCCTTCCTTCTTCCTTCCCTTCTTTCTGTTGAGTTATATAGATTCTTTCTATATTTTGGACATTAACCCCTTATTAGATATAGCATAAGAATTTTAAGGTATACGACATGTTGATTGGATGCATCTGTATATTGCAATATGATTGCCACTTTTGTTAATACCTCTCACATGTCACATAGTTATCATTTCTTTTCTGTGGTGGGAACAATTTCTCCTAGAAACTTTAAAGTTTATAATACAGTGTTTTTATCTATAATCACCAGGCTGTACATTAAATTTCCATCACTTACTTGTCTACCAGTTGCCAGTTTGTGCCCTTAAACTGTATCTCCCCAATTCCTACACACACACACACACACACACAGTCCCTGATAACTACCATTCTATTCTGTTTCTAGGTAGATACTTTTTGAAGAAGGGGTGGTGCTGAACTTGCTCCTCTTGCTGGGACCAAGCACCACACCAAGAAAGTTTCCTCATGAACCAGGCTCACTTTGATCCTCATGAAAGACATTCTAAATTGGAATTAATAATGATTTAAACATGGAATAAAATGCAAAACACTGAAGGCTTACTTTTCTTAAACAAAAGAGTAAAACGGAGCTAAAGGAAAGACGAGAACATGGGGCTTAGGACACCCACCACTTAAATGTCCTCTGACTCCTTCCTCTCCCTCATGCAAGGCGTGATCACTGCCAACCATCTATGATGTCCAGACTCTAGTTCTTCTAAACCCTAAGTTTTTATCACTGGGTTTGACCCATGGATGAGGACAGTGAGCATCTGAGGATAGGTTTATACACAGTGTCCAGAGGTTCATGTAACTTCCTTCTTAATGACTAAGTTGATTGGTATCAAGTGTTGTTTCCTGAAAGAACCTCTTACAGTAATGTGTCTGTGGAAAATGAAAAGTGGCCTAATGGTGCATTTGTACTTGGTCCTCTTAAGTGTTCTCAGAATTTGTTATTCCTCTTGAGGTCTTTGTCAAAAAAAAAAAAAAAAAAAAAAAAAAAATCCCAGAAATGTAGAAGTGCTTTAACTGGCTCCTTGGGGACATCCTCTTGCAAGATAGTTCCAGTGGATACTGCAATGCTCAAATTGAAGTAAGAGAGGAAAACTATGCTCCAGTACTACACAAAATCCTGGTTCCAGCTGTAAGTCTGCTTATCTTGTCTAATCTATGCTCATTTTAGGATCCACAATCTAAAGGACCCAGAGTCCTTCCATCAGCTTGAACTGCTGATATGGTTTTATATCTGTTCTCTTGTGAAGAGTTCATGGTTTCCTTCCAGATAACTAAAAAGAGAGCATAAGCAGATGAACAGTCATATTTTAAAGTTCTTTGCCCGAGTCCATATTTGAGAGCCAGCCGGTATTCCAAGATATACTGTAACCTGTTTTGACTGAGCAGCCCTCTTTGGTTTTGGGAAAACAAAGGCAAACTTCATGAGCAATATTTTGAAATCCTGGAGTCTGAAACACACAGTTACTACATTTTCCTGAAACTCTTGACTGTCACCAAGGATGAATCTGGTTATGTCCCCAGAAGAATCTGTTTGCTTAGGGAGAAAATGAGAACAATTTTGAGGTAAAAATGGATGTGCTTTACTCTTTTTTTTTTTTTTAGTGAGAGATAAGTTGAATATGCCTCCCTCTTTTAATGACTTAAATGATATAAGTGGGAGGATGGGGAAGTATGGGACCAACAAATTGCTAAAGCCTGGAAAGAGAGCTTTTAATTTTACATGGTAATTCATCTCTTCTGTGGTTGTCAAGTTATAGTAATTGAAACTAAGATATCAGGATTTTAAGAATTGGAAGAGTTTGGATGGTTTGTTGTGTGTTAATGAGAGACCAATAAAGTGTGCCTCAAGCTTACACTAATCTCATTATAAGTGAATTAAAGTCTGAATAATTCAGAAATAATAGCTTGTGATTGAGATGATTTCCATTTTTGAGAGGAGGAATTAAGTCAAAATTAATGACTGGCTAGGACTAAAGTGCTAAAATAAGTAAGTAAGTAAATAAATAAATAAGGAATTTCCCATTACAAATCCTGTTTGGAATATATTTGAATATTTGCATTTTGTTCTTTCATACTTGAACAAGTTCTGAGTCCTTAACTGGTACAGTCCTCAGCTCACTAAACACAGCCCTGAAAGTTCTCTATAGTTTATGTCGAAAGGATGCATTTACTTAAAATCTCTGTTATCAGTGGACTATAACGTGCTTTGGAAACCATTTTGGATTGAAATTTCTGTTTGTTTTCATTCCCAGAGGTGAACTTTATTTTGCTTAGATGTGAAGGAAACCACTTGGCTGTTTTAGTTAATGAACTGTTAAAGAAAGGAAGAAAATATTTTTTACTGCTTGACCCTCAAATGAGGCTTTTATGCCCAGATAAATGCCTTGGATAAAGAAATTCACACTTGGCATGAATTAAATCCTTGTGGTGGAATAGTCACTTCATTAACTTAAATAAAATTTATATTCAGGTTTAATAAATTTGAACTTTTAAAACGTATAAGCTTCTCTGCCCTGCAGTTCTTTTCATGTTACATTTCATAGAGGTTCTCTTGGAGAGGTTCCCGATACACAATGTGTGTGTATGTATCTTTTACTTACTAAAAGTGAATTTACCAGAACTGAAGAGCAGCTGATAAATTGATAACGGTAACAATAAGGTGCAGTTAAGCCCCAGGCCAACTCTCTGCTTGGTTTCCCAGATTTCACCTAGTGTTAATATTTTACACATTTTTTTTAAAGATTTTATTTATTTGTCAGAGAGAGAGAGTGAGCACAAGCAGGGGGAGTGGCAGGCTCTCCACTGAGCAAGGATCCAAAGGCAGGACTCGATCCCAGGATCATGACCTGACCAGAAGGCAGACACCCAACCGACTGAGCCACCCAGGTGCCCCAATATTTTACACCTCTTAAGCACATCTTGTTCTTTTTTTTGTTGTTTTACATGCTCCAGAGTTAGACAAATCTGGGTTCCAGTCCCTGATTCTCTCTCTTCTCAATTTTCTCATCTATTAAATGGGAATAATAAAAACATGGAGAGTTGTCAGAAGCTTACTGATAATGTACAAAGAATATGTAACCCTGGTCCAGATACCTACAGAAGGCACTCAATATATCATGCAGGCTAGAATTACTATTGTTACCCACAATTTTGTAATGTCTTTCAGTAATGAGGACCTTTCCAAAATCTGGCATTACCACTTTAAATCATATTTCAGTCAGTTAAGTGAAATAAATAAATAAATAAAGTAATACTCTATAGTAAAGGCGAGGCTTAATTCAGGGGAAAATTTATTTGTAAATCAATATGAGGTGTTAGACAATTATCAGACATTCTTTGAAAATTGCAGCAAGTATTTCTCCTTGTTTTGTGTTTGTTTTCGTTTTTGTGAAATAAAGGGTTTAAATCAGTCTTTTATATTATGTGCCTTCATCTCCTATTTTTCTTTTGTTTTTTTTTACTTTAAAGATTTTATTTACTTATTTGACAGATGACAGGAAGTGAGGGAACACAAGCAGTGAGAGTGGGAGAGGGAGAAGCAGACTTCCCTCTGAGCAGGGAGCCCAATACGGGGCTCAATGCGGGACTCAATCCCAGGACACTGGGATCATGACCTGAGCGGAAGTAAGACACTTAACAACTGAGCCACCTAGGTGCCCCATCTCCTATTTTTTAAGGTTGCTTTTAAAAACGTGTGTTTGTGGTTGGAAATATATGGGGAAAGGCTCGTTGAAGTTAATGAAGTGGGTATTTTTCTGCTTGTTTTGGTTTGACTTTTAGTAAATGATATCTTGATAATATCTCCTTGGCATTTGAACCGAGCTTTTATAAGTTATCTCAGCTTGTGATCACAACTTGATGCCCCACCATCCCAACATACATTAGACCTATGAGAGGGGTAAGACCTTGAGAGGGCAACAGGCTTATGCAAGGAGAAGAGCAAAGTCTATGACCTACATCTTCAAATTCCTAATTTAAAAATGTTTTCATTATTCCTTTTGGGGGATAAGGCTAGGAAAAGAAAATAAAATTAGGTGAAAAGCATAGAGCCTTAAGTTCTTAATGATTAACACCAGAGTTCACTTTTTTAAAGCAAGAAGTCATTGTGTCTCCTTGGTTTTAAAACATTTGGTGGTTCCCTTTTGTTGCCAAGTTCAAAATTAGAAGGTATTTCTCTCATCTGCAGTTCCCCATATAAACCCCCAACTCTAGCAAAACCAAGCCAGACCTTTTTATATGTCTGTGCCTTTGCCTGTGGTTTCTTCTCTACATATTCTTAACCTTCTTTCCATATTTATTATATTTTTATAGCTATTATGCCATTAATTGATCAAATGTCTACATAATTCTTACTGTGTGCTAGGTACCATAGAAAGTGCTTCACAGATACTAACTCAGTTAATCTTCATGATAATCTCAGGAGATAAGAAATATTATCCCATTTTACAGATGATAAAACTGAGATATTGAAACTTCAGAAGAGGCCAAGATTCCAGAAAGAGGATTCTGGTTTCAAAGTGGGTGCCCTGAACTGTTACACCATGTCACTTATGTACTGCGAATTGCAAAACTGAAAAACTTAACCACATTCAGCCAAGACCAGTGTCTAAATGGCATGATACCTGAGGTCTCTGGGTTGTAGAATTCACCACCTTGCAAATTTACTATCAACTGGAGCCTAGTTATCATCTTTTTAGACTCAGAAATCAGGTATATTTCAGCAATCATACCAAGAACAGATCCTTTTCTTGGAGGTGGGCTCACAATGACTTGGTCCATGAGATTAATGTTTCAAACTATAATGCTAGTGCATTGAGTAACTTACAATGAAAAATGGGACTACTACATGGACCAAAATACCCATGTCAGCATGACAAGCACAGTCTGCCTCTCAGCAGTCCTGAGAAACCAGATCATTCTTGGCAAGATGTTTGGTCAACATGGCATCGTAATGAGGGGTATTCCTGGGATGAAGAAAGCATTCATCGGCATCACCCAAATTAGCATGAGGCATCTATATCATGATAGCAACAGCCTTGCCAATGCGACCTAGAGGACATGGTGCTCATTGACCTTTTGCCTGGGGCATTGTTAGGCGGCGGGGGCGGGGGGCGGGGTGGGCACTGACAACCATATATCTCTGTCATTCTCTTCTTTTCTATGATTGTAATGCCTGGCCAGCCCTTCCTTGCCTTTCCCACATTCTATTGTCAATGCATGTTAATAATATCAGACTGGTCACAGTCAGGTCCTTAGGCCTGGGACCTTTCTATTTCTTGAAGATAGCCTTTGTGTAATTGTATTTTCAGATGCTATTCTATTTTTGATAACATCCCCAAGACCTAATACATACTATTTAGCTTTTCTTACACTGAATTATAACGACATGAGTGGTTTTCTTAAGGCCAAGGACAAAATCATATTCATTTTTCTTTGTATTCTCAGAAGTAAATGCATTGCCCAGCACATAGTAGCTCAGTAGACGTTTGCTGGATAAACAAGTAAATTAGGTAATGGTGAATCCTTTTGATTATGAGTGTAAGCTCTGAAGCTGGATGGCCTACCTTCAAATCTCAGCTCTACTACTTAATATTTGTGAGATTTGGGCAAGTTACTTAACGTTCCTAAGCTTCAGTTTTCTCATCCGTAAAATAGGTATAATAATAGTGCCCTATTTCCCAGGGTTCTTGAAAGGATTAAATAAATTAATACATACAACAAACTTAGAAATATTCCTGGGATTTCATAACTATCGGTTATTAGTATAATCATTCTCTCAGCATTTTATAATATATTTTTACTTGTTTTGTAAAAAAGTGTGATTTATTTTACAAAGAGCAGAGTACTGCTGTCCTTGTTTTTAAGTGTCACCTTTGAATATTTAATAAAAAACTGGTTTGGTTCGTAGAAATTGAGTAAAATGAGCTTCCCATGTAGTGATGATGGGAGTACGAAATGATACAACTTTTACGGAATGCAATTTGGCAATATTTATCAAAAGCCTTATAAAAGCTCATTCCCTTTGGGGCTGCCTGGGTGGCTCAGTGGGTTAGGCCTCTGATTCAGCTCTCAGGTCATGATCTCAGGGTCCTGGGATCGAGTCCCACATTGGGCTCTCTGCTAGGCAGGGAGCCTGCTTCCTCCTCTCTCTCTCTCTCTCTCCTTGTGATCTCTCTCTGTCAAATAAATAAAATCTTAAAAAAAAAAAAAGCTCATTCCCTTTATTTCAGTATTTCACCCTCTAGAAATTTATCTATCCTACAGCCATAGTCAGAAACTTAGATAAAACATACACATGGACATAGTTTATCACACTATCATTTATCAAACCCCTAATTGGAAATTACTTAAATGACAAGTCATGGAAGAATGCTTACACAAATTATGTTATCTCATTTAATGGAATATTATGTAGCTCTCAAAGCTGTGTCTTTAAAGTTATTTAACAGTGTGGGAAAATGCTTCCAAAAATTTTTAAGTGGAAAAACCAAACTACAAAATGGCATAGGTGATGTGATTTCCTCCACACTGAGAAGAAATCAATAAAATCAAAATAATAGGGATTATCCTTAGATGAGGCAATTCTGGGAGACTCTGTTTTTGTAAACTTTCTTTCCCAAAACCTCTACAATGACTGTGTATTTTAGAAGTAAAAATAATTCTTTAAGAACTATGAGTTTTCATGTCCTTATATGTGTAATTTTAAGACATGTTTATCAAGTCCCGTTTTTACCATATTCCAGACCTACATTTGTTCAGTGAAACATCTCTTCAGTCTTATGCCAGAAATAATTAGGAAGGCAGGATTCATTTTCGGTAAACCTTGCATTAATATTTATTTGGTTAAATAAGCACTAACTGTAAGTACTTATTTTGAAAATTTCTGGAAGCAAAATGAATGCTTAGTTTCCGCCCTCATGGAGAAATCCATTTCCACACACAACTTCTTGAGATCTGCTATTTAATATTTGATAGGAACTTTTCTAAGAACATTGTTACTCTGAAGAAAAGACTCTTACTTGTAGTAAGAGAAACTTGTTTTTATTTTTATTCTCTTTTTTTTTTAAGATTTCTTATTCATTTATTTGACAGAGAGACACAGCGAGTGATGGAACACAAGCAGGGGGAGCGGGAGAGGGAGAAGCAGGTTTCTCGCTGAGCAGGAAGCCTGATGCGGGACTCGATTCCAGGACCCTGGGATCATGACCTGAACCAAAGGCAGATGCTTAACAATTGAGCCACCCAGGCACCCCGAAACTTGTTTTTATAAGCAAATAGATTCAATTTTGAGACTTTCACAGGTAATAATGAATCTGTTTTTTCTTTTTGTCCCCTAGGAGCTGTGAGGGAAGAAATATCCGATATAGAACATGCAGTAATGTGGTAAGTATTGAGCTTCTGTGACTGTGATAATTTTTTTTTTAAGCTTTGGAATAAAATCTATTTTAAAATTCAGTAAATGCAAACAAAATACTTGAAAAACAAACTTTTTTTAAACTACAGATAATATTTTTTTAAGAACTAAATAATGTTAAGCAGTTTCATGTCGCCTGAACAAGAAATCAGTTAGTGTTTCTGTAAGTTATTTTTCTCACCCTGTAGTGATGATGCAACCTGAAAAAAATAGGTATCTTGAATGTTCCTCAATATAAACTTTCAGCTGAAACTAACTAGACTATTTCAAAATAGGGACTTTGTTCTGTACTTCATCTCTGCTTTCTGACTTTTCACATCTAAGTCTCTTGAGAACCTCTTGAGAGGAATGATAAAAAGGAAACTACTGGGGTCTTGTGAAATAAGTATTAGTTGATCAAACTCAGATTTGACAAGTTCATTTATTCATTCAACAAATACTGTTCCATGCCAACTCTGTGTAAGGCACTACACTAGTACAAGGAAAAATAACATGTGGTCACTGTCTGGAAACATCTGTGATAAAGTAAGAGATGCAGAGAGAGAAGATAGATGTGCACATAACCACATTCTAGCACAAAGTATGACAAATGCTCTAAGAAAGGGATAAAATTCTTTGTGGGTTAAAAATGGAGAGACATCTAAAGGGTCTCCAAGGAAAAAAGGTTTTAGATGGGGCTTAGAGGACCAGGAGGGCTGTGACGGATCCACAATGAGTGTGAGGGGGTGACAGTCAGTCCAAGTAAAGGGGACACAAAATGTTGAAGGTGTGCTCTGCATACAGATTTGGATAGGGTTGTGCCTAGCAGTATGGAAGAAAGTAATTGAAAAATATTTTGAGGTTACACCTTGAATGGATTTGAATGCTACTCTTCCAGGCTTATATTAGTTCAGTGAATGATGGGGGAATCACTAGAGGCTTTGGAGCAAGAGGATGGTATTGTAGTTTCTTTTACTTCGAGAAGATTAATTCTGTAATGATATGAGGGATGTTCTGGAACAGGAAATGGATGGGGAGCTGGATGCAATCAGGTCTTAAACCAGAAGGAAATAGATGAAAGAGATAAAAATCAAGGTCACTTTGCAAGACCTAACAAGCAATTTAAATTAGAAAGATGAGTTGAGGTGAGAATAAAGGAAACAGAGGTGTGTACAAATTTTGAGCTCTTGCATTGGCCCATGTCTGTTAGAATAGCTCTTTCCTCACTATCTACATGATTGGCCTTATTCCTTAATCCTTATTCCAGTTATCTCAAATGTTACCTCCTCAGAGAGGTTTCCTTGGTCACCTCATCTGATAGCTTGTCCCACTGCCCAAACCCGTGTCTCACAGCAACCTGAGTTCCTTTGCAGCACTTTCACTTTCTTCATAGCACTAGTCTTTACCAAAATTTATATTCTTTGATTACTTGTCTGTTTTCTGTTTTCCTACTCTAGAATGCAAACTCTATGAGGATAGGAGCTTCATGTATTGCGTTGTCCCCTTTATCCCCCCATGCCTAGGACTGTTGACTCACACATATTAAGCATATGATAGAAATTTGCTGAATTTAAATGAATAGTCAGGCTTCTGAAAGAATGGTGGATATCATGACCAAAACTAGGAACATTGGGAGGAGGTTTGGGAGAGGGAAATGACAAGTTTGGTTTAAGGACCCTATGGAGTGTGACGCGCAGGCTGGACTTGTAGGTGTTATAGTCAGCTGTGCGATGGGGATTTGATCTCGGGAAAGGGATCAAGGCACAAGCCATAGAAATACAAATAAGATGTATAAAACTTGAAGATTGGGAAGCTTTACATGGTAGAGCATGTAAAATCATAAGAGGAGAGAAGTTCTAAATTGAGATAGAAAGAAAAAGACTGCCAGGTAATCCACAAAGAGAACCATGAGAGAAGTAGCAGAAGAAATAAGAATTCCTGAAGGTGTTCAATAGGTTCAGTGTTGCCGATAGGTTGGACACTGAAAAAAAGCCTGCTGGGGCAATGGTTTCTATGGTGTACTAGGAACAAAAATCAAGATCACAGCGGCTAAAAAAGTATATCAATGGGAAAATGGAGTCGATGGGTATAAGCTATTCTTAGTATTCACAGAGGTATCTCATCATCTGTGGAGTCCCATAAAGCTAGGTGGGTAATTGGTCTGTTTGCAATGAGTAAACCTTGAGAGATAAGTTGACCTAAAAGAGAGACTGATCATCTGAGGAGGTGAAGGGATAGTTCCTGCCCCAGGTCCCAAAGGAGACAGTAGGTGACAAGAAAAGGAATCTTGGTAAAGGAAAAGACCATAGGCTTCACTCTGAGAAAATAGAAGCAAACTGAGAGAGGAAGCATAAGGAACTAGAAAGATTTTGAAGAAATGTTGAGGCTGCTTGGGACACACAGTCTTAAGCTTCTCTGTAGAGTTTTCTCCGTCACCTGCTCAAAGTGGAGGAGGTGCGTTGAACTTAAAGACGTAAGCAGGAAGACCCACAACAGCCCCTGGGGGAATCAAGTGGAAACCATCAAAGCAAACAGGGGATGATTAGGTGGCAAAGAGGGGTTCAGCTGAGGCCAAAAAGCTTGATCTGACAGAGAACAAGGGGAGAAGGGTGTTAGGACTTAGTCCAGTAGTACAGCGAGGCACTGGGGCAGGAATAGAGAAAACTGGCCTTAGAGGTGACCTGCGGCCAGAGTACAGATGAGCTAGGCTGAGAGAGAGACCAAGATGAATGAAAGTATATATATTTTTTAATCCCCAACCAGGGAGAGAGTGCATGCAACTAAAAGGCATGATCATTGGGAGTCAGAGTTATTTTTCAGTGGAAAATTTTGCCTAGTTCATTTCTTTATTTCCACTGAAGATACTAGGAACTGCATAGGTTCAACTGCCAGTCGGTTAAAAGAATTAAATCTGTAGTTCTTGAATTTCGAAAAAAAAAATGGCATTGACAGAGTTTGTTTAGAAATGATATAAAAGAGGGGCACCTGGGTGGCTCAGTGGGTTGAGCCGCTGCCTTCGGCTCAGGTCATGATCCCAGGTCCTGGGTTCAGGCCCCACATCGGGCTTTCTGCTCAGCAGGGCGCCTGCTTCCTCCTCTCTCTCTGCCTGCCTCTCTGCCTACCTGTGATTTCTCTCTGTCAAATAAATAAATAAAATCTTAAAAAAAAAAAAAAGAAATGATATAAAAGAATGATTAATAGAAATATACTTTAGCTCATTGGTTGTCTTTATTATCCTTTTTAATATAGTGGTAGCTTATATATCAGGGTTCTTTTTTTTAACTACCATGATGTTATTTAAGAATCTCCATAATGTCCATTCGGGTTCTTTAGAGCTTTTAAAATAATGGAAAGGGTCCAAACTCTCCTATGCAGATGAATGCCTAAAGCATCATGAGCAGATGTCTGCCTACCCTTTCCTTAAAGCTCTTCAGAAGCAGCCTACAATTTCCTTCCTATCATTACGAGCATTCTCATGGACAGATGGAGGCTGAGACTCTGACCTAATTTTATTTAAAACCCATTGCGTTACCTGCGCCAACTCTTTATAGCTTGTAGAATCAAACTGACCCTGAGTCTTATTATGAGAATCTGAAGTTTTCAAATCATTTGAAGCTTATTATTTTTTTTTTCTGGCTTTTGGCCACGACAGAAGCAGCATTGCCAAAAAGCAAACGAAAAATCCCTTAAGAAAGAATCTTTTCATAATCACATTCCAGTTTCTCAAACTAAGAAGTTCAGGGCAATTCAGTTAAATATTCCGCTTTTAAAAATAAATACTTGTTTTGGAAAAACTCAAGGGTCTCTTGTTAGCTAAGCCTCCAGGGTCAGTCCTTAATCCCTGACAGCTTCCTGAGGCTCTTCTGACCCTCTTCTCCACAGAGTCACCCTCTTTCCTATTCTTTGTAGGTGCCACATAGGACATTTCTTTAGGTCCTTATTCTCCAAGACTGAGGAGGAGAAAGTATCTCCTCGCTTTTCTAATTTCTCTGTGTTGCCTGAAAAATCAGTTCACGTACTTTGATGGTTTCCTTGTTAATCACTCTACAGACAGTGTCAATAAAGAAAGTTCCCATGATGTTTGCCTAGTTCTCGTAGTCATGCTACCTTCTTCTTTTTTTTTTTTTAAGATTTTATTTATTTATTTGAGAGAGAGCATAAGGAGGAGGGGCAGAGGGAGAGGGAGAAACAGGCTCCCTGCTGAGCAGGTAGCTCTATGTGGGACTCTATCCTGGGATTTTAAAATCAGGACCTGAACCGAAGGCAGATGCTTAACCGACTGAGCCACCCAGGCACCCCCATGCTACCTTCTACTATTTCTAGCTGTTCCAAGTAGACTATTTTAATTTCTAAGGACATAGAGCATCCAACCTTTCCCATTTCACAGTCCCTGTTCCCTTGTAGGAAAATGGCAGGGCCATCTCTCCCTAGAAGGAAAGACTAAGGTTACTATTGGGAAAAACAACAGGTATCAACTAGCAAACCACTCAGGTGGGTCATTTAGGTCTCATATCTTCCCTGGCACCCCTCAAAAAGGTTTCCTTAGGTCACATATTCATGCCTATTCAAATTAGACCTCAAATCTGGGCCCCTTAATCTTAAGTAGGCATATTAAATTGACTTTCAAAGTGTTTAGATTAATATCGTGTTACTTATGAACTGTTTCTTTATCACCATCCTTAATCTTCACAAGAGTTGACATTTAGGAAACAGTGACCACAATGAGCAACGTAGCTGATGGGACTCAAGTTCTTTATCAAGGTCTTATTGCTCCACTACCACATTTTACTATTCTTAAAAAAAAAAAAAAAAAAAAAAAAAAATCTCTAAGACTAAAGTTGGGAAACCACATTTCTGTATCTCTTCTAGAACTCTTCTAGAGGTGAGTAGGCAGGGATTTCTGGGCTAAGAGGTCAGGAAAGGTCCATGTCTGGTTTTCTCACTAGTGTATACCTAGTGTCTAGCACGAAGTAGGTAACAACGGCTTCTCAAACAGAGTGTCAGTGGACACAGCCACCTGACAGGGCTGCCCTGGGATATTTTAAATATTTCAAAGGAACCACAGCACTTCCTTTTTTTTTTTTTTTTTAATTTATTTGACAGAGATCACAATTAGGCAGAGAGGCAGGCAGAGAGAGAGGAAGGGAAGCAGGCTCCCTGCTGAGCAGAGAGCCCGATGCAGGGCTCTATCCCAGCACCCTGGGATCCTGACCTGAGCTGAAGGCAGAGGCTTTAACCCACTGAGCCACCCAGGTGCCCCACCACAGCAATTCTTGAGTGTGTTGGGCATTATGCAAACTACTAGATCGTGCTATGTTCCTTTCTGTAACATCTTTGCCCCACACCCAGTTCTCCTGAAGCTTTCATTAAAAGCAGGGACTTAGAGGGACGCCTGGGTGACTCAGTCCATTAAGTCCCTGCCTTCAGCTCAAGTCATGAATCCAGGGTTCTGGGATCAAGCTCCCTGCTCCATGGGGAGCCTGTTTCTCCCTCTCTTTCTGCCTGCTGCTCCCCCTGCCTGTGCGCTCTCTCCCCATCTCTCTCTCTGTCAAACTAAATAAATAAATAAAATCTTTAAAAAAAAGAAAAAAAGGCAAGCACTGTGAGAAAATCAACATGGGACTGGAGATGAGGGTGGCATTGTCCAATCCAATTTCATACATTGAGAAGTTTTGCAGTACTCAACAAGTGCAAACTTAACCAAGAGTCAGTAAACCTGGTTATTTATGAATGAAATTAAAGCTAATTTTTCTTTCAAAAAAAAAAATATATATATATCCCCCCCTCCCCCAAATAGCTACTAAGTCACTAAGATGCAAATACCTATTGAGTTGTTTGGACCTAATGACTTAATCGATGGAATTGCTGAGATATGACAGGCGCTATGAACAGATGAAGCTTAGCAACCTCTAACACATGGTGGGCATTCAACACATCTGGTGAAAGAATGATGAAATCCTAAATAACAAAACATTTGAGTGGAGCATTTCCAAAATGATAGGAATGTTTCCAGGCTACAATGGGAAAGAGTGTTATAAAAAATGGAAATGGGGTTTGTTGAACAATTTCTGCTGTGACCCACTGTGTCCCACACACTTTTTCTAGGCACTGGGGTATCTTAGCTACAGAGAAAGGTAAGCCCCTGCTCTCATGAACTTACTCTCTAGTGAGAGAAAGCAGGTTATAAACAAATAAAGATAAGTGTAACAATTTCAGAGTGAACAATTCTGAAGGAAATCAAGCAGGGATGGCATAAAGACCGACATGGGGGAAGCTGCTGTGGGGGGGTGGGTAGTCAGAAAATTCTCTCTGACCTGACCTTGTGGCCCCATTAGAACATGTGAAGGGGGAGGCATGAACTAACCCAGTTTCTTGAGGCTCTGGTAGGTCAGTTTATGAGGAATGGTACCAGGTATGGTGCAGGGAAAGAGGTGCTTATCTGTGCTGAGGAGCCTGAACGTACCCCCAAGTGTCATTCTGTAAGGGGCATTTGTAGCTTCTAAGGGCAATGGACATTGTTTGCAAGAGGACCAGGAGGCTAACAGGAAGGGGATTACTCTAATCACCCCTGCCTGTGTATTTCTCTTCTCTCTTCTCCTAGTCCCCAGAGCCAGTCAGTCTCAGACTGAAATACATGAAAGGCAGTGGAAGGTTCTCTTAACCTCAAGTAACACATTTCTTACCCGAGAAAGAAATTCTGAGGGAAAGAATGTTGATTTCTTCCTAATAAATGTTCAAAATCCTCCCCCTACTCCAGGGGGCTTCCAGAGAGAACCCTGGGCATCCAGAGTGGTCCTCCACAAGGCTGACTAGACTAGGGAGCACTGGACCTAAGAACCGTGCTTCCTGCAGGATCCACTCATGATTCCCTCCTTAATGAACCACCTAGCTAAAGAGCAGGAATTTTCCTTCTACAGTAATCTTCCCTGAGAAAGGGAGCACTCTCAATTTAAACTCTGACAGCACATGTCTCTCCCAAGTAACTTTATTAGGACTTCAGTTGTAAGTTAATATGACAAAATAGCGGTCAGCCTCTGCTATCCTTACACATGTGCATTTAGCCTTGTAATGGCCATCTCTGAGAGGCCATCGAGATATGTGGCTAGGAACTGAGAGCGACTTAAAGGACACACTTCATTTTTCAACCCATGGACACGAAGGACTACAAAAATAGTAATCTCTCAGTGGGCTGCCACTTAGTAGTTACGTGCTTTTGAAACAAAATTCGTTCATCTCTGTTTTCTTACCTGTAAAAATCCCCTTCTTACATATATCCAAAGAATGTTTGTTAATACAGTGTCTGTGGTAATTGAAAAACTGGAAACAAATATAAGGGGGCTGGTTAAATAAACTGTGGTGTGTCCATATCATGGAAACTCTACAGTCACTAAAAAGCATTAAGTTGGGTCTGTCTGTACAGGCCTGTAAAGTTTTTCCAAGACATAGTAAGTGTGAAGGAAGCAGGTTGTGGAGTAGTATCTTTAATATGATCTCAGTCAGTTTTTAAAAGTCTCCAAACTGAGGTATGTCTGGGTATGTGGCATACCATAAGGTCTTAAAGGACCGTATCAAACTGGTCACAGTGATGACATTATGCAGAGAGAGGTTTTGAGTAACTTATGAAGGACTTTCCTTTTTTTATTCTGTATACCTTTGTAGTACTTTAGGTCTTTTACAATGAACACATGTATTCTTCTCTTACAGGTATAAGTTTAAAAATATAGAAAAGAAAATGAGGTCAGGGCAAAGTAATCTGAAAGTCATGGAATATATAAATTTAGTTTTTAAACTTTGGGGAAAAAAATTCACAGTTTTTCTGAGGGTTACATGTGGAAACATCTAAAACGCAGTGAGCATGCTCAGTAATGTTGGCTCTGCCCTCCCTCAGTCTCTTTGTTCAATTTTCCCTTTCTGTGGCAAAGTACTCTTTCCAGGAGAATACCCTATTTACAAAAGTGAAAATTAGATCCCTCTAAATTCCTGAAGGTCGGCCTCACTGTGTGATATCATGGAGAACTTTTCTTGGATCATTTTACCAAACAAACAGGTTCCAGGTATCCTGGAACAAGAATATTAGAAGTGCAGGCTTATAATGCCCCTTCCTGTAGATGAAGTATAGGAAAACAGACTTTTTTAAAGATTTATTTATTTATTTGAGAGAGAGAGAGCACAGATGCATGCATAGGGGGAGGGACAGAAGGTGAGAGAGACTCTCTGCTGAACAGGGAGCCCCACCCAGGGCTCTATCTCAGGACCCTGAGATCTCAACCTGAGCTGAAATCGAGAGTCTGACGCTTAACTGACTGACTGAGCCACGCAGGCGCCCTAGAAAACAGACTGTCTACACAGTGCCCACTCCATAGGCTGAACAATTATGTCTCTGGCAGCTTTATTGCTTGGCTGGTCTTTGGCCAGACAAATGCTTTGTTGGAATTGCTGTATATTCTCAGAAATATATCCCAGCAGACCAATCAATATCCCCCACCCCCAACGAGTCTAACTTCCCACAAAGCTAGAATGAATGTAGAATGGTGACTTAACTACTTGTAGGGCTTTATGGTTTGTGTGTGTGTGTTTTTTTCCTTTCAACATTGAGAATCACTATTGCTGAGACAAAAGGATGTTCTTTAGGGAACACATTTTCAGGGACATCTTGATTTTCCTGATATGTATCATAATTCTTTCTATTTATGCTGAAACTAGTAACAAAGGAAAATAATAAAAATAATAAAATGTAATATTAATAATAATATTAATAAAATATTAATATTAAATTAAAATAATAATAATATAAATAATAAAAAGGGGGCAAGTAGTGATAAGGGACTTGTATTGTTTCCCTGCGGACAGAGTTCCTGTCCAACCTCTGTCAGCCTGAGCGCTAAGCAAGTTTGAGCAGCTGGCTAATGAATTCATCTCTAAAGCACAAGGATACAGTATGCCATGTGGATAACTAGAGGTTGATTTGGGTTCAGAATACATCATTTCTCTTTCAATAGTTCAATGCTGAGCCTTTAGAATTAAATGGTTGAAGATATCTGCAGCAATTACTCCAGGAAAAAAAAAATAAAAAGCCCTCATACTTTATGACGAACTGTTTTATCATTTGTGGCATAAAGAAATAAACATTTTTTTAATGATTCACAGATTCCTTCATTTGGTGGATCTGGTGGATATAGATCTCTCTGCAGTGCTTGCTGCCAGGCAGCCAGCCAAGTTTTTGGGGGATTTTTCCCTCCCCAGCGGGTTGGGCCCTTCTGCTTTTCTTCTCCCCTAGGCCTTCTTTTGACTGCTGCACACATTTCTTTTCTTTTTAATGCTTTTCCTGACATGTCTTTATCCGACCCCTCCGAAGTCTCCCTCTACTTTTCCTTTCTCCTTAATGTGTTCTCTTAATGTGTTTCTTAGCCTCTGCCTCAACTTTTTACTCTCTGGAAGGGGGGTGACATGAACATGACTCCATGGGGAGAACACGGGCTGGGCAGCTCATCATTGCTCACTCTGTGGTTGGGCAAGTTCTCTGGATGACTCACAGCCCCAGTTTTCTCAGTCATGAAGTGGCAACAAGAGGTGTGTTCACTTCCCACTACTCCTGTACAAAGATCCGTGCAGTGGTGTAACCTCATGGGAGACAGGCAATGAATTCTGGATCCTTCTGCCACCTTCTGTTGGCGAAGACAGGTAAAGAATGGTCTTCCCAAAGAGCTAAGTTCCTCAGCTGGGGATGATCTTGCCCTCATCCCTAACGCAAGATAACATGAAGATCTCCAAATTGTTGGGGAAAATACAAAAGGAAATATATTGTTATGACTAATTTCTGCTGTTGGCATCCTTCTGGTGTATTTAAACGCTGTAGGGGAGTTAACCCCCTCAGCTGGTCACAGTCAGTTCATTCTAAGCCAGCAACATCCCACAGAGACTGTCAGAGGGAACGTTGACAACACTTGTAAATAGCCTTTGAGGGACATGAGCTGGCCTCCCTGAAGTCACATGTTCTAGTTCACACGTGTCATGCTAAATGATAAGAACTCAGAGTGCCTCACGTAATAGCCACGCTCTTTTCCTGTGACTGGATAGCTAACTGTCAAGCAACCGCTTTCTTAAGGCTGTTAGTATGGACAGAAATTCCTACTTGGTCCACCAACCCAGAATTTGTTTCCTTCAGTAGTCATGATCATTTGCTATATTGAAACTCTCTGAGGAAAAAAGTCAGCTAGACCTTTTGCAAGTGTGTGTCTTGTTGTTAATGGTCCAGTACTGGCTTGATTGATTTTTGAAGGGAAGAAAAACCCTTCCATCGATTCACCTGATGCAGGGGTTTGAAGGATTGTCTACCATTTCCTAGAGTGTTGGGATTTATCAGACTAGAAAAGCCGGTGTGAGTGCCTCTCCCAGCTAGCTCCAGGACCACAGGCAAGCATTTTTCTCCTCTCTGTGCAGGAATCTCTGTTGAAAATGACTAAAACACTGATCATATGCCTCAAAGGGATCCTGGCAAAATCATAGATCTGTAGAAGAGAAGGATTAGAAAGGAACTCCTTTGTTTTGGTTATCTGCTCAGGGCCAGGCCGAGTGCTAGTGACTAATTCATTTAATTCTCATATCACCTTGAGAGTTATTACTTTGATTTTACGGATTAACCTATCTGGACCTTTAAAGAGATAAAATACTTTATCTAGTGGTTCTACTGGTGCTGCTAGGTTTCTGTAAGGCCAAAATCCATGCTCATCTCAGCACAATGAAAAAGGGTATGTTAAGGATATAGACTGACTCATTTAGCAAATAACAAAACTACCACACCAAAGGGTTAAGGCTCAAGCATCTTTACAACATATGCTTTTTTTTTTTTTAGAAGAAGAGATATTCAATTAAGTTTACTACAGCAGCTACAATTCTTGAAGCCTCGAAGTATAGGAACTGCTGAGAATTTTAAGATGTGCAGCTCAAATGCACCTGAAGAGGCAAATTTAGGTATCCTTGCTGAAAACATCCCCAATTCCCTCTCCTTTGAGCTTCTCCTGTCAAGAGGCTATAAATTTACTGAGTCAATACTTCTCAAAACCTACTCTCTCAAGTCCCAGTTTCTGAATTACACAAAATGCATGCTGGCCTCTGGTGACCCAGGGAGAAGCTCAAAGCGGGGATTTGACAGTGACTTTGAAAGAAATTACTACTGCAGTTTTCCCTTGGCAAAGTGCCTTGTGCAATGAAACGAAACAAGCTGTGATGCATAGGTTGCTAACGTGCAAATACTTGTCTGTGCTCAGCCTGCTTTCCATGAGACTCGAAATGATAAGCAACATCAACTCTTCCAATTAACACCAAGATGTGTTGAAACTCAGGCACCATCAATTCCTGCACTTTTTCCTCTGAGAGATCACTCCCAGACCTTTGTGCTGAGCTTCTGAGTGAAGGCCATTATTCAATTAGCCCACTTTCCTACTGTATTGTGCTTCTACGAATCTTTTCTTCGTATGCTTTTCTCTGCATTTTAAGCATCCTCCTGCTTTTCAGAGGAAACCGTGGAACTTACAGAGTCTATCTTGGAGGTTTGGCTGTATTTTTTTCATTATAATCTCACGATGAGCAAAGCTACACATGGCCCTTAGGGTGCGTTTAACTTAGGCTTCAAATTCTGTTTGGAGTCCCGAGTGAAATATGGTCATCACAGAAGGATGGGGAAGTGAAGCATCATTTAGGTGGCTTTGCCTTCAAATCTTTGCCCAGCAAATGTCCTTCAGAGCTCATTTGACCTATAATGTACCACTCTCCTTCTCCCAAGCAATATATTCATTACAAAAACTCCTGCTCTCCACAAACAGAAGATTTTAAATGATGTATCACTACATTTCACAAAGTGGAATTTATAACTTTTTAATTTTTCTTTTTCCTCCTCCAAAATACTGCTGGGAATTTTTTACTTGCAATGTTTATAGATCCTGAAATGCAACTTGGACAAACCTCTCGATCCTTCTAGAACTGGAGTTTGGAAAACAATTTTCAGACAACTTTCTGTGGAGCCACCTTGACCTCCTTGCTGGGTGGTGAAGATTAAGCAGCCAGGTTTCTATGAACATCACCCCTACTGCCTTCCGATCGCCTCTGCTCTTACATAAGATTTTTGGGGCAGGGGAGTGGAGGGTTGTGGAAAGAGCTCTGCAACAAAACAAGAGTATGAAACCCCCTGCTTTATAATAGTCCTCCTAAAAGGTCTTCTAGTTTCTGATTATTTCTAGGGAAGAACTGTGTCCACCTTATATATATTTGTGTGCAAGGCTAATAGCAAGAGCGTTTCTTATAAGCTGATATGTACTTTCCTATGACTTTCATTCAACTTTATTCACTCTGTGCATGCCATTATGCTAGGAGCAAATGACAACAAAAAGATTTGTTCAAGATTGTCTACTCTTAAATGTTTTGAAACTGAAGCCGGGAAGACAAGACAGCCAAAAATACAAATATTTACAATTCCATGCAGAAAAAGATGTGAAAGAAAAGTGTAAGGAAAGAACTAAGAGAATTTCAGATCAGTCTGGTATTCCCTCTGTTTCCAAACTGGCACTAGTGTCAACGATAAAACCAATGACACAGCCAAGCTCAAAAGCAAGAGTAAAAGGTCCATAGACCAAAAATGGAGCATACGAACAAGATGGCAAGCAGTGCTGATGGTCACGGGCTTTTGGGATCCATAACTAGAAGTAAGCAATGATTAGCCCCTTCCAAGGGATAACCAGGGCTAAATTTACTTGTACTGGAGAAGGAGCCCCTAAGCCAGGTAGAGAACTTCATGTCAGAAGCCTGGATGTGCTCTTTGTGTAGACAGTAGCTGAAGTTTGGTTTGGTTTGGTTTTAAATGATGACGTTTTGCCTGCAGTGAGAGTTTTATCTGAAACAGTGGGTCTCCAGAGGCTGTTAGACATCATGGACTGAAACTACCAAAGGACACTTGGGCTCATGATTGGATTTGCAATTTCCTCATTATGGATTAAAACCCCAACTTCCAGGGGTGCTGCAGTGGCTCAGATTGTTAAGTGTCTATCTTGGGCTCGGGTCATGATCTCCAGGTCCCGGGATCAAGCCCCACGTAGAGCTCCTAACTCAGTGGGGAGTCTGCTTCTCCCTCTTCCTCTGCCTCTCCCCTTGCTTGTGCTCTCTCTCTCTCTTAAATGAATAAATAAAAAATGCTTTTTAAAAAATAAAGTAAAATAAATAAAACTCAAAATTCCAGCCTAGTAATCTGATTCTGAACTGGGAGCTGTATGAACCACATGGAGATGATCACAAAACTTTTAGGGCAGTTGGGGACAAAGAGGAAAAACAGGAGAAGCAAACCCTTTCCATTGAAACGAAGTCTACAAATATTTCAAATTTCCAAAATTTCAAAATTTCAAAAAATTTCCAATAAATATATCAAGAAAACGAACAAAATTAATATTCACCCCAGATAAAATGTGACAAATGAAACAGTTTTATTAAGACTTTAAAGTTGATACAGTCAATCCTTATTTGTGGATTCCAATAATCATGAATTCACCATTTCTCTAGAAATTTGTCCCTGGCCATTTGCAGACATGTGCAGAGTGGCAAAAAATTTCAGTTGTCCAGCCAGCACACTCCCAGCTGAGGTGGTGCCTTCTTGTTTCAGCTCTTCTACTATAAACAAGTGTCTTTTTCACAATCTACGTAATGCAAATTTTTTACATTTTTCTGTTTTTTATGGTGATTTTTAAAGTGCCCCCCAAGCATAGTGCTGAAGTGCTGTCTGGTATTTCTAAGCACAAGAAGGTGGCGATGTGCCTTATGGAGAAAATGTGTGTTACACAAACTTTGTTCAGGCATGAATTATAATGTTCTTGGCTGTGAGTTCAATGTTAATGTATCAATAGATATTAAATAAGGTGTCTTTAAACAGAAACACACATAAAACAAGATTATATATTGGTTGGTTGGCCGAAGTATGAGCAGAGACTCATTGGGACTGTGAGCAATGATAGTATTTTCTTAATTCAGTGTTTATGGTGACTTAATAGAAAATAACCACCATGAATAATGAGAATTGACTGCATGTGTTTAAAAGAAACACATTGGGGGGAAAAAAAACTATTGAAAATAAACAGTAAACGAGAGGGGAAACCAGGCAAAGATGAAGTAATATATTGATGAACAAAATAAACTATTAGAAATTGTACAATGAAAGAATATTGTAACTGAAACAAAAATATCATTAAATGAGATGAAGTCCCAACTAGACACAAAGAGAGAACTAGTGAATTTGAAGATAACAATTAGAAATTTACCCAAAATACAGCTCAAACTTCCAGGTACCTGATATGACAGAGCCTTTAAAAGATAGAGAACGAATAAAATATTCACTCTCTATGTACATGTAAGAGGAACTTTCAAAGAAGAGAATGGGGGACATAACATTTCAAATATTCCAGAAAGGAAATTCTGAGGACTAGAGTCCTCAGACTAGAATTGTGGCTGAAGAGAAAAAATAAAATACAGACCTACACATGTCATAGTCTTCGACATCAGAAGAATAGTCTGACATGAAAGAAAAGGGGAAAATACTAAAATCTACCAGAGGAACAACAGATAACCCATAAAGGAATGAAAATTAGACTAAAGGCAGACACTTCTCCATCACCTAGAGTCTAGAAGATAATGAGTGCTAATGGAAAAGTGCTAGTGGAAAAGAAGTGTCAGTGCAGAATTTGGTACCCTCAACTATCAATCAATACTAAAGGCAAAACCCAAAACGTGTTCTGATATACAAAGACAAGAGATTTCATTACCCACAGATTTTCACTAAAATAATTATTACAGGATGAGTTTCAGAAAGAAAAAGGTAGACTCTAAGAAACCATACAGGCATACAAAAAAAACAATGATGAGCCTGCAGGGGTGTGAGAGCGTGTCTGTGTATGCATGTATGTTTCGTTACTAATATTCCTAGTTCTCCATTCCTAATTAGCATATGAGAGTATGGAACTTTTCTAACCAAGTTAGACAATACCATATAAATGAGGAGCTTTGGCCGATATATATTATTTTCAGGGGGAAACAATCAAGGTCAGTTTCATAATGGCCACACTCTTCTCCCTTGTAGTCGTGACCAAGGAGTAGTAGGTCACCAAGTAGTGACCAACCCTGTGTTCCAAAACTCGCTTCTCACAGGTGGTTTGGGAACCAGCAGCATTAGCATCAGCTGGGCTCACATGAGAACTGAAGAGTCTTGGGTTCCATCCAGGTCTGCAAATCAGAATCATCATTGTAAGGAGATCCCTCAGATGACACGTCTGTGCATTAAAGTTTGAGAAGCACTGTTCTATCAGTTAATACATCCTCTCCCAATATGAGTCACTGAGTTACCCCACAGATAACAGCTGCTGTGCAGAGTCAGAGACTCTATGAGTGTGAGATGAACTTTTACTGAATTAAGCTGAATAGATTTTGGAGATAGTCTGCATTTTCAAAATCACCTAATGGGGGGCACCTGGGTGGCTCAGTCAGTTAAGCATTAACCTTTGGCTCAGGTCATGATCTCAGGGTCCTGGGATCAAGCCCCGAGTCAGGTTCCTTGCTCAATGGGGAATTCCTTGAGATTCTTTCTCTCCCTTTGCTGCCCTCTACCCCCAGCACAGATGCTCACTCGCTCTTGAACTCTCAAATAAGTAGAATCTTCAAAAAAAAAAAAATAAAAAAATCACCCAACCTATGCTGACAGCTGTAGTTAAGGTGGTGGTAGACAGAAGGGTCCCCCAAATATACCCATGCCCTAATCCCTATAACTTGAGAATATATGTCGCATTGCATATCAAAAGGAATTTACCAAAGTAATTAAGGTTGCAGACCTTAAGACAGGAAGAGTGGCCTGAATTATCCAGGTGGGTCTAATCTAGTCATGTGACACCTTAAAAGCAAAGAATTTACAGCAGATGGAGGCAGAAAAGATATGACAGAAGAAGTCAGAGAGACCATAGCATAGGAAGGCTTTTAAACACTGTGACTGGCTCTGAAGCAGAGGGGGCCCTGCTCAAGGACCAGAGAGAGAAACCTCTAGGAGCCTGTTGGCCTCCAGCTGACATCTAGCATGGAAAGAGGGACCTCTGCCCTACAACCGCAAAGAATTGAATTTGGCCAAAAACCCAAATGAACTTAGAAGTGGATTCATCTCCTGGCTCCAGAAAGCAACTTAGCCTTTCCAACACCTCGCTTTGGCCTCAAGAAAGAAAACTGTAAGTAAGCCAGGGACCCGGTCAGCAACACTCTACCTGGACTTCTGTCTTCCAGAATTGTGAGATAATCAATCTGGGTTTATGGTAACGGTTAAGGGAGCAACAGAAAAATGAATAGTCATGGGGCTCCTGGGTGGCCGAATTGGTTGAGCATGTGCCCTTGGCTCAAGTTATGATCTTGGGGTCCTGAGACTGAGCCCTGATGTTGGGCTCCCTGTTCGGAGGGGAGTCTGCTTGCCTCTCTTCCCACTGCCCCTCCCACCCATTCATTTGTGCTCGCTCTCTCTCAAATAAATAAATAAAATCTTTTAAAAAAAGAAATAAATTGAATACAGCCAGTAAACCAACGGTTGAACACAACTTGTTTTCAATTAATGTTTGTATATTAACAGCATTGTGGTGTTTAGTAGATATTAAGATCTTTGCAATATTTGAGAAGAGGATAGAAATACCAAATACAGTGAGATTTTTACAAAATTCAAGTTGATTATCAAGATTTTGAAAGTATTTAAAGAATGGAAATGCAATCTGTAATTTCCAAACTAGCAGAAGAAATACTAGAAAACAAAGATAATCTTGCCAACTTAATAGAAGGGGGGAAGAAGGAAAAAAACAGCAAAGAAAAGCCAGAGTAAACAGAAAATACAAAACAAGATAATGGTTGCTCAAACTTAATAAAGCAATTCCACAGTTTTTTTCAGTGATTGTTTCTATTCTCAGCCCCACACGAATTATATATATTCTCTTGATTCCATATTCTTGCCAATGCTTGATATTATATGACTTTAAATTGTCTAATCTTGTGGGTGTATTCCTGGAATATACCCAACTTGGTCACATATATTACACTTTTTGTATGTCTGGTTTGGGTTTCCTAATATTTTGTTCAGGTCTTTTGCATGTATGTTTATGAGTAATTTTCTTTCATATACAATCCTTACCTGGTTTTGATAAAATGGGAAGCGTTCCTTCTTTTTCTAGTCTTTGGAAGAATTTATTTCAGATTGTGATTGTCTGATCCTTTCATGTCTAGTAGACTTTGCTTGTAAAGTCATGAGCAAGATTTTTTTCTTTGTGAGAAGATTTTTAATTACTGATTGAGTTTTTTTAAAGGCTATATGAAGTAAAGCATGGCAGCAAAAAGAATGAAATTTGGGGCCACATTCTCCGTGTTCATTCTCAATGTTGAGTTACTAACTGTATAAAAGTCATTTAACCTCATGGTGCCTCAGTTGTCCCAGCTGTAAAATAGGACACGTAGTTGTGTCATGAGGACTGAATGAGTTGATATAGGTAACCCACGTAGGACAGCACTAAATTCATAGTAAATGCTACATAAACGTTTATTTTTATTTTCGTTATTTCTGTTTCTTCTTGAGTATTTTTTTCCTTTTGAACAGATTTTGCCTAATACTAAATTTTCATATGTTACGGGCATGAAGCTGGTCATGCTTTTCTGTTACTATCTTTTGTATCTGTGTTCTTTTTGTGTCCATTGATCGTGTTTGGGATTTGTTTTTTTCATCTTACTGTTTAATAACATTTTCAGAAATTCATATACTTTAGTAGTCTTTTTAAGTGGCCAAACTTCAGCTTTCTTGAGTCTATGGTTTCTATATTTTCTGTTTCATTGATCTTTGTATTATTTGCATTTGCATTATTTATATTTGATCTGCTTTCTTTGGATTTTTTATTGTGCTTTCCCTAATTCCTTAGGTTTGATGCTCAGTGTATTAAGTTTCAGACTATCTTGTTTCCCCATATAAATGTTCAACCAAATACTGCTTTGGTTGCTTCCCATAATGCAATAAAGAGAATTTCATTATTCAGTTCTAGGTATTTATAATTTGAAGCAAAAGTAATGGAAATTTGACAGTTATTTACTAGTCTATTAACTCCCAAATATATGGCAGTTTTCAAATAATCTTTATTGGTCTCTAACAGTTATATTGTAATTTTGTTTAAAGTGATTTTTTTAACTCAATTTCTTTGAAGTTTGTTAATATTTTCTTTATGACCTAATATCCACGTGTTGTTGGAGAAAACATGCAATCCCTGATCTAGAGGTGTAAGCTTCTATATATGAGTATATCAAACATTTAAATATGCTTTTCAAATCTCTTACTTCAACGATTTTTTTAACCTGCTGGAGAGAAGGATTTTTGAAGTGTTCTACTTTGTTGGTTAATTTGCCAATTTCACCTTGTGATCTCTTTGAATTCTTTAGAACATGTGCTATTAATAGATATGCATTCTAAAAAGGTTTTATCTTCCTGGGGAATTTTACCTTTATTCATAATGTAGTGACCATATTTATCAGTAGTAGTGCTTTTTGCCTCAAAATCTGTTTTGTCTGATATTATTATAGCTGGTCTACATTTCATTATGTTAGATTTATCTCATATATCATTTTCATTCTTTTACTTTCAATATATCTCTAAGTTTGAGTATCTTGTGTAACTTTACACAAGATTTGTGTAACAGATTAAATTGTAATCTGGACATCTTTGCTTTCTTCACTCTTAGCATTTACTATGATTAATGATAAAATCGGAATTGTGTCTACCAGCAGATTTTGGGATCTCTAGTTCCTACCTCAACATTTCTTTTTTTTATTTTATTTTATTTTTAAGATTTTATTTATTTATTTGACAGAGATCACAAGTAGGCAGAGAGGCAGGCAGAGAGAGAGGAGGAAGCAGGCTCCCTGCTGAGCAGAGAGCCAGATGTGGGGCTCGAGATCCCAGAACCCTGAGATCATGACCTGAGCCGAAGGCAGAGGCTTTAACCCACTGAGCCACCCAGGCGCCCTTCAACATTTCTTTTTTCCTTTTTTGCCTTCTTTGAACTATTGAGACTTTTTTATTACACTTTTCCTTCTACTGGTTTTAAAATTATACATCATTTGCTATTCTTTTAGCGGTTATTCTAAATCTCAATATGCATACTGAAGAGCTAAAGTTAAGTAGTATCTGTACCTGCCTATCAAACAATTCAAGTCTTTGAAAACATTTTAACTCTAATTACCCTCCTGGAAACTTATATGCCTTTGTTGTCAAGTGTTTGGGCTCCATTTTTATTAACCCCACAGATTAGATGTTTTGTGTAGTCAGTGCTTTATACAGTCAGCTCATCTTTATTAGCCCCACAGATTACTCCATATAGTCAATGTTTATTTAGCTATACTTGAAATAGTCCATTTTCTTTGATCTCTATTCTTTCTTAAATCCTAGATATTCAAGGCTCATTTTTTTTCTGTCTGGAGTACATCCTTTAGAAGTTCTTTCAGTGAGGGTTAAATGGAAATAAGTGCTCTTGGTTTTCTTGTTGTTTGTGTAAAGTATCTGTATTTAGTTCTCTTAAATATTAATTTTGCTGTGAAAATAATTATCTCTCTTAACACTTTAAAGAGGTGTGCATTGACTTCTAATTCCCATATTTGCTGTTGAGAAGCCAATTGTCATTCTAATTGTTTTTCCTTTGTCTTTTCTGTTACTTCTTTTATGATTTTATCTTTATTACTGGTATTCTTCAGTTAGCTGTGATCTGTGTAGAACAGATCATTTGTTTATGCTGTTTGATTTTCATTGGACTTTCTGGTGCAGGATTTGTATTTTTAATTATTTTTCCAAGAAAATTCTTGGAAAATAATTTTCTCATGCTTTCTATATCTTTGCCTCTCTGTACTGTGTGTCTTCTGTAATTTCAACTCTTCTCTCCTTTTTTTTTTCAACTCTTCTTTCCATTTAACAATGTGTCTTCCTTACTGCCTAATGCCCTCCTTAATGTGCATCACCCCATTCCCCCCTACCCACCTCGCCTTTCTCGACCCTCAGTTTGTTTCCTAGAGTCAAGAGTCTCTCATGATATTCTCCCCATCTATTAAGTTTCTAAGCCTTTCTGTATATTTCATTTGCCTACCTTCCATTTTAACATTTTTTAAAGAATTCTCCATTAGCATATTAAATTTTATTTTGTATTCTGTGTCTGATAATTTTCCTACATGAATTTTTTGTGTTTCCTTATTTCTACTGTCTCCTTTTCATGTCACATTTTTTTTTCTCATATGTTTTGTGATATTTCTATGTGCTTTCATGATTGTTGAAATTTAAGACCACTTTCCTTGTAGCCTAGGTTAGTGTGTGTACTTTCTGGGAGAATTACATCTGCTTTTGAGGGAGAGGATGTTGGAATGGGGTAGTGATCAGAATGAATCAAGACCACTTTATACAAAGTTCTTCACTGTCCGTTTTGTGTGAATTGTGTCCCAGATTCTCTTGAGTCCTGTTATTAGGAATTCTGAAGGAGACTTTTGCCCCATTCCTCATTGGCAAGTTTCCTTGTTTTTCTCTGTGAAGCTGAGTGCTTTTGTTTTGCTGGTATCATCCCATTTTTATTGTTGTTGTTTTTGTTTGTTTGTTAATAAACTCTGCTGTTCACAGAAGTTTTAGGTTCACAGCAAAATTAGGCAGAAACGTTTCCCATGTGCCTATGCCTAGCACAAGCAGAGTCTTCCTGACTAGCAACGACCTTCACTGGAGTGGGGGTGCATTTATTATTATTTATTTATTTAACACTTATTACAACCAATTGACCTACATTGACATATAATCACCCAAAGTCCATAGCTTACATTATGGCTCATTCTTGTTATTGTATATTCTATGGGTTTGGACAAATGGATATTTCATATATCCACCATTGTAGTATCATACAGAGAAGTTACAGTGCAGTAAAATTCCCTATGGTCTATCCATCACTCTCTTCTTCATAACCCAGAAACCACTAATCTCCTTACTATCTCCATATTTTGGCCTTTTGCAGAAACGAAGTGGGTTTTTTTCTCCCCTTTTCCTAGTCCTCTCTGAGGATTTTGTCTTAAGGTCTAGGCATTAGGTGGGGAATCTTGATTCTCTTCCACAGCTTACAGTCCATAAATGTTATCCCTTGTACCCTGCTCTTAGAGGCTACGAAAATGGAAATCTCTAAACCACCAGGAAACCAGCAGATCCCTTTAGGATATCCATTAATTTCCTCTCTGAATTCATGCTTTCTCATTACTTTTGTCTCTGAGAAAAACTCCTTGCCAACTCAGCTGTCCATTTAACATTTCTTTTATTTTTATGAATTATGGTGTTTTTAGGTGTTCTATGGTAAGAAGCTTCCTCAAAGAATCTAGTCCTACATTTTGTTACATCTAGAAGTCCCTTCATCCAATCCTTGATTGGATTAAGTAATAGATATCTGGCATAAAGTTTGTTCCAAGCTTACCATAGGCCCTTACTAAACCAAAAATAAAATACAGGTTGGTTAGTCCAAGGATGAAAGTAGTTACAGGGTGCTATGGCATCTCAGAGGGAGTTGCCTGGCACAGGCAGAGAATAGGAGGCTGTCAGGGAAGATGACCAGGAAGTGATACCTAAGCTTTAAGGAGTCAGCTGGGTGAATATGGAAGCCATATTGGATAAAATCAGTCAGAGGAACTCAGCATTGAGGGAATGACAAGTATTCCAATGTAAAGTGTGGGGAAGTTGGAGAGCAGTCTGGAGAACTGAGCCTCTAGAACAGAAAAGACCGGTCAGCTCCCACAGGAACATGCTGAGGTATTTGTCACACTGCCACACCACACTAAACAGGAAAAACAGGTTGAAAGAGTTCTAAGGAATACTGACAGAGTGCATCATGGCTCTTTCCTTTGTCACCTTGTCTGGATTCAGGCTTAAAGGGAAACAAAATATGAAGAGAAGTAATCTCTATCCAGAAGTTATCTTCTAATTTCAAATTTTCTGCCACTCTCCCTGTAATCCTGTAGCTTGATATACGGCCTCAGTACCCACCCTCCTCCTTCAAATGGTGAGCATCACAAAGTCAGGGAGTATATCCGACTATTCCCCATAGCCTGGTCTTTGGCAAGTGTCTGTTTTTTGAACATAGTAATTAACAGTTATTGGGATTGATTAAGTAGAAAGCATTATTATTCATCCAAAACTGACTCTAGATAAAGTTGAATCCATCTGCATCCCTCTTTACTTTTGCCTCCTGCTGCCCACTGAAGGAAATGGAAGGTTTACATGCAGAGGACAAGGGAATCAACTTTGGAGCAATGAGCTCTTCAAGATGAGTCTGGAGCTCGGAGGCCATGCTTTAAGTTTCAAAGGACAACCTGAAAACACTGGGGTTTAGGGGTCAGAAAATATATTTCTCTAATTCCTTTTTGGTTTCTTAAAATACGTCCGTGGTCCAAGATCAACAAACTAAGAAGTATGAGCACATAGGAACAAAGCTGAGTGTTGTCATCCATTAAACTTATAACCCAGTACATTTGGCACGTGATATTGTTTGATTAGATTCATATGTTAAGGCATTCAGATCAGTCACTTTAATTAAAATGATGTTTAAACAACTAAATAAAATAGTTCTGGAGATAGCAAGACAATGGGGAAGGCAAACCTGGATTAAAAAAGCCCAGTCTGAGGTCCCTCTGATGTCCCCCTAAAGCTGTGTAGCCCAATACTTCCATGGTATTGGAATAATAGCAATAGCAAACATTTGTTGAGTACTTACCATGTGCCCATATGGATTTAAACGTACCTTAACCCATTTATGTTCCATTAGCCCACAAATCTACCATAGGACAGTACCAGCCACCTTTCAACCAGGGTAAATCTTGAGACCCTAGGCAGGGATAGACCTTTCCCTTTCATTTAAGAGCTGACTCCTTTCACTGTGTTCTGAAAATGGCACCCAATGGCCCAATCAATGGCTGTAACTAACTAGAAGCTGGCGAGAGAAGGATTAAAGGAGCAGTGATGGACCCATCCTCCTGGGCGAGGTCAAAAGAGAGAAGAGAGAAGGCAGAGATATGATTAGTGATGCATGTAGGTCCTAAGCCCCTAGGAGTAAAAGAAAGGGGAAAAGGAAGGAAATTTAGAAGGGGAACTGGGAAAAGAAAGCAAAGAACTTCTAGGTCCTTACCCAAAGAGTGCCTAGAGGTTATTTCAAGCCATTCACAGTACTGTATCACCTGCCTCCAAAAAGGAGCCCTGATTAGATACAGTGCCAGGAAAACAGACAAGCTCTCGGGATTCAGTGGCAGCCAAAATGAAGTGAAGCTTGCAGGCCACATTCAGGGGGTTTGTGCCAGACAGTGATGGAGAGAAGGTGAGGCAAGAATGTGGGGGTTTCCTCTCAATTTTCTAACATGGTATTTATCCTGAATTGCTCTAGACAGTGTCCTTTTTCATTTTTCTTTCAAGTGACTGGTACAAACCCCGCATGTTCTGGAAGATAATTTCAGTCTTCATATTTGCTCCTTTGTAATATGCCAAGCTATAGTACCCTTTCCCAATAAATAGAAACACAGTGAAATTGTTATGCAGTCGTGACAGTTTAAGTATTTATCGGCTAAAATATTCCCCTTGTATAGTCTTTCCTCTAATCTGACTCTGCCACAAATATTTTGGTAAATGCAGTTTGAAAACAACAACCAAAAAAAAAAAAAAAAAAAAAAAAAAAAAAAAAAAAAAACCCCTATGTAATTGTGTGCTTATAAAATGAAATTGTATGCCATGTCCCAAAAAAAGATTACAAATGACCACTTCCAATATGCTAATTTGGAAGGGGAGGGGAAAACGTTTATTTTAAAACTATAAAAAAATCGTAAAAAGAGAGAAATGCTGATTTAAGAAAAGATACTGCTAAATTGGAGCTAATTCAAAGAAAGGGACTAAAAATAATAAAAGGCCTTAAGGAATGAATATTTTCAAAATTGAGAGAATTTAAAGAGTCTAACATGACAAACTACAACCAATCTTACAAATACCTCTGGGGAATTGGATTCCAAGAGTCTGCATTATTCAAAGGAGAAAAAATAAAAGGACTGAAATAAAAGCTACCCAAAGAAAAAAAAATGAACTTATAAAACTAAATGTTTTAAATGTTTTTGCTTAGATCAGCTCTCAGATGCCTGGAGTCATTAAAAACTAGCCAGGCAAAGCATTTGTTTCCAGATAACAAGCTCTAATCGAGTAAGTAGGGTGTGGTTAATGATTTATTATATCATACATTTTTGAATCTCTTATGTCTGGACCTGAATGACACACTGGAGTGGTTTAGAGCTGTTCAGTATACCCGTAGTCAGTGTTCACTTAGGAGGCACAGAGTAGGGCACAGCCAAAGTTTGAATAAACTAGAGAGTTCCATACTATTTTACAGGGCCCCAAATCTATAAAGATGTTCTTTGATTGAGCCTAAACCTGATCCAGAGTAAGGCATTAAAATGGTTAATGGTTAGTTTTTGTGGGGACTTATTTCCCTTAAAGATATTTTCCAAACGTGTTGACAGTTTGGAAGAAGAATAAAGAAAATCAGCACATCTTTTACACCAGGAAAAAACGAGAACAAAAACAAGGACTTTTAAATAGGCCTTATATAGGAAAATGTCGTGTCCTAAGAAAGTCTGTTGGCATTTTCAAAAAGAAGGAAGAACGAGCCAAGAATGACCTCTACCTCCTATAGCACCACCCTCCGGAATGGACCCTATTTTCTGTACTTTGCACTCACAATGATGTGTTAGAGATTTAAATATTATGTTCTTGAAATATAATAGAATTGCCTCCATACAGACTGTCTAGACAGGGCAGGGATGTCTGTTTAATTTCATTTTATGTAGCAGCTAACAGTCTTTTACAAATAAATGATTTTGATGATGATGTTGATGTTACTGTAAGCAGGTGGCCAGAATTTGGGGGATAAAGCTTGATACCTTAACATTAGCCCTTTATAGTGCATGCATATAACATGGAGTGTTATATAAAATTTACAAATGTCTGGCTATTTATTGAATAATAAATAATTTCAGCACATTTTATGTTTCTTAATATTACCCTGTTAAATTTGTTGATGTGAAGGAGGAAATATCAATCTGCCTATTCAGAAAGCAGGCAGGAATCCCTACTCACTTTTCCTGGTGTCTGAAATGCACAAGTATTCTTGTATATTTGTATTTTAAAGAAAGGGTATTTAGATGTCCCAGCAATGAGAAAGCTATCAAGATTTAGATTTCCTGCAAGAGATGAGAAAATAGAGTTGGAGTTTCTACAATGAAAAATAGCACCTCTGTTTCATTTAGTTCATGTGTTAGTCACTCATTCTTTTAACAAACACTTGAGTACTATTCTATCAAAGCAACCCAGCCAAAGATTCCTGTCCTTCTGGAGCTTATGCTTCTGCAGAAGGAGACAGACAATTAAAAATGAGCATGATAAAGGAGTAAATTATATGGTATACTTGAAAGTGATTAAGTGTGACGGGGGGTGGGGGGAGGAAAAGTTGAGAGGATAAGTAGGAATCAGTAATGGGAATGGATGGTGCAATTTTATGGAGATTACTCAGGGTAGGTCTATTTGAGAAGGTGATATTTGAGCAAAAACTTGATGGAGGTGAGGTAATTAGCCACTTGGAATCTGAGCAAAGAAAATTCTAGGCAGAGAGAATAGATAAAACTTGTGTCCTAATGTAAAAGCATTCCTGTAGTGTTCAAGAGAGAGCTGGGAATCCAGTGTGGCTAGAACCAAGTGAAAAATGATGACAGTAGGAGGTGATGGGGCCAGATCTTTACCTCCAGCTGAGATGAAGATTTTGGCTTTTATCTGAGTGAATCGCGAAGTTGTAGCAGAAAGTTTATACAATTTGCTCTGTGCTTTAATAAGCTCATTCTGGCTGCTACACTGACAAAAGTCTCTAGGAGAGCAGGGTAGAAAACAGACCATCAGTTAGGAGACTATGGCAATAATGCAGGTGACATAATGATGGCTCAGACTAGGCTGTGGTCAGAGTCTACATACTTTGTCTAAAAAACCAGTCTTTCCCAATGGATCGGATGTGGGAGTCAAGGATGACTCTAAGGCAGTGGTTCATAAAGTGTGGTCACCAAACTAGCGGCATTAGAATCATCAGGGAACTTGTAGAAATGCATATTCTTGGACCTCACCCCAGATCTACTGAATCAGAAACTCTGGAGGGTGGGGCCCCAGCAACCTTGTATTTTTCACAAGCCCTCCAGGTGTCTCTGATACATTCTCAAGCTTGAGAACCACTGCCTGAAAAGAATGGAATTGACTGTAACTGGGAAGGATCTGGGGAGGGAACAGATCCAGGGAGAGGAAAAGGATCAGGGGTTCAGGTTTGGATTGGTGAGCTGGTGATGTTTTAGACATCCAGATGGTGAGGAAGCCCTTGTGTATCAAAGTCTGAAATTCAGGAGAGAAGTCTGAGATGGAAATAGAAATTGAAACATTGGTTCTGTTTCTGAGAATTAAATACCATATTATGTGGGTTGTATCAGTGGATATTTACTGTTTAGTTGTTTCCCCTTAACTTTTTTTTAATATTATCTTTATAATTTTATTTTTTATATTTTATATTATTTAAATTTTTTGAGTTAACACACAATACAAAATTGGTTTCTGAAGTAGAATTCAGTGATTCATCACTTACCTATAATACCCAGTGCTCATCACTGTAAGTGCCCTCTTTAATCCCGATCATCCTTCTAGCCTATCCCCCACCAACCTTCCTCCACCAATCCTCAGTTTGTTCTCCATCATCAAGAGTCCCTTATGGCTTGTGGGCTTATTTTCCTCTCTCCTTTTTTTCTTTTCCCCCTTCCTATATGGTCGTCTGTTTTTCTTCTTAAATTCCACATATGAGTGAGGTCATATGGTATTTGTCTTCCTCTGACTGACTGACTTCATTTAGCATAATACTCTCTAGCTCATCCACATCATTGCAAATGGTAAGATGTCATTCTTTTTAATGGCTGAATAATATTCCTGTGTGTGTGTGTGTGTGTGTGTGTATGTGTGTATACCAAATCTTCTTTATCCATTCATCAATCAATGGATGTTTGGGCTCTCTCCATACTTACCTGGCAGGGGAAATACCATGATCACCCAAACTCTGAATAAAAAAAGCAGAGAGCCAAGTAATGGAGACAAAAATATATAAACGGGGCAGCCTGCCATCTACTTAAGTGTGCTAAGACATTTGTAAGTTTTAGGCGTATATTTTTCCAGATTCTCCATCCATTTATTGTGAAGGAAACTTATAATCTCTTCCTATTTTACCATCAGTACATCGAGGATTCCCAATATTTCTAGGATAAAACTGAGAACTAGTAGGTTTTTCTAAAGTCATCAAGTAGCTGATAAATTTCTCTATATGTTTATATCATGAAGTAGCAATCCCAAATTGCTAGCAAATAGAGCAAATGCCTTACTAAGAAGCTCTGGTTTCCTGCATGGTAACGTTTATGAGGAAGGAGTGGATAGCGCAGGATGAAGGGGCAATAAAAAATTCAGAAGAACAGTTGCAAGATAGGGAAGTAGAGTGGGAAGCATAGATTTCTTCCATGGCTACAGTTCATGTGGCCACCTAAATACACTTTCTGTGTTTTCTTGACTATTATCAGTTATTAATAGTGACTCTGTAAATAAAAGCATGGAATCAGAATATGGCACTCCTATAATACATTAAGTGAAACAGCAAAAATTACCAGAAGTGGTCAACCATCGAATGACAGAGGTAAAGCAGAGACATGTCCCTCTGGAAAGAAAATGTCTTCCTTAAAAAGAGAAAAAATAAAGAAAAAGTAGTGTTTCTCCTGACCCCGAATCTATTTTCTGTATTATTTTTTCAAAAACCATCTCAAAGGCCTTTCAGATGCTCCCACCTTAGCTGCTGAGAGATCATCTTTTATATTCCACCCAGTGGGTAAACTCTGGAAAGCCTAACTCTCTTTTATCCCACCATGTAATCTGATCCACCTATCATCATCAGGGGACATCTGGGATCCATCTTATCTTTCTCACTGGCTAGTTGATTAACCAGAAAGTGTTTTGAATTGGATTCATATATGGCAGAACTCCACGGATTTTATGAATTATAACGGGAGCAAATGAAAGGTCAGATTTTTATTCCTGTCCTTTTAAAGAAAAAAATTCTGTTGCCGTTCACATCGAGTATTTAAAAATTGGAGAGAAAAACTGTGATATTGTATTAATGGCTAAATACAGTAATTCATGGGATCCTCTGACTATTTTAAACAAAATACATTTTTTTTCAGAGTGAGGAAGTCCTGAGTCAGTATCCTGATACAGGCTTGTCAATCCACAGGCATATTACGATTAGTTGGAAATAGACAGAAGGCCAGGGAAAGTGTTAGATTGCTCTTTCTTGACCCATCTCCGCTTGATGGCATTTCTAGAGACATAAGAGAGGCTGGAAGTTGGGGACCTTTAATCCAGGGCATCTTTCCCACACCACGTTTTTTGCCATATTCCTGATGGAGGATGTGTCTGGTTCAAATAGCCACTAGACTTTTCAATAATCTTAATTGTTTTCATCATTACTACCTATGAGCCAGGTTCAGTGCATAAGTATATAAATAATTCACTTGTTTTCTTCTTTCATTATCCCAACTGAAAACTCATGATTCTTACTACTAAGATTTTAGGAGACCCAAAATCACAATGTTCATATCCAGTACCTTCTACATTCAGTATAACCTAAGGAAAACCACATCTCATGGGCAGAGCTGATGACATGGTATCATAAAGCATCTCTCCAGAAGCTAATATTTCAAAGGTGATGCCCAGGATAAGACAGAAAATATTTTTTCAAAACAATTAGGGCATCAGTTTCTAAATCTGATTTCTGGGGGAATAGGAAAAATAGTGGTCTCATGAACCAAATTATAATTAAAAGCTAAAAACTTGGTACAGGGCGAATCTCTATACAAATGAGAGCTGTTGCAATTATTATGATCATACTGGTGGGACAAGAAGCTAAGATGATTCTGCTTGAGTTTCCGCTCCTGCAGCTGGGTGATCCCAGCTGTATCAGGGGTTCAACGAGGGTCTTGAACTATGCTTGAGATGTTTTGGGTTCAACAAAGAAGCTTTTGCCAAATCCTTCTTCCCTTAATTTTTAAACATGTGTATTTCAAGGGAAATTTGATTCATATGTTTCTGATTCATTTACACTTAAATCATCAAAATGTTATTTTGTAAGAGCTATTTGATGTCCAAGAAGCTTTCTGAACCTGTTTTATAAGTCCTCTTAAGTCCTTTTTCTTAAAACAGGAAGTTGCATTTTGCCAAGTACAAATAAACTAAAACATTAAAAAGGTTCAAGTTCAGTTTCCAACTCTCAACGCCAGGTTTTAAGTACATTCTCAATTTAGCAAAATGTATTTTCCCACCCCTACAAAAATATGGGTGGAAGAAAAGGCAGCAATGATAAAAGTGAATTAAGGAATTCCCAAGCATTATTATTCTCAGAGACATTTCTCCACTTGTGAAAGTTCACGAAACCTGTAACAGATACTCTTGCGCCAATTAGATACAGGTGAGTTGAGAACAGGACCAACAGTCAGCTCCTCGATTCTCTGTTTACTGTTTTCATCACAGAAAAAGAAAACCTAAAAGTGTTAATATTACAACTTTTTGCTTATTTTACTTTTGAATGCCTTTGAGTCTTCTTTATTTTAGTAAAGATGTCAAGACTCAACACATTTGGTTGAATAGAAGAGACTCTAAGAGACTAGGCAGTTTTATGTCCATTCTAAGATGATGTAACATCAATTTAAAAACATAACTGATACTCTTCTCGGAATTGGATAAATGAAGAAAATTATCTCTGGTTCATACTAAGAGGTCTCTTAATTATATATTACCCTCATTACTTTAATGCAGAGATGATTCATCCTGACCCTGTAATTCCCTTACCGCTGATTCACTTTCATTTCTAGAAAAAAGAGCTAAAGATTAATTATGAGAGGGGTTTGTGACCATTCTAAACAATTTCCCCAGCGTTCTACTTTCCTCAGTCCACTTCAACATTTCTTTTGTGCTACTGAGAAATCATGTGATTCTCGAGATGGCAGAAATTATGCAACTGAAAACACTTAATTTAAACATCATTGACAGGGATGCCAAGTGGCTCAGTCAGTTGAATGTCCAACTCTTGTATTCAGCTCAGGTCATGATCTCAGGGTCATGAGATCAAGTCCCCTGTCAGGTTCCACACTCAGCGGGGAGTCTGCCTGAAATTCTCTCTCCCTCTCCCTCTGCCCCCCCACCCAACTCGTACGCACTCTCTCTCTCAGAAAAAGTAAAATAAAATAAATAAAATAAACATTATTAACTAAGCTATCAGTTCTGCTGTGGGAGCTCACATGCAGTGGCCACCAAGGAAACTTGTTGATCATAGATAGCAGCTTTTATTAACAGTCTCTGTTGTGTCTCAGATGGGGGAAGTTTAGGAAGAGGATGTGTAGATTGGAGGGCAATGTTCAGTCATAGGGTTATTTCAGGACAGAAGCTAGTGAATGAGGGCTAAGCAGAGACTAGTAGGATTTGTAAACAAGTTGTGGTCTTGTTTTTAACATGAACCCATGAAGAGTGACTGTTAAAATCTGTTTTTGCTTTTATTTTGGAATACATGTTCTGAAAGGAGCCTGCATTAAAACACTGAAGTTCAGACAGTTTGTGTTACTATCGTACAACTTACCTGTTGTGTGATTCATGGCATAGTTTTGTAGGGTGTGGTTTTGTTTTAGTTCTCATGAGGAAAGACTAAATATCACAAAAGACAAAGTACAGCATGCTTATTAACTGATAGATTTTTTAAAGTTTTTAAGTTGTAGCCTATCATTTACAAAATTAATAAGTAATGAATTTTAATTATACTTTTTTTCAGACAATATTTGAAATCACTTAAGCCTCATTGGGTACCTATGTGTCTATACCTATATTATATAATTTTTTTCCTTTAACACTATGTTTTATTCACTCCAAGAACGTGTATTATAATATCAGTAAATACCTTTGAGATTTTGTATTGCATTTTAAACTATTTTGTGTTCATCTTAAATAAGTGTGTGTTTATCCACCATCTTGCCTAGAAAGAATTTATGCTGCCCCAAATATTAAAACCTTACATGCGGCTTGGTATTACCACTAAAGTTTGAAAAAAGAGTCAGGAATTCCCTTTTATAAAATAGAGTAATGCTATTCTCACCGTGCTTCTTTAAAGAGATTTTCAGAGAAAGAAACCTTGTATAAGAAGAACCCTTAAAAATGATGATGTGGTAACCAAGACCTGCTAAAGGCCACATGCAAACCCCTATTTGAGGTTTTTTAAAAATTATAGTAAAAGCCTTTCAACAAATGGATAGGCTTTTTTTTTTTTTTAAAGATTTTATTTATCTGAGAGTGAGAAAGAGAGAGAAAGCATGAGTGGGGTGTAGGGACAGAGGAGGATGGACAAGCAGACTCCCCGCTGAGCAGGGAGCCCTAAGTGGGACTCCATCCCAGGACCCTGGGATCATGACCTGAGCCAAAGCCAGATGCTTAATTGAGCCACCCAGGCTCCCCAACGAATGGATATTCTATAATCTTCCATACTAAATTCTAATCTGAACACATGGAGAATGAAATAAATATATCCAAAAGGCTTTCTGAGGAATGGGTGATTCTTGCCTTTTTAAAGTTGAGTATCATTTGCTTTCACTAAAATGTATCAGGTTTTAGATAATAGCCATCCCGAGTTATAGTTTTAATTTTAAAATGCCCTTTATAAGATATACATTTAAAGCATTCTTATTTTCCACTGGTCTCTGCCAACGTGATTTAAAATTCAAATTCAGAGAATCTCATAATTCTCCAGCTTTTTCTCTTCAGTGGCTTCATTGAATAATCATAGTAATAGCTACCATGTACTTTCTTCCTTATGCCAGTATTTGGCTGACATAAGCCCGTGAAATTCTCACAGTGACCTTGAGGGCTAAGTAGTATTATTGCCTCTGTTTAAACAAAAGGAAACCTAGTCTCAGAGAGACCCATTATATCGTAGTTTTGCTCCCATCTGAGAAGTCCAAACCTTTGCACTCTGCTGTGTTGCCTTATGCTAAGGAAATTCCGATATAAATGCTCTTTTCTCTTTTTTGCTCCCCATATTTAATTCTAAATACTGTGCAGCCTAAGTTTTAGAAAAATTCACAATTACACAAAAAATGTTTGAAGGAAACTATCACAGCTTTGTGCTGTGAGCTGTTATAGTACTGTCATAGCTTTCATTATTAGGACTGAAAGCAGCAGACATGTTTTTCGACTAACCCTCTGACTTCAGTAAGGTCTACTGAAGTTACAAGGAAATCTAAATGGTATTTCATTAAGGAGGGATCCGTGCACCAATCAACATATTTCAGAAAATAGATTCCAGGGTGACGACTTTACCGACAAAATGAGTATCAATGAGATCGATCTCAAGTTGATTACTTTTCCATTTAGCTTTAATCCAAAAATATATTTCCAGGTGATTACTTTCTCAAAGCTCTACATTGTTCAAAGCCGAAGAATCCTATGATCCCTCATGATATAGAAGTGTCCATCTCTAACACCAGGACATTTGTGCTGTTTTCTAAGACTTTGACAGACCACATGGCTGCACCAGTTCTCTGTTTGGGCTGCCCTTTTCACCTGTGTGTCCCTCCCACCTCTCTTCTCCAGGACTGCCCCCCAGAAGCAGGCGACTTCCGGGCTCAACAATGCTCCGCTCACAATGATGTCAAGCACCATGGCCAATTTTATGAATGGCTTCCTGTGTCTAATGACCCTGACAACCCATGTTCACTCAAATGCCAAGCCAAAGGAACAACCCTGGTTGTTGAACTTGCACCTAAAGTCTTAGATGGCACCCGTTGCTACACAGAGTCTTTGGATATGTGCATCAGTGGTTTGTGCCAAGTAAGTGCTGGTTTCTTTCCATTCTATTTTTCTAGAAGGTTTTAGTGTCTCTGTGTAAATAGCTTTTGTATAGTCCTGCTATCTCAATCATTCAGTGTCCCTTTTTCTAGAATTTATGAAGGATGACAGATTTGAAAATTGAGGTTTAATTTCAGTTGAAACTACAAATGTTGTAGTTTATGTTAAGGAAAAGAGGGCTGGAATTGTTTTTACTTTCTTTGAGTCTCTGCTGAATATGAAAGGCTGAAAGTTCTTGACTGTGTGTGTCAGTTTTGTATTAGACTCCGAAATTGCCTCTACCTTGGTTGTCCCTGAAATGTATTTGCATGTGCATGTGTGGCGTGCGTGCACGCGTGCGTGTGCGTGTGTGTGTGTGTGTGTTTGGAGGTATCGATTTTCATTTACTTAGAGCTTCAGAATACTTTGGGTAAGATTAGCTCTGAAGTTGCCACGTGAACTCTGGGCAAATTTATTTCTTCATTATTATAACTGTAATTTTGTTGAAAGTTCAGGCAAACTCCTGAAAGGCATGGAAGTGTGAGCTAAGTCAGATTTCCTCCAGGCAAGTCTTTAAAATAGGGATAATAAAGAGGTCTGATTTCTGGTATCAATTTATCGGTTGGGTGGGGAGTTAGTAAGAAGAGAGAAAGTTAGTAGTTAATATGTTTGCGATGTATTTGCCATCTTCAACCTTGGATTAGGGTGACCAACCTAGTTTTTGGAGCAGGCCGTTGCTAGAATTTCCTGTGTGCTATACTTGACCATATACTTTTTGTATTTCACTAAGTAGACATTTTCAGAATCTTTGCTTCTTCCAAGACAATATTGGTTGAAATTTTTCTCTCTTCAGAATCTCTAATATCTCAGCTAGCAATATAAGAATAAGCGTAAAATGTGTTTCAGTAATTTGTCTTTTCAAATTCACATGTTTGTTTAAGACCTAAACCTATATTTACATATAAAAGGAATAACTGTAATGTGAATTACTACAAGAAATGTGAGGTGTCCTGAATGATTTTCTGTATACGAGAGGCGAGACAGACATGCTAAACCTTCATAAAATCTAACATCATGAGACAGGGAAATTGTGGCATGTCCACGCACTTCCCAAGTGGAAGGATCAAGGTAATATATACATGTCTGTGAATGACTTTATATACAAGAGATATGTGAATTTCAGATACAAATTGGAATATAGAATCTTAACTATTTTAGAGATAGGAAAAGCCTAAGGGATTATCTAGTCAATGTCCTAAAAAGCCAAAGATATTACTTGTGATATTTGGTGCTTGCTTCCTTCTCTGGGATTTTCACTGGTGTGGAATTGTGAAATCCGTAACAGCTTTGGGAATAATAGAGAATTGTAAAGCAAATGCATATAGAAAAGAAGCTATGTTGTAGGGAATGGCAAATAAAATAATAATTCTTATGTGTTTCTCCTACTGGAGTAAAACCAGACAGAGTTCCATTTTGTACATTGAGAAAAAAAAAAAACAGAATAATTACATGATTTTTCTGAAAGTTATATCATGATCATGAAAGGGAACTAAATTCCTGGTCTCCTGATACCTAGTCCAAAGCTGTTTGTACTGTATTACACTGATGAATGGACCAAAACAAACAAGACAGGTCAGCAAATTAGGTTTCATTTATTTCTGTGGTATGGGAGTTCAACGTGGCCTCTTTCTTTCCTCGACTAATCCTGCCAGCTGGCCTCATATATGTTGGCAACTGAAAGGGAATCCTATCTCAGCAGTGAAAGTAAGAATTTTATATATAGTAAATATGGAGTAATAGTGCTGGACGTTTGGTTTACAAGTATAAGATGCCTCCTTCACTTCAATTCCTATGAGTGTAACTTTTTAGATTGGGGGGGGTGGAAAATGTAAATTATAGAGTATCTGAAAAGAATATCTAAAAGGGGCAAAAGCATGGGAAAGGAGATGAAATAATTGGGATTGCTTTTAGGCACTAACACGCTGTTTGGCTAGAGAGCAGGGCACCCCCAAGGTCCACTGTAAGAAGACAGAGAGATTGTTTGGGAGAAAATCATAGATGCTTGAATCGCAGATGGACAGGACTCTGCAAACAGTGGGTGGCTAAGAGAGTGTTTTGGTGGAGAAAAAGCATATTCAGAGCTCTGTCTTAAAAAGATTAATATGGCTGCAGTTGTCGGACTTTGAAATGCAAGGCCCTAAAACCAAGGAATCCATCTGGAAGGAGGCTCTTAGATCAGCCAAGGTGAGGCAAAGTATGAGCCTGGGTCAGGGCAGTGACAGTGAGGAAATAGTAAGAAAACTAAGCGTAAAACTAGGAAGGAGTTTTCATTTTGATTAAAACTAGGGCAAAGGGTAGAAAGCAATAAATCAGATTAATCATGCTCAGGGGATCAAAAATTACAACTCAATATGAATTTATAATGGATATAATTTTGGATCCTTGCTACCATTACTGTAACAGCGTGTATTTTCATGATTAGAGCCTACTTCAGCTTTATAAAAAAGAGGGAAGGGACAGATGATAGCAAGATGACAGAGGAATAAAGATGGAATGTTTAAATGCAGTGTATACATTTTTAGAAGGACAAAAGTAGAGTCAGTCAGTGTAAGAAAAGCACTCACTACTACTTCATAGAGTTTAAATGCATAAATTCTTTTCTACTTAGAAAAAAATTCCTTTATTAGCTTATATCTGTGTATTTGTATTTTTAGTCTTTGGTAAGTAACATTAAGAAAAAGTCATATTTTCATAATTTTTGAAACTGTCAGGAGTCTCAATGCTAAATGAAATGTGCAGTTTTTCACTTGAACAGTTTCTCCTAGTTTTCCAAAAAAAAAAAAAAATCATTTTCTCTGCTCTATTTTCCCTCATTTCTACAACATTTGTTGGGGATTCTTAGCTCTTTCTCTGGTTTTCTTTCTGCCTTATTATAACTTTCTTGGCAAGCTGTTTCAAGTATTTTTGATGCTTGACAGATATAAATTATAAGTATAAAGAAGCAAATATCTAGCTTTGGACATAGCCTTGCTTTGATAGAAAATGACAGCGTAACTACAGAGAGTTGTCATTCATAAGTACTAATTATTTCTGTTAATACCTGTTTAATGCTCAAGTAAGAACCACTTCCTCAAACTGGACCTTTTACTATTAAGCTATTAAATACAACTATTAAACTATTAAATACAACTATTAAACTACTGAATACGATTGTGGAGTCTTAACCCTTTCTAGCCAGGAGATACCTTAGCAATCCATAGAGAAGGAAACTGAGACCAGAAAATGTCCCAAGGTCATGATTGAGTGGCTTGTCTCTATTTGTTGGGGATTTGCTTCAGGAAAATTCTAGAATCATCGCCATTTATAATAATGCCTTATTCTTAGTAATATTGGAGCGTCCTATTAGGCAGTATAATCATTCATAATAGCAATATTAATCATAAAGTAGCTTCCATTTTTGAGTGACTACCATACCTAGGCATTATTTGTCTATTTTTTCCTAATACAATTGACCCTTGAACAGCATGGGTTCAAACTTCATGGGTCTATTTACACATGGATTTTTTTTTTAACAAATTACATTAGAAAAAATTTGGAAATTTGCAACAATTTGAAAAAAATCTGCAGAAGAACCAAGTAGCCTAGAAATTTCAAAAAAATTAAGAAAAAGTTAGCTATGTCATGAATGCATGAAATATAGGTAGAAGTAGTCTATTTTATCATTTACTAATGTAAGACACACACAAATCTATCATAAAAAGTTAAAACCTATCAAAACTCACACACAAACACAGATTGTACAGGATCTCTGCATTTTGGATGTTGAGTGTTAATAATACCCACACCACCTACAGTGTTTTGTATCAGTAAAGCAATATTGATGGAGACATTTCATCTTGTAAACAGGTGACATAAACTTACTGTATTGGTAAATTGCAGTACAGTCTGGAAAATGTATTTTCCTTATGATTTCCTTAACATTTTCTTTTCTCTAGCTTACTTTATTATAAAAATACAGTCCATCATACATATAACACATGAAATGTTTGTTAATCAATGGTTTATGTTATGGGTAAGGTTTCCAGTCAATGGTAGGCTGCAAGTAGTTAAGTTTTTGGAGAGTCAAAGGTTGTACGTGGATTTTCAGCTGCGCAGGGGTGAGCAGCTCTAAACCTCAGATTGTTCCAAAGTCAGCTGCACTTACAACTCTCCATATTAGGCAGCATTATCTTCATTTCACAGATGAAGAACTGAGGCTCAGTCACAGCACCAGCCCAGAGGTACCGAGTTCTGTCTGACTCCCAAACTCCTACTTCTCTGGTGAGGCTGAGTGGCTAGAGATAGGAACCATCTGATGTTCAGAAATGGTTCCCCAACTAAGCTACATACCAGAATCACTTGGAGAGCTCTTAAAAGATACGACTCTTAGTCCCCATCCCCCAGAAACTCGGATTTATTAGTTCTCTATAGAACGCTCTCCTTATCCTGTTGTTTGACCAGATTTATGAAGCACTTATGGGCTGAGAAGCAGACAGGATTTAAAGTCAAAGGACACGACTTAGAATCTGGCTCTTCTGTCATAATCTTGACCAGCCTTCCTGAATTCTGTTTTTCAGTCTGGGGGAAATAAGGCTGTCTCGCAGACTATCGTGAGATATTCGTATGAAAATGCCTAACTGTGAAGTGCTATGGAAATGCAGAAAACCCTGAACATCTTAACTTGAAAATTACATAAAAGTTGTGGTTCCCTGTGTGAGATATCATAACCCTGCAACAATTCAAAAAAGTTTCTAGAAGGAGATAAAGCAAGCAACTTCTTATTCCGCTAAGAACATTAGAAAAGGAGAACTTAAATCATGTATTTCACCATCATCATTTCTTAACTGAAATGTTAATATCAAGGACAGAGTAAGAACCCGATTTCAGAATCAAGGACAGTACTTTAATTCAAACATGAGAAAGTTACTACCCTCTACTTAGTTTTTTTGTTTTTTGTTTTTTTTTGCCTCCAGAACACAGAAATTGTTACAGTTCTTCACAGACCAGCATTTGGAAAACATTGTCTTTGGGATCTAGTCCAACCCAGAGAAATATTGGTACTAGGTATGATTTTCCCAGGATCTTATAGCTCGTTAATGGCAGGCTAGAGGTCAGAGAATGTCAATATTTATCAACATTTTTGACTATGCATATCCCATGGTCCAAGATTTTAGTTTCAACACTATCATTTATACGTGAAATCAACAGGTTTAGTGAATATATCTTTTCAAAACGCACTCCTCCCCTTCCCTCCTACCTTAGAAACTGATCATCATTGGCAGGTCACTGTGTTGGTGTCTCTCCCCAACTTTTCTCTCAAACTAAGAAATACTGGGATTTCTATTTGCTTGTTGTAGTTCAAGATCAGATGAAGTTGGAGATAAGGCAGAGTTGGGGGGGTGGTGCAGAGGGCAGGACGGGGAGGGCAGCATTCGTCATCCTATGAATAGTTTGGAGCAAAGGGTCTGGAGTCAGATTGCCTGGTTCGAATTTAGGCTCTACCACTTGTTGATATGGGACTTGAGGCATAGGAGCAAGTTCCTATGCCTCAGCTTCCTCACCTGCAAAATGAGGCTAAGATTTGTAACTACCTGGTAGGATTACTAGGAGGATTGAGTAATCAAATGTTTAAAGTTCTTACTATAAGCTTGATAAATACTAGCCTGTAGCGACAGTAATAGTAGTAACCCAACTACTTCTTGCCATTGACTTTTTCTCTTTTTGAGTGCCTGGTTTAAGGCAGTTATACATACAAAAGGGGATACCGATGTCCCAGTGAATGAACAGACCTTCTGTTAATTTCCTATTGCAACCTTTTTTTACTAATAGCTCCACGTTGTGCCATTATCAGCTCCTGGCCCAGGGTAGTGAATTGCATCCTGTCCAGAGTTAATGAGGCATCACAAATAGGATCAGCTCTATTAGTCCTGCTGTTATTCATTTATTTTCATTATCCAAATTACCCATTTATATTTGCTATAAAGCACAAGGCTGGTTTCTGTTTTAAATATATAAAAGTGAGTAGCATAAATTTACAGATAGAACATGTGCTGTTGTTAAAAATAATTTTGAGGTTATTTTGAAGTCAGATTCCAAAAAGTGTGCTTTGTAGCTATAATTAATGAAATTCATCAGCTGATACCTAATTTGTGTGTATCAAAAAGACCAAGTGTCACTATCAACCGGCTCTCTTGTAATGAATCTACGTATTTATAATGTCACTTATATGGCCATGTTAGAAAATAAGCCATTTCAAAAAGGAAGAGAAGACTTTCTTTCAAGTAATTCCTCATAGGGTATTGTTTTAACATGAATAGTACAATTAAAAAATAAGCTGTAAATTGGATCGTGGAGTTTTGACATTTACATTATGGCAACGTTACAAAGAACTGCGTTTCTAACAAAGAAGTTCTTTCCATTTTTAATAACTCCTGTATGTGAGTAGTTAGAAAGGAATTAAGTGGAATGATTATTTCTCCATCTCTGTCTGTGACCTAAGTCACTAGTATCAAATGTCTACCAGTTATTCTAAAGGTGGTGATGTCAGGAACAAGGAGTTAGCCGTTTTCCTTCTGTGTTTTGTAATCCACTTCTTTGTGGAAGTCTGGTGTTGCTTAAAAGATGTAAGCTCATTTACTACCTTACTAGTTAATTTCTGGCAAGTTACTTAGTTTCTGAACATTGTTTATTTCTTCTCTCAAAAAACTGCTCCATGTGGGGTACTGAGGATACAAAGTAAAGTCAAGTCTTTTCGCTCTAGAGCCATACCTTTGTAGGGTTACTGTGAAAAATTCAGTTATTTAAAAAATTATTCATTTAACAAATATTTACTTAGAATTACCAGTGTGTATGCTTGATTACCAAAGATAGATGAATGAAGAGAAAAAAACAAGTCTCTGAATTTACCCTCTGAGGAGAGAGATGATGAATATATAGAAAATTATACTTTCATCCTATATTACACGCCCCTCACTGAATACAAAAAAGTACACTCAAGTCACTAGACTATATTCTCCTCACTGTAAACAAGGTGCTTTTCGTAAAATACAGATTCAGCTTCATTTCTTATCTGCTCAAATCATTTCAGTTGCACTCTTGCATCAGAGTAAAGAAAGCCCAAATTTCTTACACAGTCGGTTTCTTTACCGGGTTGCTTAAAATAACAGAAACGTTTTCTGTCACGTTCTGGAAGCTAGAAGTCCAAAATCAATGTGTCCTCAGAGCCATGCTTCTTCTGAGACTCTGGGTAGAAACTTGTTGCCTCTTCCCAGCTTCTAATAGTGGCAGTCAGCCTTTGCCTTCATCTTCATGGGGCCATCTTCCCTCTCTGCCTATCTTTTTGTCTTTACATAACCTTCTCCTGGTGTCTCTGGTTTCTCCTCTTATAAGAACACCAATGATATTGGATCAGGACCCATTCTAATTGAGTATGACCTCATTTTAACTTGGTTATTTCTACAAAAAGGATCTTTCCAAAGTAAGATCACATTCACAGGTAATGGGGGGAGGGAACAGTGAAGGAATTTCAACATGTTTTTTTTGAGACACAATTCAGCCCACAATAGCATGCATCCCTGTTTATTTATATATAGTGCAAACATATACATACACACACACACATATGTATAAACATATGTTTTTAATAGTGTGTAGGAGCAAAAATGGAAGAAATTCAGGCTGTGTAAATAGCTGGGGTATTTAACCAAGATGTGGGGTCAAGGAATGCTCAGAGGAAGAGAACTGAAAATGCTCTAACCAGTGCCTAGAACTGAAGGAGGAGAGTAAAGGGATAAAAGACCTATGTCTTGAGGAAATGTCTTCTTACCCAAATGTAAAAAGACTGGGGACTTGCGATATTGAGGTCAAAAAGAGTGCCTTTGAAATAATTCAAGCAGATGGAAGATAAGGTAAGACATATATTTTAGAAAGAGCACTCCATCTTCAGTGAGAGCAATAGATTGGAAAAGGTCAAAAAATCGTAGTGAGATGAGAAGGAGAGATTCGAATGCAAATTCGAGGTGGAATCCATGGACTTGGTGATTGGTTAAATGCAGCAGGAGAGAAAAAATGAGTGTTGAAGGTGATGCCTGGTTTTCTAGCTTGAACAACGTGTGGTGCTGCTATTCCTTGAAATGAAATGTAGGAGAAGAGTCAGGCATTGGTTTGGGGCAGTGATGAACAATGAGATGATGCGTGTATAGTGTACTGTCTGCCTTCTGGTATGCACTCGGTGACTTTACATCCTTCTCCTTCCCTCCTAACTCTGTCTTCTTAAGTCCATTAAGTTTGTATACTCCCAAGCCTATTTATGCATGGTTAACATTTGCTGGGTTAACCTTTCCTATGACCATGTACCAGCTGGATGGCAACTCAACCCAAGTGTTTGTCTCAGGAAAAACTGAAGTCAAACTAGCGTGTGGCATTTCAAAGATCCTTGAAGTATCTTCTCTCTTTGAAGAGCCAAGAGATAAAAAAAGTAACTTTCCATAGGTCCTCATTCATCTTATGATAGTCCCTTCCTGCCATCCTAGTTCAGTCCTTTTTAAATGTATGTATTATGTCTACTCACAGAAACCATTTTTGTTAAATGGGAATACTTTTTCCATCTTGATGTTCAGCTTGTGGGAAACCTTTCTTCCTATAGCTTTCATAGGAGAGCCTTTTTTGGAAAGTTATATCCATTTAATTTTTCCATTGAAATGAAGCTCAGTCTGGGAAAGGCAGGATTGATTGTTTTCCCAAAGAGATTTGGTGAAGTAGTTGAAGAGAGAGTGAATCTAATGTAGAAACAAATTTCAGGTTTTGTCCTTTTTGGTGCAATCTTGTTTGCAGAATAGACTGTGTATGTCGCCATGTGCTTCTTACGCCAGTTCTTTGGGATATCTTTATCATTTCCATTTGATAACTGAGGAGATTGAGACTCATAGAAGTTCATACAACTAGACAAAGGCAAAGCTACAATTCAAACCCCATTATCCCTATTATATATCATCTGTTTTCTGGGGAAATTTTTTTGATGATTTTATTTATTTATTTGACAGAGAGAGACACAGCGAGAGAGGGAACACAAGCAGGGGGAGTGGGAGAGGGAGAAGCAGGCTTCCCGCTGAGGAGGGAGCCCAATTTGGGGCTTGATCCTTAGGACCCTGGCAGAATGACCTGAACCGAAGGCAGATGCTTAATGACTGAGCCATCCAGCTGCCCCATCGGAAAAGATATTTTTTAACAATGAAGCACAGTATCGGTAAGCACAAATCTTTGTTTTAGGGGTATGACTGTAGATAGCTCAGGTAGGGAACCCCCTGACTTGGGGATTTTGTGTTCCATTAAATGAAAGCTCTATCAGGATCTGGCAGCTTCTTTTTTTTTTTTTTTTTTTTTTGAGATTTTATTTATTTATTTGACAGATCACAAGTAGGCAGAGAGGCAGGCAGAGAGAGGGGGAAGCAGGCTCCCCACTGAGCAGAGAGCCCTATGCGGGGCTCGGTCCCAGGACCCAGAGACCATGACCTGAGCCGAAGGCAGAGGCTTTAACCCACTGAGCCACCCAGGCGCGCCAGGATCTGGCAGCTTTCTTGACTCTTCCCATGATGCTTTGTTTCACAGATGATTCTTTGGGCCCCTTTCTTGCAAAAAATACTCAAAGTGCTCAATTTTTCCTAATTATCTTTAAGAGTGCTTCAGTATTGTTAGTAACTACAAAGTTTGAGATTCCCCAAGACTACTCTCACTTTTCATAGCAGCTTCAAGTTTAGGGTCTCCAAGACTATCCTCAGGTTTGATCATTCACAAGAAGGACCCACAGAACTCACTGAAAGCTGTTGTACTCACAGTTTCAGTTGGTCACAGCAAAAGGATACCAATCAAAATCAGCCAAAGGAAGAAATGCATAGAGCAGGGTTCAGAGGAGTTCACATATGGACCCGCTAGTTGTCCTCACCCAGGAGAGTTGTATAGATGGTCCTTGCTTCTCCAAGCAGCAATATGTAACAATATGCATGGAGTATTGTCAAGCAGGGACACACCCAAGTCTTGGTGTCCAGAGTTCTTACTGAGGTTTGATCACAAAGACATGGTTGACCACCTGCATGGCTGACCTTGGTTTCCAGCCTCTCCAGAGGTTAAGTTGATACAACGTGGCCCAAAGCCCTCACCATAAATCACATTGTTAACATAGACTATCTAGCATGGCCCACAGCCCTCCCACAAACAAAACCATCCTTACTAGTCAGGAAATCACAAGCGTTTAAAGGTTACCTCCCAAGAACTAAGGGTACAAGCCACACTTCTCTTTGGGCAAAGTTTATCCTTTACTGTGCAGTGATTTTGGGGAGCTATTAATTCAAAAGATACTTAATACTCACTTTTAGTCACTAGGCTGTCCCTTGGGGTATATAGCTATGACCAGAACTCAAGCCCATCTCTCCAGGAGCCAGAACCTCTGCTTTCTGCAGCAATCATAGCTAAAGAAAAAAATATTCCCTGCTTCCCTTTATTTATTGTTTCTTACTTTGGAGAATCGCCTTATTACCTATGCAAGGATTCCATGGGAATTACTGCAACATTTACACCAAGTAGTTATTTGTGTGTGTGTGTGTGTGTGTGTGTGTGTGTGTGTGTGTGTGTGTTGAAATGTTGTGCAGAATAGTGCAGCTGCTTGGAAAACAGTTTGGCAGTTCATCAAAATGTTAAACAGAGATACCATATGAACAAGCAATCCCACTCTGAGGTATATACCCAAGAGAAATAAAAGCATGTGTCCACACACACAGAATTGTACTCAGTTATTTATAGCAGCATTTTTCATAATAGCCCAAAGCAGAAACAATCCAAATGTCCACCAACTGTTGAATGGATAAATAAAATGTGGTCCATCTCTATGGAATATTATTCTACAATAAAAAGGAATGAAGTACAAGTACATGCTATAACATGAGTGAACTTTCAAAACAATATGCTAAATGAAAGAAGCCAGTCACCAAAAGGCCACATATTCTCTTATTCCATTTATATAAAATGTCCAGAATAAGCAATTCTATTGAAACAAAAAGTAAATTAGTGGTTGCCGAAGGCTGGGGGTTAGGGTAACAAGGAGTGACTGCTAATGAGTGTGAGCTTTCTTTTAGGGGTAAGAGACTGTTCTAAACAGACTTTGGTGATGGTTTCACCATTTCATGGATGTATTAAAACCATTAAACTGTACACTTCTACGGTATGTGAAATATACCTCAAGAAAGTTGCTTTTTAGATGTGGTACAAAGATTCAGAAGTCTATGGACTAAATGTAAAGACTGTTATCTATGAGAGTGACCTGTTCTCACTATTGGACAGAGTTATTATGACTAATCCTTTAGTCTACATGGATGTCTCCTTCATTCATTATTGTTCCAAGAAGTGACTTCTGACCCTAAGTATTTATATGCATTAAAACTGACTTAGAAACTGGCATGCAACGGGTCTTTAATGAAGACCTGTTCATTCATTCAACATGAATGAATGAATGAATGACTAGTGACATCAAGTTGGAAGTTGCACAGCTTTGGGCTTGAGAGGATCTTTTCCCAGTATAGTAAATTCTCAACAAAGCATTATTCAGTTAGCTGTAAGTACATGTTAACTCTGCTGTTTAATTCACTGTGTGATTTCACAGGAGGCAGTCTAAAACCAAAAGGGGAATTTAAAATCTTGCAGTTCATGGTGCCTGGGTGGCTCAGTGGGTTAAAGCCTCTGCTTTTGGCTCAGGTCATGATCCCAGGGTCCTGGGATGTAGCCCTACATCGGGCTCTCTGCTCAGCAGGGAGCCTGCTCCCCCCCGCCCCTGCCTGCCTCTCTGTCTACTTGTGAGCTCCCTCTGTCAAATAAATAAATAAAATCTTTAAAAAATTAAAAATAAACAAAATAAAATCTTGCAGTACGATCCTTGTATTTTACATCTGTTTGAAATCCAGAGAAGTTCCCTCAGATAAAGGGCTGCTATGTGGTCCTGAATTAGACTCCATGGGAATAGGAAGACGGTCGTGATCCCTGTCTTCAAGAGGCTTACAGTGTCACGGTGAAGAGGCTGAAACATGAGGAACTATAATCAGCAGCAGCATGTGGAGTGAGAGACAACTTGAGTTTTGGACTCAATCAAATATAAGTCTGAAGTCCGACTTCTGAACTTACAATCTGTGTGAGTGTGGAGTCGTGTATTAGGTTCTTTAAGCCTCATTTTTCTCACCTATACAAACAGAGGTAATCATGCCTAATAGAATAATAAGAACTGATCTTTATGGGCCAGTTCACATCCCAGGCACTTGCTGTGCAAACACTTTATGTTTCTCCTTGGATCCTCATGTGAACCCATGAGGGTGGGGGTATATTGCTACCATTTTTGTAGAGGAGGGAAATGAGGTTTAGAGAGATTAAGTATTGTTGAGTCATTCATTCAATTTATTAAGCATCTAATGTTGGGCATCTTGCTCAAAACGAGGAGTGTATGAGGAGGAGCAAATTGGAGGCGCAGTGGAACTCAGTTTTGAGGAGGTTGGAAGGCCTTGATGTCCCCTGTCAGGTTACCCTCTTCCCTGACACCCACTGTCCCTCAGGGAAACGTCCCAGAGGAATTAATATTCATTCCCATCTCTTGCACCTATTACTCTGTTTCCTTTGTCTTTATATTAATCTTCACGACCATCTAGCCAAGATCCCCTTACTGGCAGACACGGTATCCAACTCATCTTTTGTGTTTTTCAATTGATTTGCTCAATAATAAGACAGTTGCATGGACAGATCAACAAGTTAGTAAATCTCTCTGTTGACTAATTTTGTCTCTTGATGACTGAACCCTCTCTAAATCACAAAAAATATTCATTCCAAATGTCTTTTTTACCTTTTAATTTATTTAGGCCTTGTTCTCATTTCCATCAGGCTGTGAAACAAAGTCCATTGATGTAAGTTTTTTTTTGTTATATGCTATTAGGCTAGAAATACTTTAGAATTTGGGGTCTCCTGCCATCCATTCTTTATTTACTATGGCTTAGGAGAAGGCCCACGTCTACCCAGAGCCTTTGCCATCAACATAACTGTTAGTTTGCTTAGTACATCATCCAGATTCTCTGGATGAACTCCCATTGCTGAAACCCTTAGATCTTTCCTGGGATTAAACACAAAATGCAAGGTTTCCAAAGGCCATAAATATCAATCAGGATTCCAGTGTGATATAGTTTCTTTCCCAAGTGTATATTAGAAAACAGATCTGGAGATTGTTTTCTCCTACAGGATGTTCTGCGGTTAAGTTAGATGCTCGTCAGACATAGTTTTAATTAGTTCAATTCTCTCCATAATTAATATAGTTAAGTTTGGGGTCATAAAATGCTCATTTTCCCAGAAACTTGAATTGCGAGGTTTAAGTATATCAGACATTGGAAAGATCTGAAACTTTGTCTTAGGTTAAAAGAAAATGTTAAATTAGAATAGTAAAGTAAAATTCAGGAAGCCTTTTTGATCCTGGGTGTCTGAAGACACTTCCTATAATTGTTTAAAAATGTTAAGAATCAAATCCAAATATGAAAGGTAATTAGCAAGTAATTATATGCTGGCTGATTGTCTTATTTCCAAGGAAATATCAAGAAAAGGTATAATTTTTTTAAATACTGTAGTTACTTTAATTGTCAAAATCCTTAATAAAAACAATTTAAAGCATCAGATACCTTCCAGATTTTGAGGCATGAATAATTTTACCCACATTTTTGCCTACTCATGGTTGCCAATGACCCTCCTGGAACACTCCTAAGAAGAGCTGCTTGCCAGCATCAGGAGAATCCACCCAGGCACCCAAAATTAGTGTAATATACCCCACCTGCCCTTCCTATTACTTTGTGTGTGTGTGTGTGTGTGTGTTTTGAGGAGCTCGAATCAAGAAGGTACAAAGTGTTTTTGCGGTAGGATGCCTATTTGTGTCCAAGGGAACACTTAAGAATCTGAGAACTAGACAGGCAAGAAATGACCAGTGTGGTTAATAGAACACAGAGTCCAAGACAAATTCAGAAGCCTTAGGAAATATTTTGAACCAGTGGCTTTGAAAGAACCTTGGAGATCACCAGGTGAATCACCTCATTCTGTTTCTGAAGACCCTGAGCCTCAGAGCAGGCCGGTGACATACCCAAGGTCTCCAAACAAGCAAGTGGGGAAGCCCAGATTCAAACTTGGAGGTGTTCTGGCTCTAAGTCCGGTGCCCTTTAGTTGATCCTAAGGGCAAGTGCTTTTTATACGTGTGATTTTAAGATCCTTTAGAGTTCAAAGGATTCTTTTGATTAGGAAGATTCATTTGGTCAGTCTCTTTTTACCATGATTGAGTGCATTTCAGTCTCTGAGCTAAGTTTCCCTCCCTTGTGGCCAAATTATCACAGAACATTCCATTCACTTAAAAATAGTTGTACTATAAAAGAAAATACAAGTGGAAAACCTTGCCAACTAAAAAACTTCTTCTAAAAAACTTCACACACACACACACACACACACACACACATACACGGCTTCCATTCCTGCAGAAATGCCAGATGCAAGCCTCTGACGCCTGCAGGCAGGAGGGATCACACCGTGGCCATGACCTGGAGACTGGCTAGTCCCACGTGCACCTAAGTTTATGATTCAATTTGAATATGACTTTAGTTTCTTGGCCAGCAGAGTTCCAGGGGATTTCAAGAAACAAACAAGTATTTTAGGAAAAGAGGGCCAGGGGGTAAGGGAGGCTTGGAAAGAGGTGACCAAAGTCACATTAAAATGACTCTGAAAAACAATCTGAGGGTTTTGAAGGGGCGGGGGTTGGGAGGTTGGGGGAACCGGGTGGTCGGTATTGTGGAGGGCATGTATTGCATGGAACACTGGTTGTGGTACAAAAACAATTCTGTTACGCTGAAAAGAAATTTAAAAAAAAAAAAAAAAAGAAAAGACACAGAAACTAAAATAATAATAAAAACAATAATTTTGGATTTTGAAAAAAAAAAAGAAAGAATATAGCCAGTGTATCATCTTCCCAAGCTGTCACCTACTGTGTGCTTGGAGGCTGTCCTCTCTGTCCCCTAGGGTTCTCCTGTTGGGGATATTTCTTCCCATCAGGTAACTCTTAGCTTCTAAGGCAGAAACTTCAGTATTCCTGTTGGTTGACAGAAAGACTTGTTAATTTGACTTTTCTCCATTGATTCTCCCATTCAGGCAACAGATTTTTATTGAGTAATATGATATCATCTCTGTGCAGCCATTTCCACTCTAGATTTTTATGTGACCTAGCTGGGGATGGAATTTTTTCTTCTCCTCCTTTTTATGAGTATTGATTGCAAGGACATAATTTGCTTGAGAAAAGGATACAAATTGGCTTGTTAAGGCAAAGACATACTCAATGAGTGCCTGCCCTTTCCCTCCCCCGCGATGTGTCCTGAGACAGGCTATGCAGCTCGGGCTGAAGAGCTGAGTGTTTGGACGAAAGTAGGATCCCACCAGATCAGAGGAACCCTGAGTCTCTTCATACACAGGCTTTTTTTTTTTTTTTTTTTTTTAACCCAGAGAAACATTTTTATGCTCCTTTAAAACATGCTTTCTTAGGCAGTGTGTATGGAGAATGGTTTCATCGGGGCTATGTAAGTCTAGCCCAGTATTTCCCCAAGTGGTCTCCGGGTTTCTCTCTATAATTTGGAGTATAGTTTTAGTTTTCTCCCCAGATGATTTCCATTGCTCTGAAGTAGAGGTTGCAAGCTAGCAATCCTCCAGCCAAATGCACACCCCCCGCCACTGACAACTTGTATTCAGTGCACGTAGTATGGTTTTGTAAAAATCTGACTTAGTTGCCAGTATGCAAATATAGTCCCACTAAAACTTCAAGATTCACAACATAGCCTTTAAAAAATCAGATCTGCGACAGATTGGTCTGTACCATGACCTGGCAACCATTTTAGAGAGTCGAAGAGCTGTGGCAGCCTTGAGATGCCCCCTTTACTCCCTGCGCTCCCAAGCGCCCTTTACTCCCTGTGCAGCCTGGACTTTGGAGCTGTCTGTATCTCTGACCCTCCCCCAAAGGATACATAGGCTAGAAGTTTCTAAGGGTAAGGGAAAGGAATTCACGTCATCATAACGGTAATTGTCAGAGTAAGAAAATAATCCACCTCATATACTGAGCCTGAATCACGCCAGACACTGTGCCAAGTACTTAACCTATCATTTAAACCTCACATGAATGCCATCTGCACCCCAAAGGGTTAATTCGCTTGCCTAAGGTCATATAGCTTGTGAGTGGCTGAGTTAGGATTTGAACACCGGTATGTCAGACTTTAAAACTTGGACTTTTCATTTTATCATACCACCTTGCAGAATCATAGCGCCCTCTCAAGTAACCCTTCCTGAATTGCAGGCCTATAAGAATGTACAACCAGATGCCAAAAATTGGGGGCCGTATGGGCCACTGGTTTTCCAGCCTCTGTCAGAAAGAAGCAAAGGCAGAAGCTTGGTTATCGTGAGCAAGGCTTCTACTCTGATTTTGTCCTCCAGCTAAGGAAAGCTCAGACGCTAACACATATAGCCAACCTCTTGCATAAAAGGAACTCTTGTGAAAATTTATTCTAAGTTGATTTGAGATCACATTAAAGTCTTTAAAACACAACATTTGAATATCAGGTAAGGAGCACCTACTCAAGTTTTTGAGGTTTTTTTTTTTAAATTAACATATAATGTATTATTATTTCAGGGGTACAGGTCTGTGATTCATCAGTCCTACTCAAGTTTTTTAAAACCTTAAGATAAGCGCCAATGGTTATTTTAAAAGGAAAAAAAAATTCCCCGTTCTTGAAATTATATATCTTATGATATCTTTTTTCCCCTTGATTCCAGCTTTGTATTATCTTTAAAAGCCTACTGCCTTTGAAATATAGAATACTGTAAATTTACTATTGGTTTCCTTTCACATTATTTTCCTTCACTTCCGTTTCTATTCTATGAGATTTCTCAAAACCTTTAACTCCTTTGATTTGTTTTTTCTCTCCCCTCCTAAAAATGCTAGGAATAGATATTTAACAGAGTTTCCTTCTGTACACTTAGTTTCAGTGTAGGAAAACAAATGCCACCCCCCCCCCCAGCAAAATATGTATCTCTGCTCAAGTTCTTTTGGTTACAAAATAGAAATGTATCCTCTTCAATCAAAATTCAAAAGAAGGGATTATTGGAAGTATAGGATCAGTAATAGGAATATCAGCTATTTATTCAGAAGAACAGTTACTGAGGGATTAGAATTAAAGGACAAGCCAAAGGGCCAGATTTCAGGAAGCATATGAACTAAGGCAGATATACATAGATTTGGAGGAAGACTTCTGTCTTTCTCTGTTCCAGTCACTTTTTAAGTGCCAGAGAAGACAATCTGGTCTAATCTAAGTGTCTCTATTATTGAACCGATTAACCATGACCAGGGCATGGAACAGCGAATACAGTTATGGCCACTAGGGATTTCTTAGCGATTGCTGCATATGACTGTGGATATGGTGACGGTTTTATAAATTTTTACTTGCTTATATATTTCTTTTTTTTTTTAATTTTTTATAAACATATAATATATTTTTATCCCCAGGGGTACAGGTCTGTGAATCGCCAGGTTTACACACTTCACAGCACTCACCCTAGCACCTACCCTCCCCAATGTCCATAACCCCACCCCCTTCTCCCAAACCCCCTCCCCCCAGCAACCCTCAGCTTGTTTTGTGAGATTAAGAGTCACTTATGGTTTGTCTCCCTCCCAATCCCATCCGTTTCATATATTCTTCTCCTACCCCTTTAACCCCCATGTTGCATCTCCACTTCCTCATATCAGGGAGATCATATGTTAGTTGTCTTTCTCTGATTGACTTATTTTGCTAAGCATGGTACCCTCTAGTTCCATCCACGTCGTCGCAAATGACATTGCTTGTATATTTCTAAATCAGGGATTCCATCCACATAAAAGTAGATTTTATTGAGTGTGTGAAGCTTCAAAGGCTTTTAGAACTTTCTCAAAATCTAGAACGTTAGCTGTTTAGAGATTCAGTCTGACAAATATCCCAGATCTTTTCCCCTTATAGGAATTAATTTCTTAAGGCAATAGTTCTGCAAGTTGCATTAAAGTTCTACCATCTTCCATGGCTATTAGTAATTCTAACAGGGTACGAGAGTGTGGGCTCATGCATGAAAAAATGCTCTTCCAGGTTAATAAATGGATATGATTTTGCCACTGGCTGCTGTCTATGAGAAAGTAGGTACCCCCAGAGTTGTTCTGTTCTCTGGACTGTGAGGTACAGCTTTCATCCTTTAGTGGGTGAATCTGATGGCCTGGAGTTGCTCAGAAGTTAATATTGATAGACAAACCATGGAAAACCTCTGTCTTGATTCATTCTAAAATCTTTTTGTACTAGGACAAGATGAACCTTCTGCTGCAAACATGAGCCTCCTCTCTTCTTCAGCCAAAAGTTCACCAGGGTTCAAACAGTGTTTTAATGGATTCCAGCAAGACTTCTGTGGGGCTTTAAGGAAGAAGTTTCTGGTGTGCAGCCTGGAGGAATGTATCTAGCACAATACCAGTCCTAGGATCAGGACCCACCTGGCTTCAAGCCCCAGGCCAGCCTTCTAGTCTGCTTCCGATTTGGGGGGGACTTGGCAGCCTGCCTGTATTGTTCCAAAGGACTCCTGCCTTTCCTTAGCTCACAGCTCACATCTCACCTCCTCCATCAACCCTTCCCAGGCTGATGAGAAACGGGTCCCATCTGTACCCCAAAGCTAGTACATAAGACCTTCTATTCTCTCATTCAAACAAATAGAGACAGTTCTCAGTTGTCTGTATTGATAAGGGAGTATGTTCCTATATAGAATCTGTTATTATATCTTGTCTGTTGAAACTTTTCTTCCTCGTAGAGAGGTGTTTGACACATGGAGATAAATAAGTCGGACATTGAGGAACAGCAAGACTAGGCAGCCAGCTAAGGGCCCAGCAAATGTGTTCATGGTGGTGAATTCTCCCTGAGTTTTTGATACCTACTCTGATAATCCCATCTTCCTTCTTTATCTTAGACCAGTGGGCAACTTCTGAGGGGCCAAATTAAGTCACTTGAATAACAAAGAATAATACTTATATGGAAAATGAAAGCTCCATTTTTGAGTTTTAAAGAATAGCAGAGAATAATTTCCTCAGCTCCCCAGCCATATTTGTCGTTATAATTAATGGTTGTAAGAGCTGTTCCCTTTGGTCAACTTTAAGAGCTTTACATTCTTACAATGAATTCTCATAACAGCTTTTAGAGGTATGATTGGAACCATATTACAAAAGAAACCAAGACATCGAGAGATGTGAGAACATGGACAAGATCATGCAGCTAATAAGTAACAGAGCTTGAATTCAAATTCAGATCCATCTGGCTCCAACGCTATTCCACTATACCATACTATACTACCCTATATTCTGTACTACATTTCACTATATTATGCTATACTACACTACCTTATACTGCACTAGATTATACTACCGTATACTGCACTACACTATCCTATCCTATCCTATACTACACTATATTATATTATACTGTACTACTTATTGAGTAGTATAGCATACTACATATGCTATACTATCCTACACTATACCATATCATAATATACTATATATGCTATACTATACTACACTACATACACTATATTATACCGTACTATACTACACTATATCATATTATGCTATACTATACTACATATGCTATACTATACTACATTGTACCACACTTATCCTATCCTATCCTATACTATACTACACTTTCCTACATTACATTATGCTATACTATACTACATATTTACATATACTACATATATTATACTACACTACACTATACCATACTATACTACATATGCTATACTATACTACACTATACCATATTATACTATACTATCTTATCCTATCCTATACTATACCACACTATCTTATCCTATCCTATACTATACTACACCACATTATCCTGTATTACATTATGTTATACTATACTACATACACTATACTATACTACAGTATACTATACTGCCCCCTCACTATACTTTACTACCCTATACTACACTATACTACCCTATACTTTTTACTACACTACACTATACTAAACTGCATTACATTAAACCTCACTGTACTACACTACACTGTACTATACTATACTACACTATGCTATAGAATAGTATATTTTATTACCCTGTGCTATTCTATACTGAACAATGTAGTATGGTAGAGTCCATATAAAGTCTGTTCAATGGAAGAACAGGATGTGCCAACACATGGGGTTGTGTCCACGGCCACATAAAAGAAGGCCAACAGGACCAGCTGGTATTCCAGTAATGACATCACTACAAAGTTGTGTTCTCAACAACTACAAGCAAACATCATGGCACATATCTACTTATATGCATGTATTTCTTTACCCAGTTCCATCTCTATATTAATTATTTGTGGCTGTCGCTTTTCTACTTCCTATGTGTTTGTGTGTGTCTATGGCAAAATATACATATTATAAAATTTAGCGCTTTAACCATTCTTAGGTTTACAGTTCAAGTTCACTGGCATTAAATACATACACAATGCTCTATAGTGGTTGTTGTCATCCATCCCCTGAATGTTGTTATCTTCTCCAGCTGAAACTCTATGCCCATTAAATAGTGACTCCCCATCCCCCCTCCTCTCAGCCCCTGGTAAATATCTTTCCACTTTCTGTGTCTATGAGTTTGACTATTCTGGGTACCTCGTATAACAGGAATTATACAATATTTGTAATACTGGCTTTTTATTTCACTTAGCAGAAAGTCTTCAGGGTTTATCCCTGTTGTACCATGTACCAGATTTTCCTTCCTTTTTTTTTTTTTTTAAGATTTTATTTATTTGACAGACAGAGATCACAAGTAGGCAGAGAAGCAGACAGATAGAGAGAGGTGGAAGCATGCTCCCTGCAGATCACAGAGCGCAATGCGGGGCTCGATCCCAGGACACTAGGACCATGACCTGAGCCGAAGGCAGAGGCTTTAACCCACTGAGCCACCCAGGTGCCCCTTCCTTCCTTTTTATAGCTAGACAAATATTCCATGGTATGAACTGTTTAAAAAGATAAACAGGCATTTTAAAAATATTGAGTTTATTTGGGCATTTATCAGTTAGAATCAGGCAGCATCACCTTGGACATGACTGGGACCTCACCCACAGGAGCCAGGGGAGACACTTATTTAAAGTACAGAAGCAAAGAGAGGCAATTACTTGAGTGGCTATAACTTAAAGCCTAGTTAGCTGTTAGTGATTGATTATCCTTACTGTGTTGATTTTGTAACCTTGAGGCATATATAGGCTTAGATTTGTAGGCTGCCATGACATTAGAGTCTAATGCCCTCATTATTTAATTAATTTAACAGTACAGACCACATTTTGTTTATCCATTCATCTGTTGATGGGCACTTTCATGGAAACGATGCTGTTAGAAACATGGACCTACAAATATCCATTCAAGTCCTAGCTTTCAGTTCTCTTAGATGTATATCCAGACCTGGGATTGCTGGGTCACATGGTAATTCTATGTTCCATTTATTGGGGAATCTCCATACTGCTTTCCACAGCCACTGTACCATTGTTCATTCTCACCAGCTCTGCCTACTCCCCTTATACCCAGAAGCTTATAAAGCTCTCTAAAGCATGGCTGTGACTTCTCAGCTGTTTACCCTCTAACAGCTAGGACAATACACCCCCATCCAGGGTGCCCAGTAAAGGACTTGCTCATTGTGATGGAGATCATGGCCCAGAAACTTCTTCAGCTTCTGGGAGGCAATTAACAAGAGGTTGGGTGTGGGAATTTCGTATTCTTCCTTACCTTTTCTCCCTTTGCTGCTTACAAGCTCAGAGAGTGATCATGAAAATAGTGAGATGCTGTCTGCAGGAAAGAAAGAAAAGTATAGTTGGGCCTCTTTGCATACCAATGAGGTGTTCCAGAGAGCTGCAGGCTGCTGTGGATGGGGGGGAGGGGATGTTGATTTATGATAGCATGAACACATTTGGCAGGCTGAGTCCACGTCTGCAATTTAAATGCCAAGTACAAAACGGAGCCTTTTTCTTAAGATCTAATGAGACCCAATGGCATTTTAGCATTGGGTTGAGAAGCAGTTGAGAATAGCATTGTAGTTGAGAAAGCAGTGATGTCTAAAAGAAAGTTCTAATCCCATGGCAAAACACGTGGGACTTGGGGAGCTATCAGATAAGCACTTGGTCCGGGAATGCAACCTTGAGTCTATACACACTGTAAGCAATGCATGATTTACTCAACTGCGGATTCTGCCCTCACTTTAGGACATTCTTACAGAAACGGGTAGAAACAGCTTTTGGTTCAGGCCCAGAGACAGAATTGCTCTTTCAGAAGCACAAGCAGGATGCCAGCTTCCCACCCAACTGACACTTCCTGTGGTCCTCGTTTTGTCTTTGCGGTTCCCCTGTGACAGGAATCCTGAGCGTTTCCGGAGCTAAAGCTGCCCATGCTCCCACTTTCTGGAATTCTGTGAGGCTCTCAAATAAAAGCTAATGTGAAAACACTCTGTTCACCTGCTTTCCAAATGTTTTTATTTTGCCTCTGACAGAGAGGGTCAGGGCTGCGTGTAAAGGTGCTTTGATATTGGCCGCGTCATTCTTGCCTCACGCATTGGCCTCTGACCCCAGGCCAGTGGGGAAGCAGAGACAGGTACCCTGTGTGTGAACAGGGTGTTCACGGCAGCGTGCTACAGAACGGGCAGTGTCTCTGCCGGGGTTTTCTTCTTCCTGACACTGCGTGGTACAATTCCAAAGTTCACCTGCCGGTCATACTCACTGGCCATTGGCAGGGCTTGGGAGGTCTCTGCTGGGTTAAGCCGCCCAGATGTGAGCTGTGCTTGGACTGCGTTCAGTTTCTTTCCATTCTCTTCCTCCTCCCTCATCCCCTCCTTCCCCTTTGTCTTGCCAGCTGCTACTGGAGATGTTTTTCCCTCTGTTTAAGGTAATGGCCGACTCAGTGCCAAAGCCAAGCTACAGGCAAGCGTTGAAAATAAATTTACAGAAGGGCTTATTTTCATACTAGTAGAAAAGGTCTTGGAATCATATGTGGAAGTTTTTGTCTCTCTAGAGACTGTCCTTCGGAAGCATCTTCCCTTTTTGAATGCCCTAAGCCAGGGCTAAGAAACAAACTGAGTGCACATGGATGCGTGGTAGGCTAGGTTTTGAAGCCGAGTGGTACAGACTACAACTGTGTCTTAAAACAGTGTGTCCTCATAGAAGAAGCTGCTCCAGACATGTGGTGCTTCCCTGCTCCTCTGAATATACACACTGTCGAGTTAAAAGTCCCCTGGTGTAGTAGGTGGCCCAGTGTAAAAGGAATGATGTATTAGAAAGAGGTTGGAACGCCAAGTCTGCCATTTTCTAGACAGGAAAAAGAAGGGAAGGACTAAGGCAGTTGCCCAGGTTTGTCACCTGTGCAGTCAGTTTCTGTCAGGCTTTGTTAGCTCAGCAAAACACCTGACAGAACCTGGCCCACAGTAGATGCTTCCTGGGAATCGTGATTCTTTCCCTCTTCACTAGTTATTTATTGTTGTCTCTTCTTGACATCAGATTTGATAAGTGAGAAGTATCCTTCGGCACAGTCTACAGTTTCTTGGTATAATTTCCCACTCTTCAAGAATAATCGTGGCTGACAGTGTTTATTTTCTACCTTCCTGTCAACTCGGATGCAACTGCCATTCACTAGCCACAAAACAGGAGGCTTCACAGACCTCAGCTGGGAAGACCACTTGCTGAGACAAGCAACAAAGGAAATTCATGTGTCCTTGGTCTTGACACGTTCATTAGAAGGAATTTAAAAATCGAACTTACAAATCAGCGCCCACGTGTTCTGGGCAGCACCATACTCATAAAAATTATCATGCCGGTACTAACAAATGTATGTGTCTACTCTGGGATAAATATCCCAGTGAATGATTCCTTGTAACTTGCCTGCGCCTACAGAAAAATAGTTTAACTTTAATAAAAGTGGAATTTTAATGTAGAAAATGGCATGAGGTCAAAACCATGCAAAGGATCCATTTGACGTGACAGCACTCAAAAACCTTAAAATCAGTGGTTAAATAGTGTTTTTCTAGCAAATAGTGGTTATTTGGTAGATCCAGCCTTGCAGAATTTGGTGACTTTTCCGTTTTAGGTTCACACAGATGTATTGATAAGGACACATAGCATATTTTTGAAATATAAACCAATTATCCAAAATTTATATGACTTACACGTAATACAAGCAGACTAAATGTTACTTGGTTTAGTATGGCCAAATTATGATTGTTGCATGAGCCATGAAAAGTTCCGTTCCGGGCACCTGGGTGGCTCAGTGGCTTAAGCCTCTGCCTTCGGCTCAGGTCATGATCTCAGGGTCCTGGGATCGAGCCCCGCATCGGGCTCTCTGCTCAGCAGGGAGCCTGCTTCCCCCTCTCTCTCTGCCTGCCTCCCTGCCTACTTGTGATCTCTCTCTCTCTCTCTCAAATAAATAAATTAAAAAAAAAAAAAAAAGAAAAAAAAAAGAAAAGTTCCGTTCCTCTTTACCCATGGGGGACAGGGAAGAAATAAGAAGGCCCTGAACCAGGTAATTGGGTATCCTTAGAGAAGTTAGAAGAAAGCACATAGATAAGCTTTCTGTGCTCTTTTTTAGGCGATTTTAAAAAACTGACCAAAAACCAATTATAACTCAAAAAACTTGGATTTTAAAATATTTCTAAACTTAAGTGTGAATTTAAGTTTCTCAAATTAGACATATGCTGAGTGTTGAATTCTGTCAGATTTGAAATTTATAGTTTCAGCTGATTTTAAACTAGGACTATTATAAGAAAGAAGAAGAGTTCATTTTTATGAATGCGAGTGGGTGGCCAGTGGAATTTTCTTAATCTTTCTCAATGGGAAAAATGTATGCTGTCCTTTCTTTTTATCTCGGAAACTTTGAGTGAATTTGTTTTTGTCTAAAATGAAAGAAGGGGCAGTTTATTTTTGCCATATCCAAAACTGTAATGACTCAGCAAAATGCAACTGGTTTTCATGAACTCACAAGCCTAGATAGAGTTTGAAAGGGTAGCCAAGGGCGTAACCATCAGTCTTCTTCCCACCCAATCTAGTCACCACATCCAGCAGCTAACCTTCCATTAGACTCAGGAAATCTGGGGCCCATTAAAAATCAGCAGGTCCATGCTTCTCTTAGGACTTTATGACTGCTATTTTATTGGTTTATATGGCTAATTCTGATTAAGAAACACTTCAAATTCCCAGTTTCAAGCAGGCTACTTTTCCTTTTAAAAAAAAAATTATTTGTTTTGGCTTGCACATTCATATTCAAGGTTTGTTCCCCATTAAAATAAATAGATACTGAATATTTCTTATACCAATTGAATGTGCTGAGTACTCACTTTCTTTCATTATATTCGGCTGTCATATTAACACATTCATATGGGTGCGGGCTCCCATGGAGCAAACAGGACCCCAGACTCTTGCTCTAGCCCCTGAAAATGTATTTTCCCCCAGACTTCAGGTTTTAGAAGACTGAACTTGAGAAGTCTCTTTTGTGTTGACAAAGACATTTAGCAATTGTTCTCTCTTTTTTTTTTTTTTAAAGATTTTATTTATTTATTTGACAGAGAGAGATCACAAGTAGACAGAGAGGCAGGCAGAGAGAAAGAGAGAGAGAGAGGGAAGCAGGCTCCCTGCTGAGCAGAGAGCCCGATGCGGGACTCGATCCCAGGACCCTGAGATCATGACCTGAGCCGAAGGCAGAGGCTTAACCCACTGAGCCACCCAGGTGCCCCGCGATTGTTCTCTCTTAATCCATATTTGAGAGTGGCCCCAAGTTAACCAGATTAGCGGTCTAGAAGTGGAGAGCTAAGGATATTTTAAGAATCCTAAGCATTCTCCTCTCATTTGAGTGGGCTGCAGAGGACATGACTTGCTACTCCAGAGTAATTCTAGAGGTGCTGTTTCCATTTCTAACAGAATCATTAAGAAATCCCAGTTCCGGTTCCCAAACTCACTGCTACTTCATTGGCTACTTTCACAAAGTAGAGGGAAGTTAAAAAAATAAAAATTAAAAAAATTTCAGTGAAGCTCCATCTGGTCTGCCTTCTATAGGAGAGTCTTATTTCTTCCATGGGATTGGGATCCTGATCTTACTTTATATTTGCTGTTGTCAAATCCAGAGAAACTAAAATGGACCAGAGCTTTTACAAACTTGACTCTGTACAACCAGGCTCCAGGTGCCCAGATCAGCAAGGCACCTTTTACAACACATTTTCACATATAGGAGCAAATACCTTCCATTTGCTCACTGACCACATGTCCCCTACCAAGGAAATCAACACATGTGGCCCAATAACTATAGGGACGATAAAATGGAAAATTTGAAAATAGAATTATCCCAGAAATTCCTGGGTAGTTATGTGGTAGGCCCTGTAGTAGATCTTTCTTTGTAAGTTATCACATGAAATCTTTACAAGTATATCAAGTCGATCTGATTATCCTCTTGCAAGTCATGAGAGAACTGAATCTCATACCGAGGGGGTGTGACATAGTCAGGCAAAGGCAATAAATCATCACATCCAGGTTGAGTCATTTGTTCCCCCTCTGATGTCATGCTACCTCTCCCGTGGCATAGGACTACACAACATGTAGATTCTTGGTATAAGTAATGATGTTCCAAGGTAAGAAATGGCCAGAGATAAAAGGCTGAGATGGGACACTATGATCTTGGTCTTCAGTATAAAATTTCTCGAGGGGGAACAAATACTTTTAACAACTGTAAGCCTCATGCAGAACTGAGGATCATGTCATGGCTCTCTTTTTTCTATGAGAGAGTAAAACACTCTTTTTTTTCTTTTTTTCAGTAAAAGAAGTTTACTATCCCATCCAAATATTTTTGGGTATGACTTGTTCCTCTGGGAGTAATCTCAGATTCACAACCTTTAGTTTCTCAAGCTGATCTGAAAATTTTCTGCCTTGTGCTAGCATTACAGCCATATGGGACAGAAATTTAGAGGTAGCTAACAGATGATATTTTTATGTAAATTCCGTTCTGATCAATTTATCAGGCCCTGTTCAAGGACAGAAATGGCATGGAGAACCCAGGAAAAGAAAAGGAAATAAATATATCAGTTGAGGACATTTTTGACTATCTTTGAATCAGAATACTAATAGCACCATCCAGAAGCTTCAAATTAGTATACTGTAATGTATTTTGGGAAGTAACCAGGAATTTATTTGAGAGCCAAGAAATGGTGGAGGCCCTTCTGGCTGGGAATAGGAGATGCTTAGAAAGTTACAGTGGAGCAGAACTATTTGGGGAGAAAGATAACTCTCTCTTTACTTTTCCTTTCTCTTCACTTCTGTTCTTAATGCACACATACAAACAGCGTACTACTGCTTTGAGAATATTGACTTCAGGTAACATATCTAAACATGTAAATGAGAGCTTTATTGTACACAGAATTTTGCTGAATTATGGCTACATCTGAAATTTGGAACTCTTTAGATGTAAAATTTCCCAGAATTTCCCAGAGATATGTGTATGAGTGAGTTCTGACCATCATAGCAGAATGGTTACTTTGTGGTGACTTACTGAACAGACACATTCCAATAAGATCCACATTTGTACCAGAGCAGAAGACCAGCTGCTATCTTTTCTTCTCAACAAAGGACTCTTGTGTTTGAACAAAAACTATGTATTGTATGCCCAGCAGCAGAAGGGAGTCTGAGCAGTGATGTCAAAGTATACCATGATGTCACCACAATTCACAAAGAATTACAGTTAATGCCATGTGAAGCAAGGCCAAATTCAACACTTTCCCTCTTGGGTACTTCACAGTCTGAAAGACAGAAGCAAGGCTGGAGGTCATGCCTTTGTATAATTTTGTTTCACATTCTCCAGACACCCTAATTTTGGAAGCAGGGGAGGGAAGAAGACAGCCTGTTAAAGAAAAGTCCACTGACCATGTGCCGAGAATGAATGCTAGTGTCTGTATGCACAAATGTCTATGCTAAGATAATTCTTAGAATTTTCTGCTGAAGCCTACTAGACAGACAAGTTTAACTGAAAACGATATGCAAAAACAAAACAAAACGAAAACAAAACAAAACAAAACAAACAAACAAAAAAAACCCAGATGTTTTTAGGAATAAATTTACACAAAACAATTTGGCCCAGACCCTGAAATAAACAGGAAAGGAGCAACATAAATGAGATTGGGAGCACCTAAAAAATTTAATAAATGTTGGAAATAAGACTTAGCCATTCTCTTTTTCACTTTCAGAGTATGTTTATCCAGCCATTAAGCGATTAAATTCTTGATCTCAAGAAAGGCAGTGCTGGAAACTCTTAAAAATATTTGCAATCTAATAAATTCACTATTCTATTAGCGGTTTCAAACCTCTAATCTGGACATCTGTTTCATCTTCCATTTACTTAATAATGTAAAACGATAAACATCACAAAACCAGTGGTGATTGCCCAACATCTTTAGAACTGCAGGTAATACGGATAAGGATAAGGATAAGCAAGGCAGTAAGGAGCACAGGAGAATACTTCTAGCTCAAATAGTAAAGAAAATAGAAATAGGATCCTTAAAAAACAGTACCGGGTCACATCTGATTGTGGTGAGTTCTCCTTTAGATTTTAACCACAGAGATGGTTGAAGTCCCTACCCTTTGAGGAGGGTGGGGATGGGTAGGTTGGAGGTGGAAAAGGACGATGGTTCTGATCCAGCCAAATGACCGCCAAAGGCTGGAGCCCACGAGGAGTAATGGAAAGAGTCAGGCCTCGGACTGTCCAAGCCAAAGTCTCTTAGGAAGAGCCAAAAAGTCAGGGGCTCAGGAGACCGAGTTCAAAGTGAGCTTCCAGATCAGATTTGGTGTCAGAGCTGGAGTGTGGAGCCTGGAGCACTGTGCCTAGTGGAGAAGAGATAAGAGGGAGACTCTCTCAAACATAATAAACATTTAGGGGTGCCTGGGTGGGTTAAAGCCTCTGCCTTCGGCTCAGGTCATAATCTCAGTGTCCTGGGATCGAGCCCCACATTGGGCTCTCTGTACAGCAGGGAGACTGCTTCCCCCTCTCTCTCTGCCTGCCTCTCTGCTTACTTGTGATCTCTGTCTGTCAAATAAATAAATAAAATCTTTAAAAAAAATAATAAACATTTTTGCCCCAAGGCAATTTTGGAGTAGTGGATGAAAGACTAAAGACATAGCAGGCAAAGTAGTAAGTAGAAATTGAAGTGGAGATTATAGTGCTATAAAATGGTGCATCCATAGAGATGTTTTTCTTTTTGACAGCTCTTTTTTGGTCTTTGGAACTAGTGGCAGAGAGTTTAAGGGGTGGAAGCTGTTGTTATGTTCTAGGGTGGGATAAGGAGGAAAATTCTTTGAAACCATAATATATCCCTCTCCCCTGTGGCCTTGTGTATATACAGAATTCATTCATTCATTCAACAAATTTTTATTAATTCTTTGTTATATTATTGGACACTAGGGCCTTGTGGTGTTATATTCTAGTAGGAAATAGAAAATAAACAATAAACTTAATATGCAAATTATGTTAGAAAAAGAGTGCCATAGAATTTAAAAAAAAAAATAGAATAGTGTAGAACTTGGGTCTGGGATGCTGCTTTAAATGGTCTGGTCAAAGTAGGGCTTACTGAGAAGATGAAAGTTTCCCACAAAGGGTTAAAGGAGGCTTTGGAGGTGTCTACAGAAGAATGTTCCAGTCAGAGGCAATAACCAGTGCTATCCTAAGATAAGAAAGCACTTGCTATGTTTGGAGAATAGCAAGGAGAGTGAGCCAGAGGGAGATGAAGTCACAGAGGTAACTCAGATGGGTTAGAGGAGCTTGTGGGCCATTGTAAGGACTCTTACAATGAATCCAAGAGGAAATTGGGTCGTCCTACCAGTGATTGGTAAACCTAGAGGAGAGACTGTCACATATTGCGACGATCCCTTTGGAAAATCTTTGCCTGGAAAAAAGGGAATTAATGCCTTCACATATTTTTTTTTTCCACATTGTGGAATTAGAGTATAGAAGAACTACACCTCATCCATTTGGCCTAATAACCTGTGGGTATTTGCCAGTATTTCCCTGTGGCATTTGTGTGGCTGTTGAAAAAAAGCAACTAATGTTTTAAACCAATTCAATCGCTCCCTCAAAAAAGAAATCGTGCCCATTGAAAATATATTTTCAAAGCTACCAAATGCAAAGATCCCACTTTTTTCTTGAAGTTCAGTCTCAGTACTTAGAGCTATAGGATGATATCACTTTTGGCAGCAAGCTGTCACTGACAGAGACATGTTCATCCCGTTCTTCCAGTCTCTTCATTGCCCTTCTAACCCCCAATAGGAACACAATACATCACAGAATAGAGGAATCACTCCTTGATGACATAGTCCTATTCAGCTTGGGCTTCAACGCTGTCCCAAAAGTGTGATCTTAGACACGTTGTTGAACCTCTCTGAGTCTCAGTTTTATTTAAAAAAATATATATTTGTCTATTTTGCAAAATAGACATTTAATGAGAGATATTATGAGGATAATGTCAGGGATATTAGGAGAATTAAATGATGTTAACTAGATTCATTGTGATGACCATTTGCAATATATGTAAATATTGAATCATTACATCTTGTACCTGAAACTAATGTTATATATCAATTATATCTCAATAAAAAAAAATAAGTGAGAAGATATATATAGCAAGTGTTTGGCAAACATTAGTTTACTCTCTCTTCTCTAGGTAGCTTTCCCTTCTTTCTCTACGTCCATACCTCTCTGACCTTCAGTCTTAGAGATCTTACTCCTTTTCTGTTCTCACCTATTTTGAGGGAATTATCTGATTAAACCCATTCGCTCTAGATTGGGACCATGCCTACTACTTATGTGTATTCCCTACAGCACCATAAGAACCAGCATAGTGCCTTATGCTCCACTGGTTTAGTTTAATTTAAGTATAATCGACAAATTCATGTGTTACTCCTCCCAAGGGTATTTGAACAACAAACAAAGGACTAAACCAGTGGTTCCTAACTTTGTAACACAAAGGTGTTCTTTATTATTTTTTTCCTATGGGCCTTGTGTTTTGGAAGTTTCCATCTACTCAAAACACTGCATGTATTAAGTAATAATTTGTTTTCCCATTTTATGACTTAAAGACCTGAGTATAAGTAAAATATAAATGCAATAAAGATCAGGATTCAGTTTATTTGTATAATGAGATGGTTGGGGCTTGGGGGAACCTTACGTGGTTTTATGGCAGGTAAATATATTTCCATTAGGCTTTGAAAATACTAAACATAGATCATGGACCACTATTAGCACCTTTGTGAATGGCCAGGGATTTTGTTTTCTCATATTCGAGAGGTGTGAAGCACCAGTACAGATGGGGGTTTACCTTCCCACTTACTTCCTATATGTGTTTCCAAGTCACATAGCTCAGATGAAGCCACCTATTCATCCCTGGGCAGAAATCCTGCTCTGGTAGCCATAATCTTGATAAGAATAATCAACCTTGTTTTCACCATTCACCGTTGCCACAATAAATATCATATACTGTGTCTTTTCAGGGTTCATAGACATCCTACTATAACCTGTAGTCAGGAAACCCAAGTTGGAATTTTGGTTTTGTTAGTTACCTTGGGGAAAGTTATTTATTTTGTTTGAATCTCAGTGTTATAAGTACTTGAAATCATTCAAATCTTAAGAGAATATTAACTTTTTTTTTTTCAAGCCAGTGTCCAGCTTTACTAAAGATACTTTTCATAAACAATCATGGTATTTCAGGCAGGACATAGACAGACAATCATTAACAGTATACAACAACTTTCACGCTCCCTTCTTCAGTGGACTACCAGAGTCAGAAAGCCACTATAAAATCCAATGAAGTCTTCATTGGAAGCTCTGAGTAGGGAAGGTTAAAGTGAGGGTTGACATTTCTTTTTTTTTTTTTTCCACTTTTTCATAGTTTATTTACTCTCATAGCTCCTCAGAGGAGGAAGTCATTTCTCCTTTGTTCTAACAGAACCAAAGAATTTTAGTGGGATAACATGAAGAGGTTGTTTCTTTTCTTCTTTTTCATTTTCCATCAACAATCAGTCCTCTTCCTAATTTCCCAAAGAATCAAAAAATTATGAAGAAATGTTTCGCTGGTTCTAATTTCATAGTAGAATAATTTTTTTTTTTAATTTCTTTTCAGCATAACAGTATTCATTGTTTTTGCACCACACCCAGTGCTCCATGCAATACCTGCCCTCCTTAATACCCAACACCTGGCTCCCCCAACCTCCCACCCCCAGCCCCTTCAAAACCCTCAGGTTGTTTTTCAGAGTCCTCTTACACTGTTGGTGGGAATGCAAGTTGGTGCAGCCACTTTGGAGAACAGTGTGGAGATTCCTCAAGAAATTAAAAATAGAGCTTCCCTATGACCCTGCAATTGCACTACTGGGTATTTACCCCAAAGATACAGATGTAGTGAAAAGAAGGGCCATCTGTACCCCAATGTTTATAGCAGAAATGGCCACAGTCGCCAAACTGTGGAAAGAACCAAGATGCCCTTCCACGGACGAATGGATAAGGAAGATGTGGTCCATATACACTATGGAGTATTATGCCTCCATCAGAAAGGATGAATACCCAACTTTTGTAGCAGCATGGATGGGACTGGAAGAGATTATGCTGAGTGAAATAAGTAAAGCAGAGAGAGTCAATTATCATATGGTTTCACTTATTTGTGGAGCATAACAAATAACATGAAGGACATGGGAAGATGGAGAGGAGAAGGGAGTTGAGGGAAATTGGAAGGGGAGGTGAACCATGAGAGGGTTGACATTTCACATGTAGCATATTGTTTTAGAACTTTTCATAAGATGACCCTGACTTTCAGGAAATGAAGTGAAAATGGCAGAAATATTAACCTGAATTATTAAGATGAAAAAGAAATTCTTTTGAAGGATGCTATCTCAATGGTGACACTATGAAGTTCAGATTGCCTGACATAGTAGGAACCATTTCTTGGGGTCAGTTTCCAATAGGTCTCTGGGCTTAAGGGGGTCAAGGCTATGGTAAAGGCAGAGGGAGAAGAAGACATAAAAATGAATTTTAGTTTTTTCACACCACAAGGTGTCTGTGCCAAGGTGCCTCATGTGTGTCAACCTCAAGGAATCCCTCTTCCTGGAAACCAAGAGGAAGTTTCTGAAAACTAGAAAGGAAAGGTATTTCCCCCATGTCAATCTAGCTTCCAGAATATTCTGTTAAGTGACATATGCCCTTTCCCAAAAACAACACTGAAGTGTTCTGGTGCTAACAACATAGCTAAAAAAAAAAAAAAAAAAAAAAAAAAAAAAAAAAAAAAAAAAAAAAAAGGAAAGAAAGAAAGAAAAGAAAAGTAAAACAGAATTCTGCATTTTTACAAAACTTGATAAAAAATCACATTTCAAACTGTACAGTCACCAGAAGTACACAGTTATAAAACACGCGCACACTTCACGTGGCATCGCCGGCCCCGTCAGCTTCTGTGCCTGATTCCTTCTTGGCATCTCCATTTTCTGCATAATTATTCCCATCCTTTCCAACATCAGCTTTCCCCTTTTTCCCTTTAGGTACCTTCTCTTCCTTCTTTGCAGGGGCCTATTTAGGCTTGAAGGAGCAGGTTCAGCAGGTAACCTTGCTGATCTTGTCCTTGGCTCATCCCTCACCTTGACTTTGTCTCCTCTGGCATCCTCTTGAGACTTTCTCTTGGGCATGGTGGCCATGGTAGTGGGACAGAGGCCCTGGATGTGAGGATGCAGCTGCATGTGGGCTTTGTCAATCCAGGGGTCATTCTCGCCTCTTCTTCACACTGCTCAAGGATGCTATTTTTAAGAGAGATACTTGCAGTGAATCATCTAAAAGATGGTCAGCCAGCTCATTTCCCGGACTCTGGAATAGTAAATTGGTGTAGTCTCCTCCAATAACAGCCATCGTCTATTGAGTTTGGCCTCTTGAGTACAGTGCCATAGAAGATGTGGAGCCACATAAAATCTCAATGGCAAAGAGTGCTACAGTTGATTAGCAATGTCTGTCATGGGTCCTGGCAGGGAAAATAGCTGCACATATGCCATATTTTTGCCAACCAGCCCTAAGTGTTATAAAGTCTGTTTGTAGATTAAATCTGACCATCACAATACTCTGTACCTGGATGATTTGTTTTGACTCCTTAAAGTTTGCTTTTATCAAATGTTCCCTGACTATTAGGGTTCATCAAAGATTACTGAAGAGTCAGTTCTTTGAAAGGTCTTGTATTTATTTGCTGAGTTGCTACTGGGACACCGTTACATGGCGTTGTCTTTCAGAAAACTCACAGCAGATGTATATCTAGGATTTCAGTACTTTGAGTAATTACGGTTCTCCTGAGCCAGTTTGTCATTCATTCATTACATAAATATTTATTGAGTGTCTCCTACAAGGAACACATTATCTTACACATTTTCCAAAAGATACAGTAAATGCTGTAACTCTTGCAATTGCTCATGTTTTCCTCATATCCAGATATGTAACCCCCATTTAACAAATGTATAGGACTTTATATATTCTGTATAATTCTCCCCTTCCTGGCTTTAACTCATCTTTCTTATTTTTCTCTTTGCTCCATCTTCCCATTGTTTTTATTTTATTGTTTTGTATTATATGTATTATGCTATACATATTTCTGCAAAAAGGTGAAGCATAAGCAAATCAATCAATATCTAAACGTTTTGAAGCTAAGGTTAAGGATACACTACCTTTCCTCTTAACCTAAATAGTAAATGAGTTATAATGTGTGTAAAAGCACTTACTCTTCCACAAAAAGTTCTATCTGAATTAAATAATTATAAACAAGAGCAGCTGTGATCAGATTTTAGTTTTCCATGTTTGTCTTTCCCCGTGCTGAAAATAAAGGGATTTAAAAGTTTCTTACCTCATGGTATTGGATCAAGAAAAGCTTGACATCACTGGCTCAGTATTTGATGCTAGAAGTTGAGGTCCTTATGGGAAACCATTTGAAATGTAGCCAGTGTGAACCCATCTAAGCACGTCAGTTTGGGGCATGGTGTCAGCTTGTGGGTTGTGTTTATTTACATTCTCCAAATTATTCAGATAATAATCTTTCTTTTTCCTGTGGCTCGTAGTGAAGACATTTTATTATACATATTTCAGTGTCTAGAGAATTTCAGTCTTGTGTTCTGCCTGTTCACTTACTATCAGCTCTGCAAGACTAAGGGAGAGACTTCTATCAGCACGCAGAATAGCCCTAATGCCTAAAATCCGCATGGCATGCTTGAAATCTATAAGCTAATGATAACTGGATATTATCATCCTAGTTTTTGTTTAGGGAGGGTTCTCCCCCCTTCCATTAGTAAATCCTGAAGGAGAATGAAGAATGAAGAAAAATGTTCTACTCAAAAATAGGATGAAGGACTGTTTGTCTGTATTTATACATACGTGTATATATATGCAAAAAGCCTACAATCAAGATAGCAAGGCAGAAGTTGACGACCCACTAATGGTGTTTAAACAAGGAAAACATCTTGGAGCTTTTCACTTTTTATATCACCTGAGATAAAAATTTTATTTAAAAAAAAAAAAAATACTACTAGGGATACAGAGGAGGTCCCACCACTGTATCAAATTGACAACTAGTAGCAGAATACGAATAAAATACATTAGGTCAAAATACTCAGCTAGTTTTCCACCCCTTACAAAGAAATTCCATGTGGTTGCCAAAGTTATGAGTGGTCATTATCTCACTTTAATGTTTTGTCCAGAATGGGGTGGGTCTGGGAACTCGGTGACCTGAACATTGCCTTCTATGACATTTCACTAATAATGAGCATAGGTGCACTTGGGAAATAATCTCTTAAAAATACTAGCCCTTTATTGTAATTCTTATTCGTGCATCAGGACAGAGGTTTTGGTTTGATATGTAGTCATCATTTATATGTCTGTTCCTCTGTGTACACAGAAACAAATAAGCGCACGTATGCACATATATGCACATTTTTGTCTACATGTGTGTCATCAATGACTGCAGTCTAAGGCTGCTTACCTGTCACCTACAGTGGCTTCATTAACAAACCATTTTGTTTGCTGTGTGTTTCATTGATTCACCAGCATTCGCTGCACACATCAAATGTTAAACACTGTGCCAAACAACAGAAATACAAAGACTAATGAAGCATGGGCTCTCAAATAGCCCATGAGCTGATACAGAGACAGATATAGCAATAGATTAAACACAGTATAAGTTATACAACTATTTGAATTGGGTGTATATAAAAGAAACCCCAAACTAATAATAGCATAAGCACATAAAGGATTTACTCTCTCTCAAAAAAAGAAGACAAGATGCAATCAGTCTAAGTGAAGTGAAAGACCTGGCTCTTTTTTTCTGTTCTGTCCTCTTTACTGCAAGGCTTCTGTTCTCAGGATTGTCTCATTTTTCATTTTGGCACTGGAGCCAACAGGAAGGAAGAAGAGTAGGGGGCAGGTGGGGTCATCTAAGTCAACTTCTTTTAAGTAGTCTTCCCAGAAGTCCCACAGAACCCTTCCACTTTTATTTCATGAATTGCAAATGGTCACAAAGCCAGTGAAAAAAATGTGTTCTTTTTAACTGGACATATTGCCACCCCAAATAAAACTGGAGTTCTGTTCTTGAAAAAAATAGGGAAGATGGATGTTGGGTAGCAACCAGTAATCTCTGCCACATAGACTCATGAAGAAATGCCTGAAGAAGCATAAAGTAATAAGGCCATTCACTCTGGAAACTAAAAAAGTCTTGGTTGAGGAGCAGACACTTAATTTGGGATTTGAAGGATGAGTAGGAGTTTGCCAAATAAAGAATTGGGGAAGAGCACGTTAGGCAGAAATAGTGGTATGTGCAAAGGCGCAGAGAGATCTATCATTATAACTGCCAAATAAACCCATTTCTTTATTTCTGTTTTTTCTTCGTTATTAATAATAGCTCTCAAAGTCACAGTTTAACTAATTTTTAATTACTCTGTTATTCCAGACCAACACATTGAGACAGACTGAGATACGTCAATAATGATTTTCTTGATATAACTGCAAACAGTTTTCTACTGGGACCAAAATAAGAACATTTTATCTGATGATAAAGTCTTCCAATGTTTTAAAAATAATTGAGTAAGGATATTTTGGCACCTTAAGAAGGAATTGATACAAAGGGAGAAAAAGTGTGTCAGGGAGATGTTTGTCTTTTCAATTCCAAAGTTAAACAAAGCCCGGTTAGAACTCACTTGGTTCATATCCTGAGGTCCATAAACTTACATCAAGAGCTCTAAGTTGGTGGTCTGGTCAAGTTAGCCTTAAAGTATGTCATCTTCTATTTAGCTGCTCCTAATAGATTGTTACTTTGGATCTGTGAAGTTGGATTTTTCTTTTCTTAAAATGGCTTTGGAGCCATAAGAAATCTTTAGGCTTAGAGAGAGATTTTCATGGTAATCTCCTATTTGGCTTCTTCAGAGACATCAGAGACCATTAAAAATTCTCCAGAGCAAGTTAAATCTTTTGAGAAACCTGAAATTTCTTTAATTTAAGGAATAAGCATAGTTATATTTGAGACACCTGAGAGTAAATTTCCATGCTCCCTGCCTATCCCCCTCTATAGTGCTGAGTATCTTGTAAGATTAAGATCATTTCTTTCCAACCCCAAAGAACAACACCTGAGTCGATGGTTCTTTGAATACAGCCAAAATTAGGGTTGCAATGTTTTGTTTTGTTTTCCCAAAGGATTCGACCCTACTAAGGCAACCCTATGGTTCATTCTTCTGACATTTTTTTGTTTTCCTTTTTGTTTTTTGCCAAATTTGGTTTTGGATTACCTTCTAATTAGCTGGTAGGTATCTACACATGACAAAAATGTGCAGTACAACTCACAGCAACACGTCCCTTTTGTCTAGCTAACTCTGGAACCTCTTTGATATCTCAGCTCCAAAGACTCTTCTTCAGGAAAGCTTTCTCTGGCCTCTCTAGCCAGAAATCAAATTCTCCATAATTTATGTTCTCAGAGTATCATGGATCTGCGTTTTATAGTTTGTATCATGATTATCATTTTACATTGATTGTGTGTGATGATTTAAATAATACGTGTCTCTGCTACTAGACTCTAAGTCCCAGAAGGGTAGGACCATATGTGCTTAAACCCTTTGGATTTTGCTCCTAACACAGTGCCTGACCCATAGCAGATCTTGGTCGTTGTTGGATAAATGATTAAGTGACTTTTTTGGTGGTGGTGGTAAATAAGTTACTTCTGAGCTCCCATTTCACACTGTGTTCAGAATACAAGTGAATATGGAATTACTTAGCTCCTATGTGGGTTCATCTACAGATAAAAATTTTGATAATAAGTTTACTCCAGCTCCATAGAAACACATTACTGAAGTCTAAAGCCAGCATGTGTTGGGTGTGTATGGATGGAGCCTGGGTTAATTCTGAAGAGGCTTCACTGCAGCCTGGGAACATATTGACGTGAATTGCAGTTTGACCACAATGACCCCCCTCTGGACGGAACCAGCCCTCCTTTGCTCCCCATTTAAGGGCTGGGCATTATGTTTTCTTGACATCTTTGTATTTCAAAAAATGCCCAATCATTGAAAGAATTACTGCTTTGTCATTTATTTTTAAAGATGCCTGTATGCCTGTGTATAAAAAATGCACATTACCACATTTAAAAATAAAGCACATATATAACACAATTCTAAATAGTGGTATTTTTCAAACCTTTGGCTAAACATGTGTTTGCAATTAATAATTAAAAGTACAAAGAAGAAAATCAAGCCTCAAAGAAAGGTCATATTAACAACTGGATTTTTGAAAGACAACGGATTGTGGGGACTTTCTGGAAAGAAGCCCCTTCAAATGTCACTACAGTTCTCATTTTATTTCTTAATCGAAGACAGTTGTTGAAGTCATTTGGAAGTGGAATAGGTCTTTTGGTACTAGATCTAACTGGAACTATAGAAGTACAACTTGATGCAGTTTGGCTTTGAATATTTTTGAACTTGAGCATTGGAAAGGAAAGAGTAAAAGTACAGCTGAATTTGCCCACATACATGATAAGTGCTTGTGATTTCGTTAAGCCTGCTTTGGACTAAGCATAAATGTTATGTCAGATGTGCTTAGAACTCAGCTGCTTATTACCAAAGTGACCTTGGCCAGATTTGTGGCCTCAGCTATAAATGGAGATATCTTACATGATCGTTCTCAGAATTAATGAGATACTTGTATTGTGCCTCGTAGGACATAGCCAGGCAGAGAGGGCCTCAGTATTGGTTCTCTCTGCCACCCTCCACGTCAACGCTCCTCTCCCACTGCACACACATCCAGTAATCTTGCTTCTGGTGGCTGATTCTGTGATTGTTTCTCTTTTCTTAGTTGAAGTGCTAGCTAGAAAAGGAACCATTTTCATTATAATTCAGCAGCCTTGGTGGCTCAGTGGTAGAACTCTTTCACCTGTTATCATTCACCAAATTCCTATTGAGGGCTACAATTTGCCTAGCACCATAGTGGTTGCTCAGAGTACATGAATGGACCTAACACACCACACCCCTACCCTTACACAGCTTCTAGTCTAAGGAACAATATGGAACGTGAAAATAATCCATGAAATCTTTTCTCCCATAATTGTATTTTTGTAATTTTAGTGAATCATAATTATTACACTGGGAATGATTTTTTAATTAAGGCTCAATAATATCAATAGGTCAAGATCTTCCTCTCTCCCTTTTCCCCTGCCTGCCCCCATCCTCTGTCTCTGCCTCTTCCACGCCCCTCTTTCTGTTTATATATTTGAACTGTAAAAGCATCTTTGTCTATGCTGTTTTTCTTCTTCCTTAGCTTGATTGAAATTCCAGCTGAATTGGTTCCCCTCTATGGGAAGCATGTTTTAGCCTTCCTCAAAAGTGAAGGGAAGGTCCCTGAATGGTGATGGGCCTCACGATGGATCCCTACAGTAGGCACCTGGTTGAATCACACATCTCTCTCCTGTTAGATTGTTGGCTGCGATCACCAGCTGGGAAGCACCATCAAGGAGGATAACTGTGGAGTCTGCAACGGGGATGGGTCCACCTGCCGGCTGGTCCGAGGGCAGTATAAATCCCAGCTCTCCGCAACCAAAGGTAAGATGCCACAGAGATGGGGCAATCTGGGGGTTGGCGGGCTAATTAATCTCTTCTGGTCTTATGCTGGCTCCCCTCAAGCTAGGAATAAGTCCACTACCAAAACGAAGACAAATCTGAACATAATGTAGAAAGCACCATGTTCCTGCTTTGTGCATTAGTTTAGGTAGAGCAAGTCAGGTAACCCAGAGGACAGCTTTTTCTTGCGCTACAGCAGGATTGAATTACACGTGGATCAAAATACTCTCTATTTACAAACACAGACATGCCCAACATGAGGACAGACTGACCCCAAGCCTCTGCCTGATACATAACGTGATGTAGTATATAGCAGGGGGATATAGCAGGGAGAGCGAGTAAATCTAAACAAATTCACTCCTACCACCATGATATCATGCTGTCTTCATTTACAAAATGACCTCTGATTGGTGCTGATCATAGGTTCTTTCAGAATTAATATCGGACAGTGATTATAGGAAGCCATTTACTGACTCTTACTTCTTCATCTCTCTATACTAGCACAGTAAAGTCATGCTTACTAGACAGTATGTGTTGGGAATGTCACACCATCGTCTTATATCCTGATGACAACCTTCTAGCCAGGCGTTGTTTATCCTTGTGTTTTGAATAAGATAACTGAAGCCGAGACAGATTATGTGACTTGTGCAGTCGTGCAACTCTAAAATGGTAGGCCCAAGATTCAAGCCCAGAGTCTGATTCCAGAGCCTAAGCACTTCCTCGTTGCTTGGACTGTCCCACAACCCTGCTGATTATTTCCTTGATGGGCCATTTTAAAGCAATTAGATGGATCAAAACAAGGTACCACAAATGTCTGCCCAGCTGGGTCTTGCTGGGGTAGATGGCACGTGTCTAGTGATACCTAAAACAGCCATGCAGTCACGCAATGACCCAGATCATTTTACAAAACACTGTCTTCCGTCACAATCACTGCCCTAGGTGCTACATCAGAAAAAAGATAGAAATAAGGCAACTCTTGTAATCAAAGACATACGTTTTTTAGAATAATTTGACTTTGCTTGGTAGACTGTCTCCAGATTTTGCCGTTATGCAGAATCCTTCAATAGATCTTTGATTATCTTTGCACACGTCTCCCCTGGCTTGGGAACTGAGAATGAGTATCTTTTACTGAATATGGTTTTGTTCTTCTATTTGTTGACTAGCTGGGAAAAAAACAACTGATGCTTGGCAGGGTGTTTGGCTTTCAGTGGACTTGTAGGTCAAGAAAAAAAGGCCATGGATATGAAAGAACTATTCCCAGAAGTCAGGAAAAGGCAGTTTGCCCAAAGGACTAGGCTCTAGGGGTGAAGAAGAGGTGATTGCAAGGAAGACTAGGGACTTTTAAACACAAGAAACATTGGAGGTACCAGCTTAGGGAACTCGACATGCTAACACCCCTGCCGGCAGTGAAAAATGTGAATCTGGGGAAAAAAAGACTCTGGCAGAGAAAATGAAAGATGAGCTAAGTTAGACATTGATATAGTACATTCAGGTGAGATTTTTTTTTCTTTCATGTGTTGGTAGCTTCTTCTCTACGATGACAAATTAAAGAATTTGGAAGATGAAAACCAGAGGATAGAGGCATGATTCTTTTCTTTTGTAAATCTCTGAAGTCATGGTGGCATATTGGGGAGGGGAGGGGGGAGTTACATTTCAGAAGTCATGCTTGTAGAACACTTTAAGAAATCCTAGAAGAGCTCAAATCTTGCTAATTATTTATGTCATGTAAGTGAATCAATGTTCATTATCTAGGAATCTAGGAATTTCTGCTAGGCACAGATAAAGGGGATGTCTTCCTTTTGTGCCGTAACTGCTGTATAGTGGGCTTAGGGGTAAGGGACCCTCCCTCCATTCCCACTCATGCTCTCTCCCTGAACACTCTACCAGGATAGGTATGGGGGGAGCAGTCATCAGGGACCTCTGGGGACTCAATTGCTGAAATAATGTGGAGAAGCTCTGAAAGAACAAACCAAAGCAAATGAAGAGCCATAAGTCATCCCCAGATCTGCAAATAGATGTTTCAATAAAAAGTGCTCTAAGAGAGTAGGTAAATTATATAATGCACAACCTGATGATTATCCATAAGGACAAAGTGCAATTCATTCATTTACCTTAGTGCTGATGATGCCTTGTGACAAAATGATTTATCTCAATAAAGCCCAACATACACACACACACCTCACCACAATCTATAGCAGATGCTGAATAAAGTGCCTCGCTTATGTTTTCTCCACCCCAGAAGAATCTTCTGCTCTACATTTACAGACTGCGAGGTGACCCCCAAGCAGGGAAGAGTAGACCACTCTGCGGGGCCCAGGGTGCTGGCCAGGTGAGCAGTGCTCCACCCATGAAGGCCCGGTGGACCTATGCCAGCTCTCTCCCCTCTACTCTGCCAAAAGACACTGTGAGCCAACCACGTGCTCTTTATGAACCCCTAGTACTAAGATTCCCCACATTGAACTCATTTTCTTCTGAACTTACATCCAAGATTTCTTTTTTTTTTTAATGTTATCAAGCCTTGGGGAAACAAAGAGAAAACAGAAGAGTGGAGAAAGACCATGGTGGGAAGTGCCAGAAGGAAAAAGAAAAGTAGAAGGAACTTATCCAATGGCTGCCATTTGCTGGCAAATAAAAAAGAAACCATCTTTGTACCAAAAGATAGTGTAATTGCCTAATACAAATACAGACAAGAAAGAGAGCTAGATCAAAGCACACCCCCCCCCTTTTAAAGGAAAAGGCTGTCCACTGATAGCGTTCAATCTTTCCATCTTTCCTGGTCACTTCCTTTCAACTTCCCCAGCCCAACAGCAACAAAAGAGAATAAATTTAACTAACATTAACTTTTGATTCTTGAAATTAAAGGCTCACTCTCTTGCAAATTGTACTGGCTTGCACCCCATTACATATTTTCCAAGTATATGCAATATACTTAGAACTAGAGCCAGTCTATTTGCTATCAATTTAATGTCTCCAGCTTTGCGAAACTCTCATATGAATTTGTATGTTTTGAAATCACCTGAATATCTCAAAACTCCTCAGGGACAGACAGACAAAAAAAAAAAAAAAATAGACCAAACAAAAAAACTAAATAAAATGTGTTTCCATATGGTGAGAGAAGTCTTGGGAAAAAAGTAAAGCAGGGAAGAAGAATAGGAGGTAAGGCTGGGCTGCCAGCAACAGTGTTACAAGGAGTTGCAATACTACATAGATTGGTAAAAAACAAGGACTCACTGACTGCTAAGATGGCATCTGAACTGGAGCCAAGGTCACCACGCAAAAGTCAAAGGAAAGAGAATTCCAGTCATAGAGGCAAATACAAAGGCCCTTGGTAAACGCAAATCTCAACATATTTCCTGAAGTGTAAAGAAGCTCATGTGGCTTAAAGTCAGTTTAAAGAAGCCTACAGGAAATGATGAAGGCAGGATTGGTTGCAAGGTGGGATGAAGAATGGCAAAGATATTGTAGGATTTTGTAAGGATTTTGGCTTTTAATCAGAATGAGATGAGAAGTCACGGGAAGATTTTGAGCAGAGGAATGACTTGATTTATTTTCAGAAGGATTACTCTATGTACTGTGTTGAGAATAGACTATAGTTGGTCTCAGTCAGTTGGTCTCCTGACTCGGAGGCTGTTATGGTGAGCCAGCCCTGGGACGATGATGGCTTGGACTATGGGCAGCGGTGGTGGAGGTGATTCCGTACTGCATTTCCGTGAATCTAAGACCTCACCGATTGAAAGATGGGCTATTATTTTATGCACCACTGTGGAAGAAAAAAAAGCTGCCACTGAAATTAAGAAATGCTGACACAAAACTTCCTGACCTTTTAGGGTTTTTATGTGATAGTTTTAAAGATCTACTTTAGATTTAGATTTTCTTTAAAGCATGGATTATTCATACATACAAAAGACCTGAAATAAGTTATTAAATTGGTAAACAAACTGAAAAAAAAAAACTTTTTCTCGAGATCTATAAAGAACGTCTGAAACTCAACACCCAAAAACAGATTATCATGTCAAAAAATGGTCAGAAGGTATGAACAGTCACTTCTCCAAAGAAGACATACAAATGGCTAACAGACACATGAAATAATGTTCATCATCATTAGCCATCAGGGAAATTCAAATCAAAACCACATTGAGATACCAAACTGTAATTTCTTTTTAATCATTTTGGGCTCAATTTCCACATGTCGTGGGGGTACCTGTAATACAGAATTTTTAAAAGAATTCACAAAAGAAATAAAATACAGGGGCACCTGGGTGGCTCAGTGGGTTAAGCCTCTGCCTTCGGCTCAGGTCATGATCTCAGGGTCCTGGGATCAAGCCCCGCATCGGGCTCTCTGCTCAGTGGGGAGCCTGCTTCCCCCTCTCTCTCTGCCTGCTTCTCTGCCTACTTGTGATCTCTCTTGCTGTGAAATAAATAAATAAAATCTTAAAAAAAAAAAGAAATAAAATACATTGGTACTGGACCCTTTTTTTTTAAAACAGCTGTATTGAGGTATAGATGACATACAATAGACTGGATTCATAAATTTGTGAATTTTTATATATGCATACACCTGTGAAAACAAACATACCCCTCATCCCAAAAGTTTTGTTGTGCCCTTTGTAATCCTTCCCTTCTGCTCTGCCAGCCCTGCCCCCTGGCAACCACTGATCTTTTTATCATTATGGATTTAACTACATTTTCTAAAATTTTACATAAATGGAATTATACAGTACATACTATAGTCCAAATGGCTTCTTTTATTCACCATAATTATTTTGAGATTCATTAATGTAGCATGTATCAGTAGTTTATTTTATTTTATTGCTGTATAGAAATTCCAGTGTATGGACGTACCACAGTTTGTTTATTCATGCACCTGCTGGCAGGCATTTGGGTTGTTTTCACTTGGGAGGTCTTATAAATAAAGCTGCTATGAACATTCATGTACACATTTTTGTATGGACATATGCTTTTCATACCTCTTAGGTAAATTCCTGAGAGTTGAACATCTAGATCATATGGTAGATACATATTTGACATTTTAAGAAACTGCTAGACTTTTTTTGAGAGTAGTTTACTATTTTGCTTTTCTACCAGCAATGTGTAAGAGTTTCACTTGTTCCACATTCTTTCCATCACTTGATATTGTCAATTTTTTTTCTTTTAACCATACTAATTGGTACATAGTCCTATGTCATCATTGCTTTAATTTGCATTTTCCTGATGACTAAGGATGTTGAATATCTTTTCATGTTGTATTAGTCTCCAATTGCTGCTGTATCAAATTGCCACAAACTTAGTGTCTCAAAGCAACACATTATTTTATGGTTCTGGAGGGTCAGAACTCTGAAATGGGTCTTGTTAGATGAATTCACAGTGTTGAGCAGGACTGGAAGTTCTAGGGGCTAATTGATTTTCTTTGATTTGGCCTTTCTAACTTCTGTTAGGTTATCTATGTTCCTTGGCATCTTTGGAGTCTGCAGTGTAAAATCTTTAGATCCTCTTCTACCTCTGTCTCCTCTTCTACTTCTCCCAATTTAAAGAATCCTCGTTATTACATTGGGCCCACCCAGATCATCCGAGATAATCTCTTTAAATTCTGCTGATTACCAGTCTTCGTTTCATCAGCAATCCTAATTCCTCCTTAACATAATGTTTTCATAGGTTCTGGGGATTAGGACATGGTCATCTTTAGCGGAGCAAGAGAGTAAAATTATACTGCCCACTATGGAAGTGCTTATTTCTTCTTTGGGGTAGTGTTGGTTCATGTCCTTTGCCCAGTTTTTATGTGTTTGATTTCCTACCATTCAATTTTGAGAATTCTCAATGCATTCTGGGTACATGTTCTTTGTCAGGTGTGTGATTGAAAAATATTTTCTCTCCATAGGTACCTTTTTGTTCCCCAAAACTGACTTCATATTAGCTTTCATAGAGCAAAAACTTCTGATTTTGATGAAGACCAGTCATCAGTTTTTTCTTGCTAGGACTGTGCTTTTAACATTGTACATAAGAACTTGCCTCATCCCAGGTCACCAATTTTCTCCTATATTTTCTTCTAAAATTGTTGCAGTTTTATATTTAAGCTTTTATATCAATGACCAATTTTCAGTTAATTTTTATATAAGGTGTATCTCAGTATTATAAGATATATCTAGGTTAATTCTTTTGTGGGAGAGGTATAACGATGTCCAACTCTTCCAGTCTCATTTGTTGAAAAGATGTCCTTTTCTCTCTTAAATTGCCTTTAAGACTTTGTCAAAAGTCCATTGGCCATTTCTGCATGGGTCTTTTCTTGGACTCTCTAGTCTGATCTATGTGTCAGTCCTTCACCAATACAACATTGTCTTGGTCACTATAGCTTTAAGGGAATTCTTAAAATAGTTTGATGCCTCCAACTCTACGCTTCTTCTCAAACTCATTTGGCTATTCTATATTAATATCTTTGCCCTTCCATATAAATTTTTCAATCTGCTTGTCCTATTAATAAAAAATATTGCTGAAATTTTGATTTGCAATTTTGTTAATTCTATAGATTGATCCATTGGGAATCGACATCTTTACTATGTTAAGTCACTTAACCTATGAGCACTTCATGGCTATCCATTTCTTTAGGTCATTCCTTTCATAGGCCTTTATTGGTTTTCAGAGTACATATCCTTGTACTTTCGTTAAACTTGTACCTCTTATTTCTTGCCCTATTGCACTGACATTTTATTTTTTATTTCAATATCCAATTCTATATTGCTAGTTTATTTTTAAGTGTTGGCTGCATATTTTGCAAACTTGCTTACTCAGTTATTTGTTCTGAGAGTTTGGGGATTTTCTACATAAACTATCATCTTGTTTTACAAATAAGGGTGGCTTTACTTCTTCCTTTTCAAATTGTAAACCACTTATTTATTTTTATGACCTCATTGCACTGGCAAGCATGTCTAATATGATACTGAATAGAAGAGGCAAAAAAAAAAAAAAAGAATAGACGAGGCAATTGTGAATATCCTTATCTCGTTTCTAGTCTTAAGAGGGAAAGCATTCAGTTTCTCACCATTGAGTATGAAGTTAGCTGACCTTCATCACATTAAGGAAGTTCTTTTTTATTCCTAATGTGCTGAGAGTTATTATAATGAAGGAATGTTGAATTTTATCATGCTTTTTCTGCTTCAAATGATTGTGTTCATATGGCTTTTTTTCCTTAGACTTTTATTGTGATGGTTAACGTTAATTGATTTTCAAATAAAGGATCAGCCTTGCTTTCCTGGGATAAACTCCGCTTGGTCATAACGTATTATTCCTTATATAGATTACTGGATTTGAATTGGCTGGTGTTTTTCTGAGGGTATGTTCATGAGAGATAGTTGTCTGTAGGATCCTTTTTTTAATTTTTTTTAATAAACATATAATGTATTATTTGTTTCAGGGGTACAGACCTGTGATTCATCAGTCTTACACAATTCACAGCACTCACCATAGCACATACTCTCCCCAGTGTCCATCCCCCAGCCATCCCTTTCCTCCCACCTCCCTTCCCTCTAGCAACCCTCAGTTTGTTTCCTGAGATTAAGTCTCATGGTTTGTCTCCCTCTCTGGTTTCATCTTGTTTCATTTTTCCCTCCCTATGATCCTCTGTCTTGTTTCTCAAATTCCTCATATCATTGAGATCATATGGTAATTGTCTTTCTCTGATTGACTTATGCTTAGCATAGTACCCTCTAGTTCCAACCACGTCATTGAAAATGGCAAGATTTTGTGGGTTTTGATGGCTGCATAGTATTCCATTGTATGTATATACCACATTTTCTTTATCCATTCATCTGTTGATGGACATCTAGGCTCTTTTATAACTTTGCCTATTGTGGACATTGCTGCTATAAACATTTGGGTTCACATGCCCCTTCAGATCACTACATTTGTATCTTTGGGGTAAATACCCAGTAGTGTGATTGCTGGGTCGTAGGGTAGCTCTATTTTCAACTTTCTGAGGAACATCCATGCTGTTTTCCAGTGTGGTTGCACCATCTTGCATTCCCACCAACAGTGTAGGAGGGTTCCCCTTTCTCTACATGTAGGATCCTTTTCTTATACCATCTTCTCTAGTTTTTGGTAGCAGTATAATGCTGACTCATACAATGATTTGGGAAGTGATTTCTCTGTTTTTTTGGAAAAGATTGTATAAAATTGATGTTATTTCTTCTTCGAATGCTTGGTAGCATTCATCATTGAAAATTCTCTGGGCCTGAAGATTTTTGTACGTATGTACTTAAGTTTTTGAACATACGGAATAAAGTTATACTATATAACCTTCATCTTCTTGGATTCCCAACTTTGTCTCAGCTCAAGGAATCCTCCAGGCTTGGGTTTCCTATCTCCTGAGATGCAGCCAGGAAAATCTTTCAAAGGAGGAAGCTGAGGCAGTGTTAACACTTACCTACCTTGTTTCCTGATTCTCATGGATTGCTGCCCTTCTTTGCCTGATGTCCAGCATCTTGAAAACCATGGTTTTATATAATTTTCTGCCTTGGGTTGTTTCCAGGCAGAAAACTAAGTCTGGGCGCTATTAATCCATTTGTCAGGAAAGAGAAGTCTTGATGCTGGGCTCTTAACTCAGGTTTGCAACTGCATAACTAGCTTTTGACTCTGACTTTGGCAGTGTTATTAAGCACTTCTGATTCCTCATCTCCCTATGACCCTCACAACTGTTTAGTTCCGATAAGGGTGTCCTCCTATTATCCTAGAATCTTCTTCCAAGCTGCTGACATCCATTTTGCAAGTTTGATACTGGCCGCTTTGGTGTTAGCAACTTAGTTAACTAACTGCTGTTAGCAACTGTGCAGGCAAAGACGACTGTGGCAGGATTACTGCCTCAGCAAGAAAGAATATTCTTTCAAGTCACCATTGGTTGTGGGCCAATTTCTGATTTCACATATATTAGAATGTGAGAGATCCTTTGTCTTAGAGTCTGTGAAATATGGTATTTTGACTCTTGTGGCAATAGGATTTTCTAACTGATTAGATATAAATATGAAGTCAAGGTTGGCTCCAAAGTTTTTGGCCTGGATGACTGTAAGGATGAAGTTCCCAACTGTTGAGGAAGATCGATCTTGTTTTGCCTCCATTGTGTAATGATCCATAACCTCGGTGGGGAGAAGTTGAAGGGCTCAAATGCTCAGCTTCACCTTATTTCATTGGATACATTGTAAGGTAATAAAGTTAGCATGAAGATAAAAAATATACTATGAAAATCTCCTCAAGATTGGCGACTGTATGTACTGCTATTTTTATACATAGCCAACCACCTTAATGATGACACTTTTGTTTAAAAAAATTATCAGTCTCATAGACTCAGAGGGAAGACTGTTTAAAAACATACACATCAACAGGTCTAACAATAAGGCAAGTTCAGATACCAGAATAGGAAATCCTGTCTCTTCAAAAATTATCATTATGACCTTTTTGTGTTACAGCAATGAATGACACAAAAAAGTCTACATATGATGAGATTGAAAAACAAATAAAAATATTCAATAGAAAGCTGTGGAATATACATATAGCTGTAGATTCTTTGAGGAAATACTTTAAGTAGAATCTTTATAACAATTTGCAACCGATATTTGTGAAATGACAGCATTTATGATTCTCATGGAAAGCTTGTCTATTTAATGGAGAAAGATGTTATCTGATCTCTGAAGCAGGTCTTCCAGAATTGCTGACTAAGAACCTAGAAATAGTCCTGACAACTGGCTTCATGGTCCTGTCAACACAGCCAGAATAGATTAGGCCAGATGCCCTTTGTCATAGAGCAGTGTGTCTTTGTGGAAAAGGGCACCCTCAGGAATGTGAGGTCCAATGAAAGAGGGTGTACCCTTCTGCCCCACCAACCGAACCTATTGAATTAATCACTAAAGAAATGGGTGATAAAACCAGACTCCCCAGTAAGACAATTATTAATACATATCCAACTAAAGAGTGGCTTTTTATCAACATGCAGAATATAATATCAATTTTTTTCCTATCTTTCTGTCAAATTAAGATCACCACTTCTTAAATTACATTTTGCGATAACACTGTGTTAACAGTGTTAATAAAAATTCCCTGGGTAAACTCTTGGGGGATACCCTGGGTTACATAGAATGAAATGAAGTTCTTGGATCCAGGGTTTCTTTTTTTTTTTTTTTTAAGATTTTTTTTTTATTTATTTGAGAGAAAGAGAGAGAGCATGAGAGGAGAGAGGTCAGTGAGAGAAGCAGACTCCCCAGTGAGCTGGGAGCCCGATGTGGGGCTCGATCCTGGGAGTCCAGGATCATGACCTGAGCCAAAGGCAGTCGCCCAACCAACTGAGCCACCCAGGCGCCCCCAGTTCAGGGCTTCTAAGAAACCAGTGTGCTTTATGGATTTCCATGAGCAGGGCAGAACATGTGGTATTATCCCTCGTTTTTTATCTTGGGTCCCTTTTTCTTGGACCATTTTGCGGGGCTGCTGCTTGGCTGGCCTTTTTTGTCACTGAATCTCTGGTACCTAGGAGGGAGCCTGACACTAGGAGATACTCAAAAACTATTTGTGGAATAAAGGCATGAACTTGCTGATTGCCTGATGAGCTGTCATTTGTCCATCAGCCTTGTACGGAACCACAAAAAAACAGACCATGACTCTTCATACTTCCTGTGCCTTGTGCTGGACTCTTCAAGTCTGCACCAGCTTGAGATGCTCCCTGTTTCACTGTGACTTAGACAAGTGCAGGGGGTATCAAGAGACGTTCCATTCTAGCCCCATCTCCTGTCTCCATCCTAGCCTCTTCCCCCAACACCCTTCTGGGTTTCTCCCCATCTTCCCTGGGGAGCATACCAAGTTAACGCATCAGCCAGAAGTTAGGGTAAATGCCCCAGTAAGTGGAATGCGAGTGGCTTCTCACCAGAACAAGAGGGAGGCCGCCTGAGTTGTGTGTAGGTCAGAAGCCTGCCGTTGAGCCTTGCAGAGCCAAACAGAAAGCTTCCCTTTTACTTGCACTTTATTTGACCTGTGGATAAACAAAGACTTTCTATTTCCAGAAATCCCATTGTTTTAACTGCTTTGAGTTTCTTTTGTAAACTTAAAAATCCATGTCTTTATGCAAGACATTTAAAGCTCTATGGGCCCAGTCTGAACACTTTTTGTTCCTTTTCTATATTCTCCTTACATGTTTTGTGCTTACAGCCACAAAGTCTTGGCTCTCTGAGATTCAGCCTTTTCTTCAACAATGTATGACATTAAAAACTGCGAGAAGGTTGTAGTGTGAGTGGAATATTCAACATTGGAGAGAACTTGGTAAATGTACCCTCTTTAGGGAAAGAATTGAGAGCATATGATTTTTCTTTCTCATTCAACTGGCTATGTTGGAGGGTTTAAAATCATTGTAAAAATAAACAGTCTTTCAGTTCCTGTCCTTAAGGAGATTTGGAAGAGAAGGAGGAAAGTAATATTTACAAAATGCCTCCTGTGTTCCAGGCTATACATCTATATATTGATATCATTATCTGTATCTTTTTACAACAATATTGTGAGGCAAGTGTGGTTTTCCCTGTCTTACAAATGAGGAAACTAAAGATCAGAGAAGTTAGGGAACTTCTGAGATTCATTTGTAGAAATCAGATTCTCCTAAAGAAGGATAATGGTAAGTCTCAGAACATTGGGTTATCTTTTAGGATTATTCTTATGGAAACTAAATTTTTCCAATGAGAGCATGATAATGTATAGTATCAGAAAAATATGTGTGAAACGAAGAATCCCACAGAGCTTCTGAATATTCTGGTGAATTTAAAGTGCCTGCTTTTTTCCTTTTCTTCTGGAATGCCCTCCTCTTTTTTGACCATGGGCCTCTCCCTGTACTTCTCAGAGGCTCTATTTCGTCATCATGAAATGGAGATTGTAGCATCCTCTTTGCCTATGTCACAAGCTTTGGGTGAAGGAGTAAATGGTGAATTTAGAAAGTGAAACTCTTCAGTGGCAGGTAAATGAGAGGTATTGCTGTCACAGATGTCACAAGTGAGAATGCTTGGGATGTGTTTGAATATAGAATATACCTCTAATTAAAAAAGAAAAAAGTAGGTTCTGCTTCCAGTGAATTGAATCTCAGTTTGCAAATAGAGTGAAAGTAATCCATTTCTAAATCTGGCTATGATTCAGCCAAAAAAAAAAAAAAAGTGTTTTGTTTTTTAATTTTCAAGCAGAAAATAATAATAATTTTCAAGCAGAGAGGGTATGTGAGGGGAAAAGTTCATAACCATTCCTGTGACACTTACTATATATAATATTACATGTGGTAGGGTGAAGGATATTAAAGAACTGGGAGACATGATTTCTGCCCTTGAGAGATTTAACAAATACGAACAAAGATGATTTCCCCTGTTCTTATTGTTCCGAATAATCCAAGATAGTTACTTGGCTAGAAAGAAATTCAGATCTTGATATAATACAGTCCTCCTTTGACTATTCAAATTTATTTTCATTTTCAGAATCTGGAGAAGTTTAGTAATGTAAAACCAGGTTTTAAATTCAGAAATGGAAACTTGTAAATTCATTTCTCAATATATCAAAATTTACATATATGTATTTTAAAAGGTCAGGTCCCCCATAAGTTAACTAGTGACTAGCTTCATTGGCATGTTTTATTTTGAGGGAAATGGAAATTTTGATTCCCAAATACTGGTGTTCCTATTTCAAACACTTAAAAGATGATTGTCCTTTGGGGTAGTGTATAAGTCAATGCATTTATATAGCAGCTAATTGATAATTTTGTATCAAATTATGTGCTTTTAAGATACCCCTTTGTTTCTCTCTAGTGGATGATACTGTGGTTGCTGTTCCTTATGGAAGCAGACATATTCGCCTCGTCTTAAAAGGACCTGATCACTTGTGTAAGTAAGCTCAGTTGTTTTCTTTTGGGTATTGAGAATTTTAGTCACTATTATTTTTTGTTCCCAGAAGAGATTAAAATACAGAAGTGCAAATCCTTCCACTCTATCATAATATGATATTTTGAGTGCTTCTGTGTATCTTTTGGCTGCTTGATGAGATAGCAGAAACCTCAGAGTAATTATCTCTAACCACACTCATCCTGAAGAATACAAAATAGATGCTCCCAATAGGTTTTTCATGAGTCAAGCACATGTTTAGCTTTTGTGAATATTATTTCTCATTCTCTCTCTTCTTCCTCTCCAATCAGTCTCAGTCTTTCTCTTACCTTGCCTCTCCTTTTTTTTCCTTCTTTCTTCCAACCTTCCCTCCCTCACCTTCATTCTTTCTTCCTATTCTCATGTTCTATTATTTTATCAATTCAGGGGACCTAGAAGCACCAGACAGCCTTAACTGAACATTTAAAGAAAGCCATAGTGGTATGATTAAACATTCCATGTATTAAAGACAATACAAAGCCCTCATATACTGAAGATAGCTATTGGGATTGAGGATTGATGGGTAATCACAACCCTAAAGATCAAATGGTAGCATGGCCCCACCAGAATTTAGAAAGAATTGATATCTTCACTCCTGCCAAGGCAGTAGTACACAGCCACATCTTTTCTTTTTTTATTATTAGCATTTATTATTGTTTAGAGGTAGACCTGTAAATTACCAGCAGGCAATTAGAGGCCTCAAGCCAGGGAAGGGGTATAAGAGGATACATTGTGTTTTCTAAAAAATTCAGTTCCACTGAAAGGCTTGACTTCAGCTGGTCCCTTGAGCATTTCTGATCTCCTCTGCTGTGACTGTTCCTGGATTCCTAAAGAGCCATCTATCATCTTCTGTAATTTCTCTCCTCCCACACACATGCCTAGGAAACCAATTTAGGTAGCAAGCATTATCTTTTGGCAATTGGATTATAAATGAAATCATTCCAGAAAGACAAACAAGAGGAAGATAAATTGGAGCCTGTGAAAGTTCAGATAGCCTACTATAGTCTTTCTAAAAATAAAAATAAATACATTTCATGGGAGAGGTGGGATTTGAGGGGTTACGTGAAGGGAAGGAATAAGGTAGAGTTCAGGCAAAGCCAGAAGATGCTGATATGTCACCTTATATGGATCCAGGCTCTTTTCTAACCCTGAACAAACCCCCCAAAATATAATGTTCACATGTCAAGGGATGATATATGTGTGTACACTATCACCATTCAAATGATTTGTTTCCCCCCCTGGAGGATTGGACAGAGGTAACTGCTCATGTAGCACCCCCACTCAAAAACAGTATTTTTCTGAGCAGTGAAAGGCCTGCTCAGAATAAAACTTCCAGGCAGAGATCATCACCAAGTAGGGGACTGACTCCTCCATGCAGGAGAAAGACCCCCAAAGAATAGATTGAAATGAAAATTCATTTTTATAAATGTGAGCCTCTCAGTTTTCCTAATTATGTGATCTCTAAGAAGCTAAAGACTGAGCCTCATTTGCTCTAATTGTCCCAAGAACTCAATAGGTGAAGTGGCAGATGATATTTGTAAATGATGGAAAGCAAAATGGAATTTTTTCCCCCCAACAGACGTCCTGTTGACAACATACATGGAACTCAAGAACTTTTTGTCTTGTGTATCTGGAATATAATATAATATATAATGTAAAATGAATATGTGAATAAATGACACCCTATTTCTCTTGCAACCCTTTGCACTTAACTCTCAGAAGCTGGTCTAATATGGGACTAACTTGAAATATTTGGGGCCAAACCAGAAAAAGACTAGGCAAGCAGTCTGGTCCGGCCCCAGCTTATTTTCAACCAGAAGTACCTTGGGAAGTATGGCTGGGAGATCTGGTGATAAAACTGAATCAGTTGCTCAGATCAGACTTAGACCTCCAGGATTTTTCCAAAACTAAGTTGATTTATGTCTTGGAGCTATATCTACAAATGAGTACACATACGCATAAGGTGGCTTGAAGAATGAAGGCTACAGGAAGGAGAGCCCATGATGCTGGCTTTGCTCTGATGACAACAGCTGTGGTTTCCCCTCCTGTTCCCCCTTGGTGTTGTTCGTGTTCTTCTGTGAGGACCTCTCTTCTCTAGGTCAGGGGGATGGAGCCTGACCTACTCCAGAAAAAGGGCTACACAGATTTCATTTGAGGGTCGTGGGCATTTCATTGGACACCAACATTCTTTATCTGTTGGTATTCCAGCTTGAAATAGACAACACTTGGAATAATTTAGTACCTCCAGAGGTCCTAAAACTATCCTAGATCCCCAATCTGTAAGACATAGAAGAAGGGAGTCATTCTGGTTGAATGTGGGGTACGAGACCCAGAGGCTCACCTGGCACTATATCCTTATGCCAAAGCTAAGGATTCTTTTTTTTTTTAAGAGTTTATTTATTTATAAATAAATAAATAGAGATCACAAGTAGGCAGAGAGGCAGGCAGAGGCAGGGGGCAGGGGGAAGCAAGCTCCCTGCTGAGCAGACAGCCCGATGCGGGGCCCGATCCCAGAACCCTGAGATTATGACCTGAGCCGAAGGCAGAGGCTTTAACCCACTGAGCCACCCAGGCGCCCCCAAAGCTAAGGATTCTTATGCAAGTTTAGAAACCTTTAGACTTAGTCTGTCCCTCTTCATACAGTGGTCAGTTGTTTTAAATCATTTCTCGATCACATGAGCATTTAACCTGCTCTGAAATACAGTGTAACTACCATCATCCCCAGCTTGCTCACATTTCCTCCAACAAAAGATGTTTCATCACCTTTATCATTGGCCAAATTCAGATTGGAATGCTCCAGGAATCAAGAAGTTCTTTTTCTCTTTGGCACTTAACAAAATATCATATATGCACATAATACTGTATTAGGTACCCAGCAAGACTTTAAAAAGAGAGTGAACTAAAAAGAATGCTGACTTCTTTGTCCTCATTACTATCATTTCTTCATGGCGAGCCACAGCACACACGTGGTAAGAGAGCAGATAGTACAAATGCACACAAGGTAATACATGGATATTAAGTCACACAGGTGCTGAGAGGAACTCTGCGAGGCACTCTGAATCTCACGGATCAAAAAGAAAACTGGAGGGTATTCTAAACAGAGACCCATAGAGACCGAAATCAGTAAGATATGTACAGGAGTGGTTTAATTAAGGAATAGGATGGTAGAAATGTGGGCTACCCTAATGTGATCGTCCGGTAGTCAAAGATTTCTGGACTGGGAGCCTTGAACACTTGGCTAATGAGTTTTAAAATAATTTCACTTGCAACGTAAACTCCTCTGTGATCGAGGCACCCATAAATTTTGGTTCTATCCCAATTTCAACGGCATCAGCCATATAAAGGATGGTACTTCTCCCTTACATAGCTGTAGACTGTTTTATGAAACGTGCTTGCATGTGGTCTGGGGCAGCCCTGGGAACATCTTTCTCCCCTTTATATGTGTTTGAACTTGTAGATCTGGAAACCAAAACCCTGCTGGGGGCTAAAGGTGAAAACAGTCTCAGCTCGACAGGCAACTTTCTTGTGGACAATTCTAGTGTCGACTTCCAGAAATTTCCAGACAAAGAGATACTGAGAATGACTGGACCACTCACAGCAGATTTCATTGTCAAGGTAAGCGCCGCTAGCTACCTTGTTTTCAAGACATATCCAAAGCGTTGTTTATAGTCTCCTGAACAGAGAGAGAGATTTGGGGTTTGGGTATAGATTTAGAAATTCTATTATCTGGAATAAGTTTAATTCATGAGTAACAAGGTATATCCTGGACTTTTCAAGATCAGGTAATATTTTTAAGGTCCTAAGAAAATTCTTGTGTGTTTATATACGTATACAATTTAATAAAAACAAAGACCAGCACATCATTAGTTGGAGGATAGAAACTGTTTTGGAAACAAGTTAGGGTACAGTCATTGACTCACATAAGGTGTTCTCAGTCAGAGAGAAAGACAGACTAATGATCCATAGACTTGGTCCTATGTCCCGTTACAAGTTCTGTTTTCTTTTTTTCCTCCTATCAGAGCTTCCCTACTCTTCAAGGTAATATAAAACACACTGCTGGAAGCAACATATCCATTCTGTAGGAGAAATGTACATACTAGAAGAGTGTTTGGGAATCACAATAAAATAAAACATATTTTTTTCCTTCAGTAGGTCAGGAGGACCTGAAGGATTTCAGCTGTAAAGCTGTAAAACTTGTAATGTGTCCAGGACTCCATAAATTTTTCATCATGGGACCTAGAGCCAGAGGACATTTGATTTAAGCTAAGACTCAATGACCCTGCGGCAGCTGGAAGTAAGAATGCACATAGGAAAATGGGATAGACAGTGAGGTTGGATGGAAGAAGGGTTCCAGAGCACTGTTCTCTGTCTGCCTGGTAACTGTTTTAAATCTGGTCCAGATGCCAGCCACACTCATGTGGACAAGAAGCTGCAAACCAGCAGAGATAGCTCACAAGAGAAATGATGCTGTGGGTAGTTAAATCACTTCATTTCAGTGTACAAATACAGCACAATAGTGAGAGATGTCTTTATTTTTTGCAACCCTTAGAGTGCTATTGGATAAACCATTTGTATTCCTTTCCCTAGTAACCCTGCAAGAGTTAATACACATACTGAAAATAGAGAATTGGATTCAAGTACTATTGTTCACATATCAGTAGTTGACAGTGTTGCTGATGCATTTTATACATCTATCTGCCTTCTACTCATCACCACTTGGATATCTCATAGGCACAACCAGCGCAATGTGTCTAAAACTGGACTTGTCTAGCCCCAGAAACCTACTTAATCTTCTTTATTTCCTATCTTGTAGAATAAATGGGCTATTCACCCAGCCACATCAGAAAACTTTGATTCACACTGATTTCCCCTTCTCCTATACACCTCCAGTTAGACATTAAATTTTGTGCATTCTACCTCCATACCCTCTGAAGACGATTCTTTCTTGTCCCTCTTTGCCACCACGGTCTTAGGTTAGGCCTTTGTATTTCTTCCTGGTCATGCATGTGCCTCCTTCTAAAGCTGCAGCCCCAATGAGAGAAAAGGACTTTCTCAGCCAGGACAGGGTCTTTTTCAGTCATGGTCCACCCTTCACTAGAACTTTCAACTTAGCTCTCCTTGTGAAAGCAGCTAAGGTACCCATTCCATTTGTCCCCATTCTAGAAATTTCAAAAGAACGTCCTAGAGAAAAGCAGACGGATGAGTACCTAAGCCACCAAAATAGTAGAAACATTGTGATTTGCATTTGCATCAATTAGAGCATTAGACACAGATAATGCATTCACGCATCTTTCTGAACAGCATGGAGCAACACCCTGGGCATCATTCAGCTTCCAAGGAGCATGAGCGGATGCCTGACTCCCAACCCCCTGCTGGCTTGTCTGAGGCAGAGGTTTCTACAACACCAAGGAGAACGAAGAACATAGTAGGGGAATAGCCAGGGTTCACAAGTTACCCTTTTCCCAACTGAGAGGAAAAACATATGGCATTTCATAATGCATCAACTGGGAGATCCTTTGTGTACTTGATGATGTTTTTCATGCATTTGAAATGTCTTCTTGATTCCTTTGATTTTATATGTACCTAATGTTCATCCGTTACCCACTCACCCACTTGTCCTGTCCTGTGACTCTTTCGTGACAGTGATATCAATTGCTATGCAAGGTGACCAGTTTTTGTCTTCTCTTTTTCCTTTCAGTGTGAGAAGTCCTTCTATTAAATTAGAAACACTGGATCATTGTAACTATAGGAAGAAAAGCTTGTTTCAGAACATTCTTTTCCTTTATTAACTTAAGGAGGCCCAAATTACATATGCCAGATGTGTTTAGCTCCCTAAAACTAAATTCTAATGTGTCAAACTGAAGCTTTCAATATCTCTGGACAACAAGAACCTGACGTCTGAGGATTTAGGGTGTATAAATCTCCAGAGCTAATGATAACCAAGGTCCCAGAATTAATAAGACCAGAAACAAGGAACATGGCAGCTCATCTCTGTGAACAGCAATTAGGCCATCAGAGTTAGACATCAGGTTAGCCTCTTTATTTTAAACATATTCTTCCCACTTTCAAATGAAAAATTAAGAGGAAACTGAAAAGAGCAGTACAAGGCCACCACTAAGAATAAATACCTGTGTCTTCACAACACTAATGCTAGCTAACAGAATTTCTTGGTACCAGGAAAAGAATGGCAGCTTTCAAGCCAAGGCAGACCTGAATTCAAATCCCAGCTCTGCTCTTTCCTAGCTGTGTGGCTTGGAGCAAGTCATTCAATCTCCCTGAGACTCATCTCTCTCGTTATAATGTAAATGTGGAAAGATAATAAAGAGTAGTTTTAAGATTTGATTTAATGCAAATAAAACATACCCTGCATACAGTAGGAATGTAGTAAGTGCTGGTTGCTGTGGTAGTTGTGTAGTTGTTGGTTATTATTAAGAAAGGGTGCTTATAGAGAAGAGAGAACCAGGAATATTATCACTGTAGAACCAAATAAGATTATGTGGTCAGAGATTTGGATACATCATGACTGTTTTTATCTATTTGAAATAACAATACCCCTGTTCATTTCTAATCTCTTCAAATTTAGGTATATTGTCTCTGCATTCATGGTCATGTACTTCAAATTCATTGGACTCATTAGGAACTATAGTCTCTCTAAGCTCCTGGTTTTCTTTCCTTCAATGTAGTATTAACTAACACTCCCTCTTAACACCAGAACTTCTTGACATGCGTTCCTTACTCTCAGGGCATAAGGTACTTTTACTGGTAACTTCCAGGAAGCTGAAAATTTGACATATTCCATCTTTTTCCTCTTTAACCAGATCAAAAACTGAGCCTAGACACTGTGCAGGTATTCTAGAACAAGGTTTCTCCAAGGATTTTGATGTTATATCCTTCCCATTTTTGTTTTTTCCTCCACTTTCCTAGGACTTAGTTTAATTTCAAGCATCCCAAAAGGGACCTCTGCAAAACAATCCATCTCTCTAAGCCTAAATAAATCTTCTGGTCTTTTTATTTTTTCACAGACCTGGTGTTCAAATGAGAGTCCTCTTCTAATACCTTTCCAGCATGGAAACCACACATCCCAAGAGAGCTATAGGCTTTTGTGAGCTTAGAAAAAAAAAAAGAGAGAGAGAGAGAGAAACTTTCCAAAGAATGTGATTAATACTACATCCCTGAGCAAGCAATTAGGTATCCTATATCTGACACATAGAATTGAAAAATATTAATCTGTAGGCTTTGCTCTCCTTTTGTGAAAGATACCATATTGCTTCAGCTGTTTTTGCTTTAAAGTAAGTGATTGCATCACTGTTTTTTCTAATTAAGAAAGACCTCGATGTTCCATGGGTCAGAATGCCAGCATAATTATGAGATATTCTATAGTTCTCTCTCTCTGTCTTCTTTCTCCTTTTCCAGTTCTTGCATATTATCTGACAAATATTTCCAACATTTTCATCCAAAGTCCAAAATCTGGTCTAGGGTTTAACACCTACTCCCTGTGTTCCAGTGTTCCTAGATGTGTAATCCAGTTCTTAATCCAGTTGTTCAACTCAGTGGCAGAGAAATAGGCTGTTTTTTAAAAAAAAACCTGAAGGCCAAACCCATCAGTTTATCCTTGAAATGCTTGAAAACATGAACAAAGTTGTAGACCACGTGATTTACTGTTAGACCTCTACTGTCTTGAAGAGGTGGCCCTCTTGGTTGTCCATGGAACTTCCTTTAGTCCAAGTTTTGCCAGACTGTCTTAGTGTTATACGGCATGTGGTTAGATCTTTGTGAAATCAAGACACTGCTCCTGTTGGGTATTTTTTCCTTCTCTTTTAGATTATGTTTTCTCAACCTTGTACTTTTAAGAACTATTAAAGAATTATTGCCTCACTTCCCCTCTTTCAAAATGCAATAGGTTTGTAATTTCCATAAGGACATGTTGTATTCACAGTACTTGCTTTTGTAGTGTAAGTTGGTGTTTTTCAAAGCTTGCTACTTGGACCATCAATATTTCCATTGCTCTTGCCCTGCAAGAGCCCAGGGATTTGCATTTTAGCAAGCTTCCAATTGGTAACTCTGCACATTAAAATGTATGAATCACTAAAGTGCCAGGAAACACCATGTTTCTGAGTGGGCAGAGCCATTTAATTCTTTAATTCTTTTTTTCTTAACTAAAGACAGGATCTTTCATTTTTTTGCAGTGTTTGGCATTTATAATTTCCCCAGAACAAATTGTCTACTTTGGAACCTAAATTTAAAAATCTACATATATGGGATGCCGGGGTGGCTCAGTCAGTTAGGCATCTGTCTTTGACTCAGGTCATGATCCCAGTGTCCTGAGATTGAGTCCTGCATCAGGCTCCCTGCTCAGTGGGGAGCCTGATTCTCCCTCTGCCTGCTTCTCCCCCTGCTTGTGCTCTCGCTCTCTCTGTCTCTGACAAATGAATTTTTAAAAATCTTTAAAATAAAGAAATAAGTAAAATAAAATAAAAATCCACATACATATATACATCACATATAAAAATCCACATAATTTTGCTGTTATACCAGAGAAGCTGGAAATACAGGAGAGAAAGAGAGTGAGTAAGTGGCCTGGATAAAGATCCTGCCTGAATCACAAGTAGAGATGTTGTGATCCCTTGTTCCATAACAACCCAACTGAAAAGTGATGGTTGTGATGGTGTCCGGTTGTTGGGTAAGATCGATGATATTGCTATAGCCACTTCTCTTCAATGCAGTTCTTCATGTAGCCTAAGACCATCCAGGCCACCATGCATTCTGGTCCAAAGTTGCAAGGGACCAAGAAAATCCCTCCCTATCATACCAGTTTCTCTCTTTGCTTTTATCTCCTGCAGATCCGCAACTCGGGGCCCGCTGACAGCACAGTCCAGTTCATCTTCTACCAGCCCATCATCCACAGATGGAGAGAGACAGATTTCTTTCCTTGCTCAGCAACCTGTGGAGGAGGTAATGGTGTCCACTTACCCTTTGCAATGTTGGCTTCTGTGAGGGAAGATTTGGCTGTTATGAATGTAGTCACTTCCATGTGGAAGAAATTGATGCTGTGATGGGTCTGATTCTTTATACTCAATGGGGCCAAATCCTGAAGCCCTCCCGTAAGGAGGATACCTCCATCTGGATGCCCTATGAACATTTCATGTTGTTAGAGTTCCATTAGTGGAAAGAGTCTTGACTCTATTCTGTTCCTTGGAGAATAAACTATTCACCCAGTTGAAGAGAACTTACTTATTCAGGAGCCAAATGAAGAGTGTTTGTCAGGCCTACTACCTAGCACATTATGTCCAAAAACAATCAGAGACTAATTTAATTAAGGAAATAGTTTATTACCAGGGAAAAAGTCCCTGTACTATAGACTTAGACTCCATTATTGTTAAACCCTATCCCATCATCTGTGCCATAAATGGAATGCACTTGCCTGTTTTATTCATGAAAACACAGCTCTCCTGAAAAGTCACATAATGAATTCTTATCTCTACTCTGTCACATCTGCAACACCGATTGCATTTTGTATTACTGGAAAAGGTATTTCCCCCTACTTTCTGCTCGTGATAATTATAATGGTTAAATAATAATTGCTTCAAAATATTTTATAATTTATTTAGCCGTATCCCTATAGAAGATTTAGTCTATTTAAACTTTCCTATTGTAATGTCATGAATAACTTAATACCTAAGTATTTCACTCCTTTCAAATTATTTCCTTGGAATAAATTCTCAAGAGTGAGTTTCAGAATTTTTGTGGCTATTGGCATCTATTACCAAAATTCTTTCCAGAATGGTAATAAGCAGCTTATGAGTAGTTGAGTTTCATTGCCAATGGAGCCAGTATTTGTGGATTATAAGAATTGTTTAATTTTGCTGATTTAATGAGCATAAAATTGTATGTATATTCCTTTAAAAAATAGCACATCAAATAAATTCTGGCTCCACCTTCAAAGAAGCCTGTTAATTGGACAGTGGTAAATAAAGTAGTTAATCCACATGGGTATCACTAGATTATTCTGACAAGAGAAAAGGATGGTACCTCAAAATAGAGACAAACTATTACCTATTAATTTTTTAGACAGTAAGAACACATGAAATAATTCATCTTCATCAGCATAATATGAACACACCCCCAAAAATGAGGTTCTAAGAATAACATTGGGTTTTAGCTTAAAAGCAGTTAGTCAAAAAGACCTTCACGTGCTTCTACTTGGTTGTTAAATAACTATTAATTTGACATTCTAAGCATTTCAACAAAATAGTGTTTTCATTTGTTTTGTCTGTCCAGAAGAGAAAGATGACTTTTATAAAAAGTAAAATCCCAATTAGTTGGATGTTTCATGAGAATATGTTATTTTGATACACCTGTTAATGACTAGCAGAGGAAATAGTTTCGAAGAAAGAAATCCAAACAATTATTTTTCTTCTTTTCTTTTTTAAATGCAAGCCATGCTTTGTGAGAAGTAACAATTGAGTAATATGCCCACTATGTCTGTTTCACATAGAGCTGCTGATGGAGTATAATTTCAGTAACCCTGGCGATGCCTTGCTGTATAATAAAGCAATTCCTGTTAGATTCATATATATCCAACTCCTCTCAGCTTTATTTCCCTCACATCTTAGTGAAGGAGAAGCATTAGTGGTCTTCAAATGTTTTGAGCAATCAAACCCTTGCTTCAAAGGAAATCTTACTAGGAAGCCCAGATAAAAGGAGTATTACTCAAAATGAAGATAGGAGTCATGTGGAAATTAGCTTTCCTCCTGCTTCGTGGACCACAGCTTGGAAAATGAGTGAAGAAATGATCTCTGAGTTCCCTTTTGTATTTTTGGTTCCACATTCAAGGGGTTGACCATCTTGCTAAGTGTAAAGAAACAATTGATAATCCAATTACCTTGTGAATTGCTTGAAAACACAATTATCTGGCCATTTTGGTCATTTATTTCATTTTTGTCCTACACCTTCATTTCACAAACTCTCCTATAGCCTGAAAACAACATCTGTAAGCTGACAAATTATGATTTACTTGTTGCTTATGCCCACATTTTACTACATGATAAATTCTGTCCTTGAGTAGAAATTATTATATGGAAAATTATAAAATTATAAAAAATATAAAATGATTCAATTATAAAATTATAAGTTATAATTTTAATTATAAAATGCTTAGTTTATCATAACATTATCTGCTTTAGAGTATAATATAATTGAAAAATAAAAGTATACTTACTATTTACAAGGTGATTTTTCTCTTTGATTTTCTTATAAAATAAAAAGCTTAATGGAACATGTGTTCTTACCTATTACTTTCCATGCTTTTCATCTTTACAGTAAAATTGTTAAAAGGTCTTTTTTTGGGTCTTTAATGAACAATTAATTTTTGTGGGTGGTCTGAGAACACAGCCCCAAGCCAGGAAATCTGGTTTTATAAGCTTTCTTCTGATTTCCTAAAATCTTTGGCAAGTCTTTAATTACTCTAATTCTAACTTGGTAACACATATCTAGCAATAACAATATTCAACCACCTGCCAGGGAGAATATATTTTGGAGGTTGATTAGGGTTAGAAAACACAAAAGCCTAAGTTAAAAAAAAAAAAAATTCCTCATGTACTTTTGTTTTTCATGCTAAGAATCTCAGTCTTCATCACCGTCTCACCAGAAACGCACAAGATGAGAGAGAGGCAGGTGGGAAAGGTCTCACACATCTTGAATGCTACTAGGTAGTACTCAGCCATGCTATTTTTTAAAAGAATTCTCCAAACAGTGGAAATGTGTGCACAGAAACTAAAAAATATCAGCTAAAGACTAAATTTAAGGAGCAATGGCAAAGGATTTCAGGTGAAGAAGAAACTGAACATTAGGGGAGTCCTATTATTGTTGGTGGTGGTGGTGTTGCTCTGGAGGGATTCATCCTACATTTACTCAACCAAACCCACTCAGGTTGAGTATAGACAAAGATGATACTCTCAGGTGGCTGGCAAGACCTGGTCTTGCGCTGAATCCCATTATCCCCCATTCATCCAGGGGAGCGGTGTTAGAGTTTATGCTATTGATTTGGGAGTTTATTCTCCCTAATGCCCCAGATACAATGGAGGCAGTTTTGCATCCTTGCAAAATTTAATGCTTGGCAAATAAACACCGATCATCTTTTTTGGATACAGAAATCTCTGTTACACTTTCAGATTATACAAAGCAAATTAATAAGGAAGGATTTACAGCAGAGTCTTACTACCTAGCTCTGCCCTTCCATAATCCGAACCTTAGAGTAAAATTTAATTGTTAAAATTCGAGTGGAAAAATAATATTTGAGGTCTGCAAAAATTAATGAGCCTCCCATTTATCTGTCTTTTGTCCTGGAAATTGCTGAACCATTGGGGAAGAATTTCCATTAATGTGAGATGGCCAAAAAGCATAAAGAAGTCTATTGCATTATATTTTACCATGGTTTGTGTGTCTTAAACTTGCCTGGATGGTTTGATACTACAGGTTACCAGCTGACATCGGCCGAGTGTTATGATCTTCGGAGCAACCGTGTGGTTGCTGATCAGTACTGCCACTATTACCCGGAGAACGTCAAACCCAAACCCAAACTTCAAGAGTGCAACTTGGATCCTTGCCCAGCCAGGTCAGTCAAATTTACCAGTTTATTTGTCATAAATATAAATCGTGTTCCTGCTAAGCTTCTTAAATCTTTTAATGAAAAATAAGCATCGCTTCCTAATCATGCATTATTGGTTACCCATGCCCCTCAGTCTTGAAGCTAGATGACGCCCTCTCAGGGTCTACAGATTCTCCACTTGGGGAACTCCCTTAAGCATTATTTTCTCTTCTGATTTATTTTGATTCTGGTACTTCTGTCTCTCCTTAACAAGGTCCAGGCCAGTGTGGTGGCATGGTCTTCCCAGGAGTCTTTCCATTTTAACTCCGTCACTGGAGTTTGACGTGATCAATGCAGACCATATTCAAGGACCACAGCTGACCCATTTGAGCCAGGGGTGGTCCATAACTCTAATTTTAATAAACTCAGCCTTTGTTAAGGAGAAAGCAGGAGTTATTGTCAATAGTCAGATTTTTCTTAAAGGTCTTTTAAATTAGAAGCTCTAAAGAGGCACCTGACATTTTCACTGTCAGCTATGGCTTTTTGGAAACCACAACTGGCCCTCAATTAGATTTAAGAATCAGATTGATTAATGAAACATCTCAGATGATGACGAGTCATAAAAGTACAGGTCAGCAGTCTATCTGTGGTGTGATATTCGCCTTTGTAGTTGCAACACTTCCTGGTAGATCTCTTTATCAGTTTCCTTATCCATACATAGGAGAGAAGAAATTAAAAAAAAAAAAATTCTTCTGCAAAGCTGATCGTGAACACCAAAAGATTAAAAATCCTTCCCCCAGCTCCTTGGATTTCTGAGAAACACCTCAATATTACTTTTAAATCATAGTTTAGTAAGTATAGATACATAAAAATAAAACTTGAGATAGTTGAAATAGTACATGAGCAACATGCATGAAAATCACTTTGAAGTTTTGTTTTCTGCTGTTAACTTCCCAAAGTTTATTTTCTTGTACTCTGATTCATATTCATGGATTCCAAATTCTACATGTGATGCAAAATTGCCTATTTCAAATACTTAGCTCATAAAACTGAACTCTGACTAATAGGTTTCCATTAAAGACACAGAATCAATATTTTATAATTATATAATTTAGGTGAGGTTTAATTTAGTTTAGGTTCATGTTACACCAGATAATTATGTATTGAAAATTGGAAGTGATTTAAAAACTGAATGAGGTGTTAAAATTTTGCTTGGACTTTTTTTATTTTGGAAATATTAAGAGTATGAAGCACTTTTAGCCAAGATAATTATAACTAATGCAATTCAACCCTATTTTTAAATTCTTCTTCTTATTATACATCTTTTATATCTATACCAGAAGACCAGTTATGCAGAAAAGCATAGTTATCCTAATTCAGACAGGTGGCTCAGCCAGAGGAAGACTTTGAAAGTCTTTACCCGTTTTCATGATAATTTGTGTGTAAATTTCTAGGAGAAATGAGGGATTCACTCCCACAACTGGGGAAAAAAAACTCCGATAAAGAGATGACTGTGGAAGACAGTTGTGAGATAAAAGTATTTTGTTAACAATTTTAAGAAAATGTTTATAATTTACTCATTTTTTTTTTTTTTTGGCTCCTGATTTTTATCTATCTCCTCTGTCAGAGTCACACTTGCGGCCTATTTCTTATTATCCAAAAGCAAAAGGCCATGTTATAATGAAAGAGGTTTGCCTCTGAAATTTTTGCTTTGTCTCCATCCTATGTTATTTTAAAACATCTAATACAGCACATGTATAAATGTTGGGACAGGTGGCTATTAAGGAAAAAAAAAAACTGAGAAAGGAGAATGAAGAAGTAAGTTAGAGGCAAATGTCAGGAAGCTGCTCTTTTATTGCAGAGGTAATTAAACAAAGCTGTAAAAATTAAAACTTAACAGTAGGAGAGATTTAAGATTTCCTCTTTAGGAAATGTAGATTTGCTGCCCCAAGGTTAAGATACTTCAGGATCACTGGGAAATTCATTGTCCTTATTTGCATACCTGGGGTCAAAGCAACTTTTCTGAATTCCAAAAGAAAACAGAAGTGATGGTTCCAGAGAAGAAGATACTGTGTAACAAACTGTGTTACTGTGTAACAAACTTCTGCGCTCCCTTTAGACATCACACTCAAACCCTCAAGAAACTGCTTTCTAACTACAGATATAACTGCCTCATAGTCAAATCAGGAGTGACACAATGATATTAAACTATCGCCTTTGTGTCTAAAATTAGAAACCCCCAAAAGGGAAAATGTAGACGTCCTTAGTACCGACAGTCAGATATTTTTTTAATTCCAAAAGAAATTCCTTTTATCAAGCCCCTGAGGTAGTTATTCACTTTACTTGTGTGAGACTAGGATTGGGGGCCTGTTATGTATTATTTGAAAGCAAAACCCCATTCACATAGCCAAGTTTATTGCCTGTCAATCCTGGGAAGTACCATGGACAGCAAAAAGTGCACTAAATAATTGGTCTGGAGCCCTTGGTTCATTCTGGACCTCAGTTTTCTCACCCACGAAATGGGGGTAAGAGGGTTGTTTGTTGCATTAAGTTAGCAGTGTTCAGACTTGGTCTACAGAACCTGTCACTCCACAGAGTCGCCTCCCTGAATTTCATTTGATATATTTTGAAGTGTTTTTCAACAAGAACTCACAGGAAGTTCATATAGTCAAACGTGTTAAACTAATTTTAACTAATTCAAGCTCAGCTAAATTATAAGCATTGTTGGAACAGTTATAAAAATGTTATCCCACCAAAGTAACTACTTTTTGCCCTCATCCTTAAGTTCTTCGATATGTCTATTTGGCCAGAAAAATAAGTATCCTAAGATTGCAGGATGAGCTGTTTAAAACTTACCATTACATATCTGCTTCTCTGTGATAGTAGGAATTCTCTCATTGCTACACATCTGAAACTAAAACAAACCAGAAATAAATTAGCTATGACGACCATTTGCCATAATCCTTGATGCCCAATTTTTTTTTTTTGTTTACCAAAACAGCCTTGTTGTTTGCAGTAATTTACTTTGTAATAACTAAGTGTTTATAGTTGAACTAGTGAACCAAATGACATTCCCTACTCGTTTCACTCACAGACAATATCCTCTGGTTCACATGGTTATGGATTGGCTCATCTAATGGTTCTTGAAGCTAAGGAGATGGTTGACACCTAACCCCTGTTTTCAAGATAATTTTTATGTTTTTATGGCTTTTATTTTTTTCTGGTGCTTAATGCTAACTAAGAAATGTCGATGAGTTAAAAGCCCATAATGAACACAATAAACCCCACTAACAATCTCCAGTGCCCACAAATCACCAGTGTTAATGCTTTTGCTATGTTTCTTTCCAGTCTTGTCTATAGGCTGTAACATAGATGAGGTCATACTGTGTACAGTGGACACTTGGAATTCAGTGATTTAGCGTTCTTGGTTTCCACTATTCTAAAGCAAGCCTGAATATCCATGACATGTAGTAACTTGACATTTTGCTGAGGCAGGAATATGAGTCCCTTCTACTACTAGACCAACATTTGAGCCTACCTGGCTGCCAGAAGTTCCATCCCAAGAGAGCTTTTGTTGCTCTCTGCTGGTGTCTTTTACGCAGTCATTTTTATGAAGTGGTAAAATGGTTTGTTTCCTAGCCAAGAGTGGTCTCAAAAAGGAAGCCAAAAGTTAACACTTCTAATAGAGGGGAAGAGAGAGTGAAGGTAAAAATTTAATGGCTTTTAGCTAAAATTAAGACTGTTTCCCATTGGTGGCTCAGAGCTATGACATCACTATTCCCATCATAGGCTCTCTCCAATGTTCCGGTGGTGGTCCCAGCTACGGTATGCCCAGAAGTCCAGAGGCGTTTCCCTCCTATAAGTCAGGGATCTACTGTTTCATTTGTTTTCTACTGCATTCTTTTCACCCAAGAGTATGGACCCTTTCCCGTGTCACTAAGACATTTAGAATCTAACTGAATGTAAATTCCTCTCTCGTGCCTGCCATAATTACTCTAAGTTTCTGTCTTACACCACAGAGAAATTTTTTTAATGCCTTTTTCTGTTTGTTTGTGCAGTGCTTTATATCATCTTTGCCTCTCAGGTGAAGGCTAAAATCCATCATGTGATGCCTACGGTTCTGCAATAATTAAAAAGGCATTGTTTTAGTTCAGCTCATAAGCACCTTATGTTTTCAGAGGGGCTTTAAATGTAAGCTATACTACATTTGGCCTCATACAGCTCAGTCTATGAGACCAGAATGACTGTTAATGCTGTCTGGGGGAAATTGTGCAAGACATTGTTTGTGAGAAGATCAGAGACGCACCTTTGCGGATCTGTTCTGGCACGGGTCTCCTGTGTTCCCTCCAAGGCAGTAATGAAGGGGGCTTAAATTGGCAAGGGTTGGAAAAGTGAAAAAAGTTCTCACTCATCACACTATCAGGATCACAATCATTAGCAAACAAATCTGTTCCTTGCCGAAAATGCATCCAGATTCCCCCTTCCCTCAAGAGATTCAGAGCAATAGTCCTAAGGAAATGCCCAAACATGTTTGTCCCAAGCGGCCATTCTTGGTGCATTCCAGTGGACTTTTTTGTCCAGCTCCATTTAATTTGACAGCAAACTGCGTAAGTCATCCCTGGCCATGATCCAAATTGCAAACAAAATCTCAGATTGAATCTTAATACAACTTTAAAGAAATAATCTGCATCGCGAGAGCCATTATGTGTAGTGGGCATGTAAAAACTTGGTCACGCTAACTTGGTGACTAACTAGTCCAATGGCAGTGCGGACTGGTGGTTAGGAGGGGAGCTTTGGAGTGAAGAGGCTGGCTTGGGATCCTGACTCTGCCATTTACTGATTGAGTACCCTTTGGCCAGTTACTTGTTCTCCATCTTTTATCTCCATCTTTTTAAGTCTCCATCTTTTATCCTGCGAAATGAGGAAAATAACAGTACTTACCTCACAGGGTCATCATGAGGAATGAATGCTCTAAGATATTTAAAGAGCTTAGCAGAATGTCTGACACATGACAAGCCCTCAGAAATGTTAGTTGCTACAGCTATTATGACTAAAATCATGATTATGATAATGTTGGTGTTACCTCAGAGAGAAACTGCTAAACTTTCCAGAAAGTAGCTTTCTCCTCCATGACCAGAAAAAGATGGGACCGCAGAATTTTCTATGGGTCTAGAAATGGAATTCTCTGTTGTTTTAACAGCAAGAGACATGAATTCCTTAAAAAAAAATCTTCATCAAAGTAAATCACCTGTATCAGAGTTTTAAAATACAACAACCATGAGAAATTAAGATAATTTAAATCGCAACATGCAACTGCCTAATAATCCCCATTTAACCAGCTGTGAGACATTGCCATTTAATTCTAATGGGATTTATGTCAAGTCACCAAAAAAGGAGAACTCAGTGTAAGGGCTAGAAAATGGTTGCCTCGTTAGCAATTAAAGTATAATGAAATGTTTTCCTTGTCTTCGAAGTCTTTTTGTTTTGCTACAAGATGTAAGTGATTTAGAAAAGTACCAACTTCTGTTCAATCAACCTCATTTGAATATATTGCTCTGAGACGCTAATGAGTAAACGAGAAGAAAGATCACCATAAAATCCCGTGTCCACTTTCATTCATTATCTCTAATGAGGTAAAAAAGTGGAGTTCTGGTTCTTTTTAGGATGCGTGGCCATATCCTTCCAAGTTATTAGTGACATTCTCACACACATCATCAGACAATCAGTTTGTAACTCCATTATTGGGGCGGTTCAGTCCTTCTACCAGACCAGCTCATGACTACCAATAATGATAATCACTTGTTACAGTACCTCTTACACTTTTGAAATGTGTAATTATTTATGCAGTTCTCTTAATTAACCTGCAAGTTAATGTAACAGGTATTAGCATCATCCTCCATTTTAACCTCCTTCACTTTGGCTTTACTAACTGGTAACTTCTTTTCTTCTCTAGACCTGAGTTTTGCTACTTGTAAAATGAGTAAAATATTCCTGTAGGAGAGTAGCTATGAGGATTAAATGAGATAATATACATAAAGCTCTTAGCAAGGTGCCAAGCACTCAACAGAAGTCAGCTATCATTATCAAATTGAGAGCCAAACCTATAAAATGACATGCTCAACATTACTTCTTTATGAAGTTTATAAAGAGCTTTCATATCCATTATCTCAATTCAGTTTTACAATCCCTGGGAGGTTAGCAAAACAGAGATTATTATCTGTATTTCCAGATAAACAAACTGAAGGCTAAAGAGGTTGAGGGATCTGCCCCTAGGTTAGATTGTGCAAAAGAAAGTTGTGTTGTAAATCTAAGTGCTTCCAGTTCCAGACTTAACCTTCCCTAGAATGGAAACTCAGCTGACCCGATTCATGCTACTGATACCTTATTCTTCATGATGCCCATAAGCACCCCATAATATCCGATTTAAGCCCAACATAGACCCCCACAACCAGTACAGTACTGACAACTTTGCATGTCTATGCGAAGTTCAGTCCTCTGGGTCTTTGAAAAGACTACACACCCAGGTTAGACAAGCCTCTTTTATAGAAGCATAAATACTGATGTTTACTCCATCCAAAAGGTGACCAATCACTTGAGGAAGTAGAGGAAGAGATAAACCCCAAAGAAATATTAGTCCCACTTACTTAAAAGCAGTTCAGGAATTGCATTCATTAATATCAAGAATATGAACCACAGAAATAGCAAAGTGAGGAAATCTTAATATATGGGGTCAAATGATCAAAAACTCCCCAGTGGATTTTACTGCAGAAAAATGAATATGTGCCTTAAAATGTTTTCAAAGCCTGGATGATGGACAGGGTTCTTTTGGTCTGGTCCAAAAGATAAATGAATGTTGCCTAGTAGGTACAATGGTTTAAAAAAAGATAGTGACCTCTTTACAGAATATTTTCTCATTTGCTGGATCTCATCTTGCTTAGGAAGGCCCGTGGTGCTTTAAGAAGTCACCAAATATTAGAGTAGGAAAGATTTTGAGATAATCACCTAGTTCAGTAGTTTTCAATTTGTGGTCCACAGAGCTGCAAGTTCTGCCTCCAGCAGCCACTAGGAAGAGGAGAGGTGAGCTAGAGCTCCATGAGATGGGTTTCCGAGCCCCCGCTGCTACTTTATCTTAAAACTCCTGATTTCATCCAGTCCTTAGCTGTGGCAGAAATTCAAATGTAAGGCCCTCAAGATCACAGACAGTGACAGAGAGGAGAACTGACTGTCCGTTTCCCAGCTCCTCAGGGGGTCCTTTTCCTTATTATACCATGATCCTTTGTGCTCTACGACCCAGGAAAACATGAACGCTTATGTCTTTTCCAACTTTTGGTCACTTCTTTCCTGCCCCATCCTAAACTGTTGCTTAGGAAGAGATGGGTTTCTGTTGCCCCAGAGTTGTCAAGAAAAGGTAAAATACTCTCTCCTGTGCCATTGCTCCCTCTACCACCCACAATTTCATTCATTTTTTTTAATGGTGTGCCTAACTGGTACAGATTCGATGCTTGCTACCATGGCAAAGGCAAAGCAAAATCAACCAGGAACTGGGGCCCAGCACTGCCCAGAGAGAATTATATAGTGACAAAGCATCATGGTACCTGAAAGACAATGAGACAGGAACGAGGAGAGCTTTTTGAGCTGTCATGGCTATTTCTGGAAGATACCCAATGGAAGAGATGCAGAGTTAAGCCAAGCAAGCTAGAAGCACAGGTGTCATTAAGCTGTCTTCTCTCCTCCCCAAATCCCCCAATCACCTCTGCTACCAGAGCAGCCTTCCTTAACTTCCAACCCCTCACCCCCAAAACTGTTTATCCCCCTTGCACAGATGGCAGAGCTAGAGGAAGGCAAGGAATGAGACTAAAAATGTGCCCAGTGAGTGACAGTTGGCTGGGGAGTTTCTTTGACCTGGTTCTGTTTATTTGCTTTAATTCTGGATGGTACTGCTTGCCTCTGTGTCTGCATACCAACAGCATGACTTCCTTTAGCGAATATGCACTAATTGCCTCTGCCCAGGGCATGGTGTTAAGAGATCCAGTAGAGAACCAATATGGATTCTGCCCCATGATATTAAACTAAAGCAAAGTTATACATAATTAGAACTTAGTAGAAACTTAAAAGTGATGAGCAGAGTTAGTGCAGTGGGTTTTTGGAAGAGGAAGAGTGAATTTCTGGCCAGATGTTGAGAGGGAAATTAAAGACAGGCTTTAGAAGAGATAGACCTTGACTAAGAAATTTCACTGGGTATCATGGAGCCACTTAAGATTTTTGAGCTGGGAAATAAAATGCTGGTTTCTATGACAGCAGTGAGGAGGCTGGGTTGAAGCAGACAGTGCCTGCAGGCAGAAATCTATTAGCTGACCACTGCAAAAGGCCCCAAACTTGTGTCACAAGGAGATGTGCGTGGCCAGACTTCCCAACTGGCAGAGCTGAGTTCCAGTAGGAAGCACAGGAAGGAGAAGCAACCAAAGACATCCTGTAGATTCTAGCCTGGATGGGTGGGAAGATGGTAGTGTCTGAACACTAACCGTGATCACAGGGGAAGATAATGAACTATCTGGACACGTTGAGCTTGACAAAGCTAGAGCGTATCCAGCTGTCTGGAAGTCTGCAGCTCAGGAGAAGAAGAAAGAGGTCATCAGAGATTCTCAGAAAGGGACATTTAACACCAAAAGGACTTGTTATGTGTCATTTCCATTATAGAAAGAACCCAGAACCCCACAAATTAGGCTCTCATAGAGATAGTTCATTAGGATTTTTCTTGGAGAGAGAAATTTGCTAAATAGTGTGAGCCTGAATATGGATTGATTTTGAAGCCATTTAAAGTCAAGGATATTGTTCTAAAATAGCTTCTGAGATTATTTCAAAACAGACTCAATAAACTTTAAGTGACACTTGGAATTTGAGGTGATGGTCTCATTTCATCCATTTATATCATATTTTTAAATGTTCCTGCCTTATACCTTCTCAAACTTGTATTTTGTCTTGCTTAAATATTTTAATTCTTGTGACTATACATTATAGAAAACTTGGAAAACAGAAAAATGTAAAAATACAAAGGCAAACACCAGGAACTAACAACTGTTTTTATCTTTTCCTAGTATATTTCTTTGACATATGTATGTGTAAATACATATAAATAAGTATATATGTTATTTACACACACATAGACATATATATGAACTATGAAAGTGATTATATAGATTTATGAGCACATGAATTTTCTTAGTATTGTGGTTCACATGGTAGGTTCTACTTTGCATTGAATTTTCTTTAGTTACCGTTAATGTTTGAACATTTTCTATGTCATTAAAAATAGTTCAAAAGGCTTCATGTTTATGACTGCATAATATTTCATTACATGAGTCTGTCTTAACATGGAAGCATTCTTCCATCATTGGACAGTTCAGCAAGGTGTGTGCCTTGAGAGGATGAGGTACCCTGTTTTTTTTCTACTGACACCCCTTGAGTCGAGAATGACCTCTTCCTCATCTTCTCATTTTCCCACCATAATCTCTGATGTTGGAGAGTCCAATGGAGTCAGGTCGCTGCCCAGTGTAAGAAGTGCATGTGTGATCACGATCGTTAGAGCATTGAAGAATGTATGGTTTTGCCCAAAACCAACTGTTTCTTACATCTTCTCTTGTAATCATTTTTTAAAATTGTTTTTGCCTCCTCCATGACTTCCCACCTATCATGTCTGAATGCCTGCATATGCACACATACAACACACACACACACACACGCATCAAGCCCTGAACACAGGAAGAGCTTCTTAAGGTCCCTGAACGGCATCCTTTTCATCATTCCTCAATATGTACACTTTGCCTAAGAAAAAGACCAAGTGTCTTAAAGGTAAGCAATAGGAAGTTACATTTAGGCCATAGTGCCTACCCTTCTGTGACAGTGTGGTGAAAGGCCAAGGCCATAGCACGAACCCCTAGAGAGAGCAGAGCCCATGCACAGGAGCATACATTAACAAGACTGGACAGAGCACCATTGTTTTGATATCTTTCTGTTTTCACAGGTGCCCAGAATGATTTTATGAGTCTTCACCATGACCCATGCCATAGAAAGACAAATACAGCTATAGTTTTGCTGAATCCAGGTTTAGAGGTCCTTGTGCAAACAAAAACACAATTTCTAAATCAGTCCAAAGCAGAGCCCAACATCTTAAATTCTATATGCACCCCCTTTTATTCCCCTTCTCTTCTAGCCTGTTTTCTTCAATGCCACTGACTCCATTTTAAATATCATCAGCTGATAAATCAATTGGCAGAGATATGCAGTGTTCATTCTAGTACTGAGGATAACAAATCATAGCTGTAAAATTTTTCAGAAGAGAAGACAACAAACTGCATTTTGCATTTAGAAGGTGGTGTTGGCGTGAGTAAAAATGCTTGGGTTAGCTCAAATATAATAGTTAAGTCAATTCGATGATTTCTTAATTAACTTCTATTAGATGTATATCCAAAGTTATTAGAAGAACTTTGGAAGGTTGGAATTTTTTTAAAAAATATAGCTCCTTTAAAAAGAAAATTCTCTTAACTACTAGACATAAGAATTATTAGAGGGGTGCCTGGGTGGCTCAGTGGGTTAAGCCTCTGCCTTCTGCTCATGTCATGTTCTCAGGGTCCTGGGATTGAGCCCCTGCATTGAGCTCTATGCTCAGCGGAAAGACTGCTTCCCCCTCCCTCTCTGCCTGCCTCTCTGCCTACTTGAAATCTCTCTCTCTCTCTGTCAAATGAATAAAATCTTTTAAAAAAAGAATTATTGGAAAGAGAGCACATGATTATAATAAAAGATAGGATCAGTCTTTCACATTTAATTTTTCTGTCAGAAGAAGGCAGAAAAGAAGAGGAACATTCTCTAACTTGGAAAAACAGGGAGAAAAGTTCAATGTTAGGATCCATTCCATTTTTCTGTTAGAGCTACGGGATTTTGACTTTATTCAAAAGGCAGCATCGAGTTTCATGAATATTCTTACTTTATGGAGATGCCCATCCATACACAATGAAAATCTAGCCTAGCAAATGAGTACAAAAACTTTAATCATACAGATAAATATAGAAAATTCAGTCATGTAAGATAAACAAGTAAATTAATATGCCAATGGTTGTCTCTTCTGGGAATACATATCTATTTTTCATAGCTTTGTTTCCCCTTGTCCTTTAAATTTAATTTCTTTCATGTATCCTCGTACCTTTCAGTCATTTCTTCAGAAAGTACCCTCTTTATCACTCCCTCTTATTTATGATGATCTCAAGTCAGTGCTGTTTTTATCTGATCCACCCGAGTTCACCCATTTTACCCAAAAGCTAAGATTTGCTAGCCATCAAAAAAGAATACACAGCCATCAAAAGAAATGAAATCTTTCCATTTGCAATGACGTATATGGAACTAGAGGGTATTATGCTGAGCGAAATAAGTCAGTCAGAGAAAAACAATTATCATATCATCTCCCTGATATGGAGAATTTGAGAGGCATAGTGGGGGGATTTGGGGGTAGGGAAGGAAAAAATGAAACAAGATGGGATTGGGAGGGAGACAAACCATAAGAGACTCTTAATCTCACAAAACAAACTGAGGATTGCTGGGGGGAGGGGAGTAGGGAGAGGATGGTTCAGTTATAGACATTGGGGAGGGTATGTGCTATGGTGAGTGCTGTGAAGTGAGTAAACCTGGCGATTCACAGACCTGTACCTGTGGGGCTAATAATACATTATATGTTAATAAAAAATTAATTAAAAAAATAAAAAGAATATATTGTGTCATCCTATATCAGAGAATGAAATTAAAATTGAAGCCTTAGTTTATTCATTTAAATAAAAACATCAACATTTATATCAAATGTGGATATATAAATATACACCCATCCTTGTCCCCCAGGGATACATAGAGGCTATGTGAGTTCCTTCATTATTCAAAAGAAGGACTTCCCATCACTCGTCAGTTGCAAAATACGTCTCTTCTGCTCATGCCCTACCCTGTTCTGTACCACAGTGACAGCTGTGTGTTGAGCCCTTTCTGTCTCCCACTCTTGACGGAGGGTCTATTATACTAGCCCTTTTATCTGAGACCAATTCATCATAAATCTTCCACAAGCCAGGGGACGCTGCAAGAAAATCTTGCCAATTAGAAGCTTTAGCTGAAATCAGTGAGGCAGTTTAATGTAGTTTATTAGTGTCCATAAGGCCTCTGGGGATTTCCACACAGCCAATAATATCATTTCTTATGAATCCATTAGCCATATACCCTATAAAGTCATTTCTTATGGCTCCTTTAGACTGTCTCTGAATCTCACATGTTTCCCAGGGCACCAGATAGACCAGCAATGGTCACAACCATCACAACCAGCACTGTAATCGTGGTTAACATTATATCACATTTTTATAGACCACAAAAATGATTTTTCATATTTTTTATCCATTTTAAGTGTTCTGCCTTTATCTTGGTAGGAAACTTGCTTTAATTGCTAGTTGCCTACTATATTCGCTCGTTCTCTCTCCCTTCATAACAATAACCCAGTGACTGCTTTCCAGATATTTACTAAAATCTTGAGATATGCCAAGGGAAGAAACGTATTTGCTCATGCACATTCCCAAGTTTTGGCAATCCCCAGGTACATACTCGTATACGGAGCTCTCTCTTTCATCAGGAGTGAGACAGTAACTGTAATTGCTTGCGGAGCATCTGGAAGTAACATGAATAATGATAATAATGACCTCATAGGATGTATAATTGGGGGGATTAAAGAACATTTACAAGCCTATTGTGTCATAGTTAATGATGAGGTGCCAAGTTTTCTCGCCACCACCCTTTCCAGTGGTATTTCCTGCTTGGATCAGAGAACTAATTATAGTAAACGGTGCCCTTGAACTTGCCCCATCCTCACGCATCTGCGAGTATAAAGATACTGAACTGTTGTAGTGTTGTTTTCAGAGATGATTATTAATGTTGTTTTGCATTTGTCTAACAAAATTTGTATAATGTAATCATTTAGTGTTTATTTTATTGTGTGTACCTTCTACTCAGAGGGTTGGCATTATTGTTCCTAACAGTGACGGATACAAGCAGATCATGCCTTATGACCTCTACCATCCCCTTCCTCGGTACGTAAATCAACCATCCTGATGCTAGAATTAGTAAATCAGCCTTCTGCTTCTTTTATGTATCTATGTAGCTGTAGACTGTGTGTTTTCCTGTAAAAGTAAGCTGATAGATGGTATATTTTGCAACCTATCCTGAGCTCTGCTTCTGCTCGAACTCTAAGCTGGTCATTCAAAAACCGTTTTAAGATAAGATCCTATTACATTGAAGTGGACACAGTCATTGACTCTGATTAGATACAGTGTATGGGTTATGTTGTGTCTTTCTTTCACTCGTTTGTCCTCTTCTGTTTCTCTGCAGTAGGGCCCTAGGCATTAAAGCCCTGTTGCTAACTGTTAAGCAAACACTGCCAGAGGCATTATCACAGAACTGCAAATGTGGGATTCCAGATGTGGTATTATTCTGCCTAGGGGCTTTAAATATCTTTCTTTGTGTTGCAGAGAAATTATAATTGTGTACCAAAAGGCAATGTTTTCCCATCCTTATTGTTCAGAACATTTGGGGGACATTTTTTTCTCAAAATACCCAATTCCATGTGCTGTGCTGCCTTTTTAAAGGACAGGCCTTTTTTCAACTAGAAAAAAAAAAGTGACTGAGGAAATTTTAAGAGACCTTGTTCTCTTTATTAATATATTCATACGAAAACTGGAGAGGCTCAAAAATACGCCAGTTCTTGAGTGTGTGATCTGCCACACTGGAAACAGGTCCCCAGACAACATAAATTAGAATCGGGCTTTGATGGAACCCCTGTGCTAGGAGATGCCTTTGCTCTATCCTCTTTGCTCACTTGGACTCGAGGGCATCAGCTCCTCTTTAGAACTCAGAGTTTCCATCAGATCACAAATAGTGTGAATAATCCATGGTAGTTTCCTGAATCTCAAACCAAACCAAGCCTAGAAAATAACTTTATTCTGAACTAAAAAAAAAAAAAAAAAAAAAAAAGTTTGATTGAAAATTTCCAAATGCTTCATGAAATGGAATCCAAACAGGGGCTCATGAGGTCATTGAACTCAGCTCCCCAGAGAGGCTTCCCTGTCCTACTCCTTCCAAGCAATCATGCTCATATGCCCTACATTTATAAATGAGTGTATTTGCACAAATATCCATATGTGTATTTAGTGCATACCATTCGGGTATGCACACAGAGATTTAGATAATACGTGTACCCCAGTGCAAGCTGTCATCCAGCCTCTACTTAAATATTTCCAGTGACTGGTACAGAACCCACTTTTCACCATCCTAATGGTAGCATGTAGAGAGGGGCATTGAATCTTTTTCTTTTTAAGTTTTCCCACCATTAGTTAGCTCCCTCCCACTTTTCTATGACTATATTGATAAAGATGATAAATGACTTTAGAATGCTGATAGATCATTTTGCTGGCTTGATCCAAAACCAAACTTCTAGAGTAAATGCTTCTTGAAAAAAGAAATGGAATGAAAATATAAGAAGATGAATTTAACTGAACCAAGATTTCATCTGATTTCAGTTTCTTTATCTGTAAAATAAGTATCCACAGGACACATATCTGTTTGTGGGAAGGCCATATATTTTATCATAAAAGCAAAGTTGGGTGTCAGGGGTGAGCAACGTTGAATTTATATTTTTCTTATAATAGCACTCCTAAGTTTCTTTCATATCTGTGATTTCTCTTGTTTGTATTTCTCCGGTATGACTAATGCCGTCTTAGGTTAAACTTCATTTCTTATATGTTCTGATTTCCCCCAAATGTCAGAAGCCCAGTATTCTCAATGATAGATTGAAATGGGCCCCCTTAATGTTCTCCTGTGTACACATTGGCCTGTCCGTGCATCACAATGGGAAAGGACAATCACAAATAAACAGACTGTATTTCCTGCTCCTTGCACTTCTGTTACTGAGCTAATTCTAAAGTTAGATTCTGCTAAAGTTCTGCTTAATTGATAAAATCTTAGTAAATGGAAGCAATTTCTACAAATATGTTTCTACAAGAAGAATTGAATCTCCAAAATGATCCAGAGTTAAAAACTGAGGCTCAAAAATGATTCTCAGATGGCAGCTACCTTCTGATCAAGGCAGAAGGCTTTCCATATTGATTATTTAAATGGGTTTTAGACCACAAGTATAGATAACAAAGCAAAGTTAAGGAATTTTTAGACTTTTTTCTTGCTTTCAGTCTTTGAGACATATACCTGAACATAATAGGAGAACAGAATCTTATTAAATCATAATTAACATACACAAATTTTCCATATTACTCTTAGTTTTGAGAATTTCTTAAACATACTATGTGTTTAAAAAATTTAAAGCCATCAGAATTAAAATACGTGATATATGAACTGATTTTTTATTCTTCCAGGGCAGGGATCTTGGATATGTGCTTTTATTTCCCCTACCCCAAGCACTTACCTGGTCCCTATTTTAAGATATTCTAACTGATGCCTTCTCTCAGCTTTTATTATACTTTCTTTAAAGCACTCAGACATGTTTTGCCTTGAAATTCCTCATAACCCTATTATTATGGCAAGAATCACACAATAATTTTTCACATATAGAAGTATGGGTACGATGGACCCATATTATAAATTCTTAGAATAATATTAGCATCATTTGTCTTTCTGTGATCGCTGACACTGAAAAGGATACTTATTCCTGTTTGTGAAATCACACTATGGGTCAGGTCCAAATGTTGAGACAGAAATTAATCACTGTCTCTTTAGAAGGGTCAAGTTTAGGGACGTTTGAGTACCAATTAGAAAGTGTGCTTTTTTTATGGCATCTTAATGTTTTAAGAGATTAAATATGCATTCAAAAACATATTCCCACTTCACTGTCAGATCAAATCTAATGTGAATATGTACTTATATATCATTCTGAATCAGACCTGTTATCCATATACAGAGGGAAACTCTCCAGAGATTTACATGGAGATAAATGAGAATTGGTCTTCGCCTTTTCAAGAGACACCCTCTACAGAGCTGCTTCATTCTCTTGAAAGAGCTCATAAAGTCTCCTAAGGGCTAAACAGAGGGCCTCAGTTTTCCCATAATAGCATTTTCTTTTGTCTCTCCTGGGGAAAATATAGTACTTGGCAGCCCGTTTAGGCTGTTGGCAATAGAGGTGACAGTTGTTACCTAGACTCAAACGGTGCAGAGAAAATGTGGAGGAAAATCCTCTGTTACCTGGGAAACACACCATATCCACGCTCATGCAAAAGAGAAGTCGGGTTCCCAATATACATGAAATCTTACTTAAAGGATAATTGCTATCTCCACGGTATGCCTGTGCAATATTTTTACATTTAACTTTCCAATAGATCGACTTGGGGATATTTTGTTTCTCTCTCATTAAAATTATATGCCTCCTAATTCTAAGAGAAATCTTGAAGTTCCTTAGCAATCCTCAGCAACAAGCAGAACATATGCAGGAAAGACAGGCTCAGTCTCAGTATTTCTATTTTTAAAAATTCTATGTTCTCTAAATCTGCAGGAGGAGAGAAAAGAATCAGGCAAAAATATCTGTCAGCTTCTGGTCCAAATGCTTCAGAGCTGTGTAGAGATCTAAAAAAAAAATCAATGGAACTCTCTTAAATGTTATTGATAATACTGTAATCCTCTCCCTTAGGTAACTGTATCTTTAGATTCCAATGCCATCAGCCTTCCAATCCAAACCAAACTTTCTTCACAATTCCCACAGTTCTTTGTCCGGGGAATGCTAACTGCCAGTATCCCTCAACAGTTAGGGAATGAGAAGATAATAACGCACATTATTACTTTTGCTTGTTAGTGTAATGATGGGCTAGTTTCAACATCAAAATTGTGCTGAATCCATGTAGTCCCAAAGCTGATGATTGTAGAAGCAAGGGAGAGGGGATGAACGTTTGGTTTACCTTCACCATTCATGAGCTTCTCAATGTAAAAGTATCCAGAAGCTAAGTGATAAAGCAATGCATTGAAAATAGAAAATAACAGCCTAGGTGCAAACTGTTAGTGTTAACTGAGTAACCAGTTGTAATCTTGACAAAGATATTGAGTGACATTTAGTAAACATATATTTTTTATATTTTAATATTATAAATACTAATATTAAATATCTATATTAAATATTATATCTATTTTAAATATGTAAATATTTTAAATATTATATATAACATAGATACAGGATATATTTATAAGATATGAAATAATATGAATATGGTACACAGAATATATATTCAAACTATAAGGAGAGGGACCGAATAGCCATCTTTTGAGTAGGTTACAGACAGCCCAGGTCGCCCTGTGGACAGCTCTCAAAAGAGTAATTTCTTACACTTGGCGCAGAGCTTCGAGGTTTCCAGAGCACTTTTGCTGACACTGAATCCTTCGCTCTCCCTCGTCCGCTATTAGGCATTAGATGGCTTTCCGATCTCTGGACCGTAGCCTCTCAGAACCTGATTGCCCCAATAGGCACTGGGAACGGGGTTGGTCGGAAAGGTCACTGAGGAGGTTTGGCAATGTGCATGTCCACCCTGATGACTCCCCTTGCTTCTGTAGGTGGGAGGCCACCCCGTGGACCGCGTGCTCCTCCTCGTGTGGGGGGGGCATCCAGAGCCGGGCAGTTTCCTGTGTGGAGGAGGACATCCAGGGGCATGTCACCTCAGTGGAAGAGTGGAAATGCATGTACACCCCTAAGATGCCCATCGTGCAGCCCTGCAACATTTTTGACTGTCCTAAATGGCTGGCACAGGAGTGGTCTCCGGTAACTGTGCCCTCTTTCTTTGTTCGTTAGGAGAGTAAGTCCACTCTTCCCTCTCATCGCCATGACCCGGCCGGCTACCCTGGGCAGCTCCCCACTGCTCTCAAAGTGTCCAGAAGCCGTCCAGTTTAGCTCCTGACATAGGCACGCCCCAAACCCAGCATAGCCAGGTGTAAACATGTAGATTTACATAACTTCTTCAAGTTACTCCAAGAAGCCTCTGTCTCTCATAACGTTCCCTCAAGTGGCAAAGAGAGGCCAGGGTCTGTCAAGATTCAGTGAGGCCAAATGACTGATCCGCAATGTCTAGAAGCTGCTCCGATGATAGAGCTCAGTAGACCACAGTTGGGTTTTGGGTTTTGTTTCTTATCCAAAAAGGGTAAAGAGTAAATTCTGATTAAAACTATCTGTATTTTCATTGAAAAAAAAAATGTGAAATGGAAATGGAAAAATAAGTAGAACAGGGAGGAAGTAGGATAATTAAAAGCAGAACATTCTAGAACATAGGGAGACTGTTGCAGCAGCTTAAATAATATGTTATTTGGGGTTTCCTGGCTGCTAATTCAAAAGGTTTAAAATGGCAAAAGAGATAGAAAGATGAGGAGGTAAACTCTGTGCCCCGAGCCACAGAGTTGGCAAAAGACTTCTCACTTCACTGTGTGGCTTTGGGGCAGCAGGATCAGAGCTGTGACGTTTCTCTCTATCTAGACTTGCTCCCTGGCATCTAGAAGCACTGGAGGTGCTGTCTACATCTGACCATTGAGTCAACCCCCTGAAACATTTTTGACCATGTCAGTATAGTCAATCGGATCAGCCATGCTGCAATATAAATTTACTATGATAGCAGTTTACAAAGGGTTAATGTCCACGTGGGAGCTAACGAAGTGACTAAATAAAGTCAAATGCAGTGTTAGTAATCGAAAGTGAGCACACTCTACAGTTTCTTTTCTCCTTCTTTTTGCGGCTTGGTTTGGGACTCAGCACATGGGGGTGCTTAAGGAATGCTGCCGAACTAATCTAAGAAATTGAAAGTGATTGAATTTTCAGCCACCTTCACCCTAAATAGCCAAATAGAACAAAGACTCCATGAATGGTAAGAAATGGTACAAACCCACCAGGAGTCCTTATCTAAAAGCAGCCCTTAAAAGACTCTTGGGTGAGAAACGAGGCAAAGGAAACGAAGCTTGGCTATGAGTCTCCTCTCTCTTGCATTCTCCTTCCAGTGCACGGTGACATGTGGCCAGGGCCTCAGGTATCGGGTGGTCCTCTGCATCGACCATCGCGGGATGCACACAGGAGGTTGTAGCCCCAAAACCAAGCCCCACATAAAAGAGGAATGTGTCATACCCACTCCCTGCTATAAACCCAAAGGTAACTCAACAGGTGCTCCGTTACGGGTCTTTTCATTGTTATGTGTCTTCTTTGGGGACTGTTTGAAACTCCTGGGATATTTTTAAAGATCCCTAGTGTTCTTAATTAACCCTTGTATGGACCTTAGACTCTACTAAGTGGGCTTAACTCTTCCTAAAAATCTTTCCAATCATTTTGCTTGCAAATTGTTATTAAGTGTTACATACTTACATAATTCTCTCCTGGGCTGTGAAGCTGTTTGAAGACTGTTGCTGAAAAGTATCAACTGCATGTGCTTAAAAAGAGATATTATAGAGATGTTGGAGAAATACATGTGTAATTTACTAGTCACATTTCTTGCTGTTAAAAATAATAGTCAACCAGTCAATCGGAGAGTGTCTACTTTGGGAAGAAGGAAATGCATTACGAGTCCTCATACTTCACATGGCTGAAACAGAAAGGAGTTGCTTCTTAAATTGAAAACAAAAACATTAATATGAGACAAGATTCCAGAACCATAATTTGAAATGGAAATCTGGAATAAATCGGAATTTAACAGATACTGCAAATAGTTTTATAAAAAGCGAATTTTAGAGAAGTTTTACTGAGTGAGCGAGGTTTGTTATAATTGCACAGACTGGCACTTATGCTGATTGGACTTACTTTGCTGATACTGCTGCCAACCATGTCAAGAAAATAGAAAATACCCAAGTCGCAAACAATTCAGAAGAAGAGAACTCCTTATTATAAGCTACCTCCTATTATTAAATATGATTCCCTTTTGTTTCTTAATTCAACCATTACATTTCTCAGAAAATCAGCCACTGTGTACCTCTTTATTTACTATAGGGTGCCCTTGGTGTGAGTGAATGGCATCATGAAATCTAAATGATATGATGGAAATAAAACCAAAAATACCTCAAATTCTGATTCATTGTAATAAATAAATCTCTCTCCCTCCATTTCTCAGTAAACTGAAGCTCAGTTTCCTCATCTGTGAAATGGGGCTAGTAATAGTAACTACCTCAGAGATCATGTGAGTATTACATGAGATATAGTGCAGACAGGATGCTTAGCTCACTGCCTGAGTAATTAATTAATTAATTAATACAGTCAGTTCTCCACACGTGTCATCTTCCACTCCTGACTATCATTAGCGTCCTCAGCTATGGGAGAAAGAGGCCACCAGTACCTTTGACAGGATCCGCTTCAAACAGACAATAGAGAATGGCAGGCCTCACAGTGCCGGCTGAACACTTCCTCACTGAAACAGAAGTGGCAGACACGGCACGGTTGACTGAGTCACTTAGTTGGGAGACATGGGCTACCTGTAAAATGATGTATGCATAGGGGGCCCGTGTCCCTGTGTTTAAACGTTAGCAGATCCTTCCGGCCTCAGCGCTTTTATGTTTCTCACTCACTTTGTCTTCTGACAAGAAAAGATTGCTGCACACAGAGGACAAGAAGTGATGCCCCTAACTTAAATAGTCCATTATTTATTAGCTCTGTCTTTACCAGGCCGCTTCAGAGAAAGAGAAGCAGTTTGTGGTTAACTATCAAGAATGAAATCTGGATTTTCACAACTAAGTAGTGAGCGTGGCTCTCTAAACATCATTAAAATGCCATATAATTCTATGGTGTATGCATAGAGAGACATATTTCTTTCATCTTTACAATTATATGTCATAAAATGGTGATAGAGCTTCACTGGCTCATACTATAAAGGCAAATATCCCTATAAATGATCCTAATAAATATGTCAAAATGGGAATCTTGGCAGTTACTTCTGTAGGAGCAGTTAGAACCTCTTTCTCCTTTACAGTTTTCTGGTTTTGTTTTGTTTTTTTTTTCTTTTTTCTTTTTTTTTCCAGGAAGTAGTTAGGAAGCTTGTCCTGAATTGTGTGGCCAAAGCTAGATAAAGAGGTGAAGCAGTCAAATTATAGGTCATGGACCCTAAATTGTTCATATTCTGGCTGTCTGTGAGCCTTAAGGGGGCGCGGGTGGAGTCAGAGACCTAAAGCAATGTTTTGTGAATTTCGGAGTGGCAGCCTGGTTTGTTTGTGACAATATGGCATAGATCACTTCATCAGAAAGAAAAAGGAAAAACAAGTCAGAAATTGTTGAAGTATTACAGTATAATTTATTGCACTTCGTGTTCATCTCTAAAGATAAATATTCTATCTTTTTAACAGGAAATCATGAAGAGATGCTTTGATGACTCTTTGTATACATGTTGAGTCAGTGTTACTAATGACTTTCGTAATAATAATAAAAAACTCCCCTTTGCTTTTCAACATAATAAAAGGGCAGCAAAAAGACTGGTAGATTAGTATTACTAAACATTTAAAAAAATTTTTTTTCTTGATATAACCATCATCAGAAACAGGAATTTATAATAAAAAAAAAAAGAGGAATTTACCTAAAAACTTACCACTTGCGGTTATCAGCATGGTTTCTAGGTAGTGTGAAAAAAAGGAACTGGTGAAGAGATAAAGGAATTTCTGTAAAATTCCAAATTGGTTCTAACCTCTTCTCTTTTATATGCACTTAATTCTCAGAGAAGCTTCCAGTAGAGGCCAGGCTTCCGTGGTACAAGCAAGCTCAAGAGCTGGAAGAAGGAGCCGCTGTGTCAGAAGAGCCCTCGTAAGTTTTTAAAACCGCAAGATGTTTTGCTTTAGAAACTAACTGGTTTTAAGAAAGTCGTGTCTCACTGGATGTGGCTTCCCTAGGCTTTGAACCAGGTGTAATCCTCTTGCCAAGGGTCGAAATGAACCTTGAGGGCTGTCCCACTGGAGATATATCAGTTCCCGAGTATTTCTCAAAACATCAGATTGCCTGTTTGCTTTCTAAATACTTTTCAGTTTGGAAGTAAGAAAATGAAGGGGGAGCACCTACCCCTCTTCTCCAAAATCTGACCTCCTCTTTTCCAAAGGGTAAAGGTGAGAAGGCCCAGGCTCCCTCTGATGATGCAACATAGATTTGATGGTAAAGTCTGGACAGCTTTTCACATTCCTTATATCCCAGCTTTGCAATATAGCCACTCACAAAAGGTAAAACATTGGTAAAATATGTCTGCAGGCAAAGGAAGTATATTAGCATGTAGGATATGAAATGGTTTCCAATTTCAACCTGTAGTTTAAATTTCACCAGAGATAAAATTTAACAGTGTAATCTATATATTCAAAAGTAATTTAGAATTTTCTCAGATCCGTCTTGTTTGGATCTCAGTCTGATATGGTGTGCCAGACCACGAATTGTGTTTCTGAATCACACCCAAAACAGCAAAGGATTAAAAAAGAATTTCAAAATCCAGATTGATGTGACCAAAGTTCATTTATAGAGAAATGAAATTTGTTTTGCGGTCACTTGGTTTCACATTTGACAACGCATCTCTGACTTAAAAAGACAATAAGCAAAACATAAATTAATTTTGTGCTGTGAAGTTACTACAGCACTTTTTCCTACTTTTTGGAAAAATGACTTTTAAAAAAAGCAATTAAGGATTGCAGAACCTTGGAGGAAAGGCAGTGTTTAAAGATCACAGTGCAACCTTTACATGACTATATGAAGGCTTAAAACTTTTTCTTTCTCTCCGGCTAGTGCCCGGCTGGACAGGCCTTCTTGCTGCTAGAGAGGAAGTAAGTGGTTTATTTTAGATGGGGATTAGCTCTTTATCCACTAAGGCCCTGTTTAAGACACAGAAAGATGCCTTGTAATTGGAGCTAATTGTTCCTTATATGCATTCTTAGGTTAGATACATTTAAAATGAGATGTATTTTTCTACGTAAATAAACCCTGCTCTCTTGTACAGAATATTTTGTCATTTGGTCTGAAGCATAACCCTATGCACAGGATCGCATTATAACAGATGTTAAATAATATAATAAAGTTGAAATTAAATCAAAACATCTTATATCAATAATTTAACATCTTTCCCATTATTAGATAGCTCTCAAAATGAAGGTTTTAAGTGGAGCTTAATGCCCCTGCAGAAGGATTACATAGACCCTGGTCAACCATGTTTTGTAACAAGAGTTTTCCAACTAAAGGTCTGATTAAGATGCATTATGTTTAACTTTAATCTTAATAAATCCCTAAAGTAGTTAACCACATAGATTTCACCATTGAAACTATAGCCATATATTAGATTATTAAATTTTACTCCCAGTGTAATGGAATTGCCATCTTGGCATGATTAATTTGAATTGAAGTAGATTGTAATTGGAGCGCTGGTGTCGGGTAAAGGAAATGTATATATACTATTATGCTCAGAACAATAATTACTTTTATACCAAAACGAAATAAGTGACCGCTGTAGAATAATGTAATGAAAGGGATACAGTTTCCACATCTTAATGCACTTTACATGTTTAGCACACTGAACCCTAGGAAAGGTCCGACATGTCACATTATTTTTTTATTGATTTTGAATTTAAAAAACATAATTTTGCATGATCTTAATTCTTTCTTTTCTAAACCACATAGACTAGTTTCTAAATGTATGCAGCAACCTATAATTACTCTCCATAGTATAATGAACAAATGATATACTGTCAGCAAGCCTTTCCTTCCCCCCACTGAAGAGACTCACATTGCTTAAATTAAATGGTAGTGTTTAGAAGCTGTGGCCGTCACTTCTGAACCAATCAGAGAAGCCTGAATCGTGGTCTAGAACTATTATCTCTCACTTTGGCTCCGGTCTACTATGGAAGAGTTCCGTAGTAAAAACAGTAAATATCATTTAGTTCCCCGATGTAAAATAAAAATATTATCTCCAGCCTGTCTCATTAAACAATGTAGGAAAAACAGTAGGTTAAAGTCTTTAGCATATGGAGATGCTGTTAGTGAATACTGGATGCTTGTGGCCACCCCAGAATGAAAAAAAATAATAATAATTGGTTAGCACTCTGGCCAAAAATATGTTGGAAAGTAACCACTCTAAGGTGTGTTTAGGAAAATAGAAAAGAAAAGAAAGAAACTCTGATTAAAAAGTAAACACTGAATTTCCAAGACATAACTAAAACTTTATAGAACAGAAGCATGTACTGGTATGGTTGTTCCCCTGAGCTAAATGCCATGTAGAAGATACACATGCAGATATCAGCCATAGAACACCTAAAATCGGGTGCCAGGGTGGCTTAGTCAGTTACATGTTGGCCTTCAGCTCAGGTCATGATCCCAGGGTCCTGGGATGGAGTCCCGTGTCGGCCTCCCTGCTCAGCAGGGAGTCTGCTTCTCCTTACCCCTCTGCCCCTCTGCCCTGCTGGTGCTCTCTGTCTCTCACTCTATCTCTAATAAATAGTATTTAAAAAAAAAATAAAATTGGGGCGCTTGGGTGGCTCAGTGGGTTAAAGCCTCTGCCTTCAGCTCAGGTCATGTTCTCAAGGTCCTGGGATCGGGTCCTGCATCAGGCTCTCTGCTCAGCAGGGAGCCTGCATCCCCATCTCTCTCTGCCTGCCTCTCTGCCTACTTGTGATCTCTGTCTATCAAATAAATAAATAAAATCTTTTAAAAAAATTGAAAAATGAAAAAAAAATAAAATATTTTAAGAAATCAAAATAAATAAAACCTATTAAAAAGAATATCTGAAATGAGTATCACAATTAGGTCACAATATGGTAACGCCCTTAATATATTGAATTCACTGTATAAAGTTGCAGCTTTATTAAGAAATACTTGTAGACGTACACTGTTTTTTTCTAGCAACAGACAGGTTTATTTATGATGTGTTCGATTCATATGGCACAAAGGATGGAACAGCATGGTGAGTATCTTCCTGTGATATAAAAAAGTATCTCCTAACACATTTGGGAGAGTCATACCCGCTAAATTGATTTTTCACTAGTGGCCATGGTTTGTCTTGATCCAGGCGTATGTTTTTACCAGATTTTTTGGACAACCCATGGCAAGAATCTTTAAGCGAGGTATTTTTGTCTCTCCTCTTCGAACAGGACAGTGTGAACAAGATCTAACCCTGAACAGATACTTAGTCATGTAGGGCTTTACCCAGGAAAGCTGATTAAGCATGGGCAATCTTTTTTTTTTTCCTTGTAGCCACATTTTTATTTTTTTAATTTAATTTTATTTTTTTCAGTGTTCCAAGATTCATTGTTTATGCACCACACCTAGTACTCCATGCGATATGTGCCCTCCTTAATACCCACCACCAGGCTCACCCAACCCTGCACCCCCTTCCCTTCCAAAACCCTCAGTTTGTTTCTCAGAATCCACAGTCTCTCATGGTTCGTATCCCCCTCTGATTTCCCCCAATTCACTTTTCCTTTCCTTTTCCTAATATCCTCCATGTTATTCCTTATGCTCCACAAGTAAATGAAACCATATGGTAATTGACTCTCTCTGCTTGACTTATTTCACTCAGCATAATCTCCTCCAGTCCCATCCATGTTGATACAAAAGTTGGGTATTCATCCTTTCCGATGGAGGCATAATACTCCATTGTATATATGGACCATATCTTCTTTATCCATTCATCCGTTGAAGGGCATCTTGGCTCTTTCCATAGTTTGGCAACTGTGGCCATTGCTGCTATGAACACTGGGGAGCATATGGCCCTTCTTTTCACTACATCTGTATCTTTGGGGTAAATGCCCACTAAAGCACAGACAATCTTATAAATAAGTACAGTAAGTTGAACTTGCCTTTGAGGATCCTTGCTAAGGAGTCCACAGACATTCCTGCTACTCAGTTAACACAGAGGGAATTATGGTAAGAGACAGACTTCTAAAAATAATAAGATTCTGGTCTGAGTTGCATTTTTACGAGGCTAAGAACCATCCTATTCCAGCACTAGAAAGGGGCAGATGGAATGATGGAAATTTGTTTCTGAGAGGATGGCACCATTATGCTTGCCTCCAACTGATTAAAATATCATTTAGGATTCATTATTTAGTTAGTTAGTTAGTTCTTAGATTTCCTCAGTTACTTTTTTTTATCATTTTCTTTATTTTTTACATTGTTTTGTTAGTTTCAGGTGTACAATATAGCAACTCAGCACTTCCATGGATCACCCAGGGTTCATCACGACAGGTGCCCTCCTTCATCCCCATCACCTCTGTCACCCACTCCTCCCACCTAGCTCCCCGTTGGTAACCATCAGTTTGTTCTCTATAATTAAGAGTCTATTTCTTGATTGTCTAGAATTTAAATGTCAGATTGAGCCCAGCTGGTTGCTTCCACTGTCAAATATATGGGAATAGCTTTCTAGGTATTTTTGAAGCCCTCAGAATTTTACTCTTATTTGCTGAGGGATCAGAACTGCAATGAGCTAGTATAATTCTGTTCATTAACCAGGTAGAAGCTTAATACATTACTGACTTGAATTCCTATCTCCTATATTTAACTTACCTTCAGTCTTCTGTGGAGCTCTTTGCGGAAACACAACCACTACCTCAAGCCAACTACACACAGTGATGGCTTTGACAGCTCCATTTCTTGGACAGAAATGATACAGTGGGGTCCTCTAGGACCCAGGAAGGCAGCATGTCTACTGTTGCTGCACGGGAAATTAATCAGCTAGCCTTCCTAACAAGCCTGATCTTTCTTGGAATAGGAAGGAAATTGTTCATTTCCTTAACTTCCTCAGGCCACTAACAGTCCCCTCCGTGCTCTGAAAGGTGTCATCTGTTAAGGAAGGCATACAAAAAGGCTATGGTCTAGTTGATACTGATGTTCTGCCTTTCTCTTTTTGGACTTTCTGCTCTCTGAATCAAGTCATTCCAGAAAGAGGGAGGAAGGATCCATTGGGTACCTAGGGAAGCCAGTTTCCTCCCTGACTTATTTCAGTTGCCAGGAGTTCTGCTTAGAGGGCTCTGAGCAAGCAACAGGTAGCAGGTGACTACTTTGGACACTAGGTGACCAGCACCACCATTTCAGCAAGCCAACCCTCCTTCAGACATTAGCACGTACCGGGTAGGGAGTGTGAATGGTGCCGTCCTCTCAAAAGCAGGATTGGGTGGCCCTCTATGCCTATCTTGCCCCTAAAAAAAATCTTGGCTTATCTCATCAGATTTTCAGTTAACACCTTTATTTGCACAGTTAAGAAAACATTTTTATGCTTCAACACAATAGGCCTTAAATGCATTGCCATAAATAACCTTGGTGTAAGCCATTTAAAAAAAAAAAAAAAAAAAGGATGAAGCAAAAGGAAAACAAGCAGGCCAAAGGCCACAGTGATATCTGGATGCCAGATGGCATCAGCTTAGTGATGGGGCTGATTCAATAAGAAGCAAAGGGAAATTCCTGTCATGCATCTGTGTGAACAGAACCCTCAAGGAATTAGATACAGAAAGGAAAGCCAGTAAGAGTTGCCATGGTGATCCTAGAGTCATTAAATGCCTTGTTTACCTTGTAGGAAATAGTATTTAAATATATAATATTTGAGCATATGTTTACATGAGTCCATATTTATATCCAGGAAAGTTGTCTGAGAATGTGGATGGCTGAACTCAGCAGTTAAGAATGTGAATTCATATTTAAAAAAAAAAGAAAGTGACTAGAAATGTTAATTGTGTGACATGTGTTTTTATATTTTCCCCAAAGAATATTCAAGGAATCAAACATCAGGAATGGATCCAGATACTTTTGCTGTTTATATCCTCAGCACAAGGTGCCTGAATTATTTTCTCTTCATGAATCTCAGGCCACAGGAAATAAAAGGAATATCTTATATATATATATATATATATATATATATATATATATATATATATTTCTTGAGAATCAAAAATCATCTCATCTAAGATCAAGCAGTTTAAATATGATCTATAGATCATTAAGCCAACATAAGGGATGTTCAAGCAGAATAAGGTTGAGCATTAGAATTATAGGATGAAAAACCCACAAAAGCCTTTAATTTTGAGAATTGGCACATCGTAGAAACTAAAGCCCTATACTGCCCAATCAGCCTTTACCCCACAATAGTCATGACCTTGCTCACTTTCAACTCCTTCCTTTCTGGCTTCCTTCCTATCTACCCAAGTCATTCTCTTCCATCATATTCTCTGCGAGAGCACACTTAATATAAGTTCTCTGGCTGATTAGGTATTTTAGATGACTATGGAGCGTCCACACACCTGCTAAATTGTTCACATCTCCTAACGAAAAAAGCTAAATTTGCTCATAAGTCACCTGCTCTGTGCCAAGCTTTGTGCCAGTTGCAAATACTGTAAAAATAAACCCAGTAGTCCTTGCCTTCAAGGAACCTTGAGTGTGTCATCACAGGAATGATAGTATTGTGTCCATAGTCCTGAAGGTTGGTCATTTATCCACAGACTGAACAAGTGAGTGAGCTGTATTTTAAAAATGCAATTTGGTATTTCGGTATGCACAGCGTGATAGTGTTATGGATTTAAAAAGAAGTGTAAGAAAATTATTTATTGAATTCCCAAATTCTCTCCACTACCATATGTTCCTCTGAGTTAAAATATTAGCATAGTTCAGCTAGGGTGTGGTAATTCACAAATATGAGCATAAATGAGAGAAGAACACAACATACATGGAAAGAATTGGGGGATGTTGATAGAACTGATGTTTGGCAGATCGCGATAGAACTTAGTTGAATCTTTCGCTCCAAAACCAGTACTTGAGGAAGGATTATTGGATATTTTCACACAGCCAATGATCAGGTATTTTGTATCCATACAAAATACGTACCTCAGCAATCCTCACTTGTGCATTGAGAAAAGGCTGCAGAAACCATAGGTAATTTTCTAAAATTGAAATTTTTTTCAATACACCATGCTGCTGACTATGTGAGTGGGTGAGGGTTGAGTCTGTGTATTTGTGGGCTCAAACCAAGGAGACAGCCCTGCTGAGATCTAAGTAAAAAGCAGTTTATTTATTGATCAGACCTCCGTACAGAGCAACCACATGCCCCAGCAGGAGTGAAGTGTGGGCTCCCATGACAGACTGGCCTGGTGTTCTTCTCGGGTCCACCACCAGCTACAGGAGACCCTGGACAAGTCACTTAACCTTTTGGCTGCAATTTCCTCATTTGCAAAATGAGCATAATAACAAAGATTATTACAAAGATTAAGTTAGTGCATATAAAGTACCCAGTATGCAGGAAGCTCTCTTCCTTCCATAACTTTCACTAACTGGGATTATGACTAGGCCTTTTCCAGCATCATGCCTCTTCCCAGAGAAACTTGCAGGGAATAAAAACATATAATAGTCACTTATTTACAAATGGAGAAATCGAGGCAGATGTTGTATCTACTAGTATGGGAGAGAAAAGTACAATTTAAGCTGAAATTCAGCCAGTGGCACCCCAGCTAACACCACCATCTTGCCTCTCTTCTGTACATCAAGCCTTTTTCCATTGCAAGCATCACACTCCCAACGGAACTTATTCTAGAGGACAAAGCTTAACTACCTCTTTTTGAATAAAAAGGGACCTACGGGGAATTGCAAAAATTAATAAGGAAATTTAAGAAAGAGCTTGGGTGGAAATGCATCCTCTCTCAACTCTGGGTTAAAGAGTCGATCCCCATAGATTGCTCCCAACGTGCACCAAGACAGAAATATCAGTAACAACCTCGGCAGAGCAGACAGAGCCATTTTTATGTAGTCATTAGAAAAGGCTTTATTGCAAACCAAGAAGTTCTAAATTTGTCAGCCCTTCCCAATGCCTCCACTGATTGCTCATTCTGTAGCTACTTTCAGAAAACTAAATCTGAAGTATTGCTCAGCTCTGCCCCAGAGAGTGACAAAGACAAATTAATGGGATCCACGTGTGCCAAAATAAAGTATGGATCCTGTCACCACCAATATATGTTAAGTCCATTAAGGTCATTTTTAATGAACTGAACTTTTCATTGGGAAGCTTTGCCAAACTTGTTGAATTAAAGGAAAGAAACCTTTACAAAGTTGCAAAATAAACCAATTTCTCTCCATGTGAAGGAAAAAAAAAAGGTCCATGGAAAGTATTCTGAATTTACACTATTTTAGATTTTTATCAAAATCTGGGAAAATGGTATGCATTAAAAACTCCATTTTGTTATTAAGTTGAAAACTACAAATGCACTAATAGCATTGTAAGCTATAATGGCATGCGAGTCCCTGGGACATGGCTTTTTAAATAATCAGACCAGGACGCCTGGGTGGTTCAGTGGGTTAAGCCACTACCTTCGGCTCAGGTCATGATCTCAGGGTCCTGGGATCAAGTCCCACATCGGGCTCTCTGCTCAGCAGGGAGCCTGCTTCCCTCTCTCTCTCTCTCTCTCTCTCTGCCTGCCTCTCTGTCTACTTGTGATCTCTCTCTGTCAGATAAATAAATAAAATCTTTTTAAAAAATAAATAAATAATCAGACCAGCCTCAAGGAAAAATCCAACTTTTAAATTGTGTTCTGTGTGCGTAGGTCGGAAAAGCAATAGGAAAGGAAGATGATCTGAAATGACTCTCATAGCCTCATTTTCTGTTTGCGAAGACTTAACTTGGCTCCGTTTGTATCTGCTACCTACAGTTAGTGGCCTATCTTTTCTTTTTTCTGTGCAGTTTGAGTTTCAAAGAGTAGACGAAAAAGAGGAGCTCTTCTTGGGTTCTCCTAACATAGGAACATCTCCAAAATGCCTCAGAGCCTTCACTGGGGTAGCTGCCTGTGTGGTAAGACAATATGACATCAGAGTTATGGATAAATTACTGAAGGTAGCCTCTGGCTCACAGCTGCCCCCAAATCCTTGTCTTCTATAAAACAACATTTTTATTGAGATTGAATCGAAGTATGATAGACATAGAATTTAAACTTGCCTCAAGCTACATGATAACCTAATACCCCATCAAAACAAAATGAGATCAGCACATACTGCCTGAGTATAGCTATAAGAAATATAAAATGGAGAAGCCCACTACTGAATTTGGGCACAATATATTTTTTAAAAAGACCATAAGAAACTTCCACAACAGGAAAAAGTTTTCATTTGCCCAGACCCATACCTGGAACGGAGAGGTATGATTTAATTTCTTTTTGAGTTTCAAGACTGTGTCCTCTTTAGCTTGCTTTCAGGCTTTAGACCCAAGAACCAACCCAATACTGACTCACTCATAGCATCAACTTTCACCATTCTGTGTGTCCACTCATTTGCTCATTTAAAAGTGTATATTTATTGAGTGTCTATTATGGGAAGTTCTGCCTTCACAGAGATTTGGTATGGTAAGGGAGAGAGTTATTACATAAAGATTCACACTTGATTTTCAGGGGCTGACAACCGCTATGAGTAAATGAAGAGGGGCTCTAAGAGAGTCTAACAGGAGCCCCAGCAGCTCAGGGGCAGGGGCGGGGGGCAGTGGGGAGGCGAGGGGAGGGGCGGGTCAGGAAGTCTTCTAAGAAGGGACTTGTCAGCTGAAGCCAGGAGGATGAGTGGGAGTTATTCCAAGCTGAGAGAAGGAAGGAAAGTCGTCCAGGGAGTGACCCACCTGCCAAGATCTTGAGTCAGGAAAGAATTACGCACATTTAAGCAAGAGGAGGAAGACTAGTGTGGCTGGAGGCTGGTGACCAGGGGGAGAAGAGCAGGAAATGAAGATGGAGAAGGGTATAATGTAACCTCTATAAGTAGTTTGGCTTTGCTTCTGGGTATACTGAGAAACTGTTTAAAGTTTTACATTTTAAGATCCCCTCCACCTATAGCATGAAGAATGGCTTGGTAAGGTAAGAGAGGGAAAAAAAAAACAGTCTAGTGGCTGCTGGGGTGTCCCACGGAGACATAGTAGCTTCATTGGTGATGGCTTACATGGCTACCTGACAGCCAATATGGTGACGCGGTAAAGAGCATGGATTCTGAAGTCAATGGCCATGGTTTCCCATTTATTTAGCAGTAGCGCATTAGAAATCTCTGTGCCCCAATGTTATCCTCTATAATTTGGGATGAAATAGTTCTGTAAAACATAATTTTCAAAAAAGTAAAATTGTGATCCATATAAATAAAAAAATGAGCACATGTCAATGTTTTTATTTAACTCCTAAATCATTAAGGGAACTAGTTGTCAAGTTTTACAGATGAGGTAAACACAACACTAGGCGAGGTAGGCGCAAGGCAAGATTTATTAAAGGCACTCTCTGGCAAAGTTTTGGGGCTCAGGAGAAGGGGAGCCAGGAAAGTCACGCTGGGAGGAGGTCGGCACTCTCGGGGGAGGTTCCACAACTCGGGAAGGCAGAGTCAGGCAAGTCACACCAGGGGTCTTTTATCAGGCCAACGCAGGGCATAGGCTCACATCCATACATGGTAACGTATTTGGTGATTGGAGGGTATGAAGGGGGTTCCTGATGCTCCTGTTTCCTGCATAGGTATCGGGTTACCTATGGAGACATGACCTGGGCATACATCCTTTTGGTGGGAGAGTCAAGGGTTAAGAAAGTGGGGGGCTGGAAGATGGCGGCCCAGCAGTCATTTCTATTGTTCCTCCTGCATTCCTGGAGCCTCGGACCCAACACTAGTGAATAGTTAAAACTTGTTCAAATGAGAATTGGATTTAGAAAGTCTGTATTTTCTACCTGACCAAAATCCTTTGCATTGACATGCACAGAAAAGAAATTTCCATCACTATGCATTGGAAACATTTGTGTCATCACAACCCTCTGCAAGGAAAACTCTGTCTAGCCAAAGACAAAGCCTCATACCTCCATAGAATTCGACAACCTCCCACCCTGAAAGTCTCCAGGCAATGTCAACATTCCATTGAAAGGATCTCTTTCACTCATTTCACAACATTTCTGACAGTATCTATCTCCTAACAATGTTATAATGAGTTAATATATAGAAAGGGCTTAAAGCACATCAGTAAACATTAGCCATTATTATTGTTGTTGTCGTTGTAATATCAAGGTGGTGGTAGTGGAGACAGAAAAAAGTACATGAATTTCAAGATACATTTTTGAGGGAGAATTGATAGAATTGGGGAACCATTTGGAAGCGAGGAGTTGGAAAAAATGAGGTGTCAAGAGTAACTCCTCTAACTGTGTACTCAAGCAATTGGATAGCTAATGGAATCATGTGGTGTGATGGAGAAGATTGGAAGAGGAGTAAGATACTGAGGAGGGAAATCAAGAGTTCCATTCTGGGTATTTTTGGTTGGAGAAGCCTTTGAAATATCATAGTAAAAGTGTCAATCAGGAGAGAGAGCAATGTACAGTGTACAGAGCACGATACCTACTAGCTGTGTGAATGACTGCAATTTCCTCGTCCATCTAGTGATCATTAAATGGAGGTAATAGTAGTTCTTCCCTGGTTGTCATTAGGATTTAACAGTTTTTTGTTTGGTTGGTTGGTTGGTTTTAAAGATTTTATGTATTTATTTGACAGACAGAAATCACAAGTAGGCAGAGAGGCAGGTGGGGGGCAGGAGGAAGCAGACTCCCTGCTGAGCAGAGAGCCCGATGTAGAGCTCGATCCCAGGACCCTTGGATCATGACCTGAGCCAAAGGCAGAGGCGTTAACCCACTGAGCCACCCAGGTGCCCCAGATTTAACATTTTTTATTTATAAAGCTCTTTGGATAGTGGCTGGCACATAAGAATTGGATAAGTTTTTGATAAATAGATTAATTATTTTAAATTAGTGTTTACTCCTTTCAAAGAGTAAAATGGCTCCCAAGCCCAAAACTTACCAAAAAAAAAAAGGAGGAGGAGGAGAAGTAGTAGTAGTAGGTAGTAGTAGTGGTAGCAGTAGTAGTAGTAGTTTGGGTATAAAGCTCAGGAAAAAAAAAGATACAGACTAAAGATAAAATACTTTGAAGTTGCCCACACATTGGTGATGTATGAAACCAAGAATCACTAAACACATCAGAAGACAGCACCCAACAGAGCTCCAAGGCACGGCAACGTTTAGAGTTCAAGGACAGAAGGAAGACCTAGAAAAGGTGACGGAGAAGGAATTGACCAGAAAATAAAGCCAAGAGGTGATTGTCACGTAAGTCAAGAGGATAAAATAATTCAATAAAAAAGGTATGGTCAGCTGTGTGGGTTGCTACAGGGAACAAGAGAGCTGATGGCACACTGGAAAGCGCAGACACTACAGGGCCAGGATTCTCAAAATCTGATGATTACCTGTCTTTCTGCTGGCTTTTCTCTTACAATTAAAGAACAACTCCTAATAGTTGATAAGAGCCCTCCTTAATGAGACTTGTCCTCATACCTTGTTGGGAACCATATAGAGGAAGAGAGGTCAGAACTGCAAGACGAGTGTGACAGAGTCCTCAAGGACATGGCTGTGGGCCTTGACAGAGCCCCTTAATCTCCCACGCGTTGGAATTCTGAGAGAACTCTGATACCCCACAGCATTTCCTTCTAGTATAAAGTCTCTTTGAAAGGAGAATGTGCCCTTTAATCCAGCCAGGCTTTCTTCTCCCACTTCCAGCATTGAGCGCTTCTGCAGGAAAGTCATGGAGGCATTTTTGCAAATGCCAGCTGCCTCTCAGGGAACCTGAGAGGGCATCATTATCTTGAGAAAGTGAGGTCTGCTTCTTGGAAAAGGCCACTAAATAGAGTTCTCCTGCTACTGCCTTAGTCTGTGTGGAATTGGGTCCTTCCTTCATCTATCTATCTATCTATCTATCTATCTATCTATCTATCTATCTATCTATCTTTCTTTCTTTCTTTCTCTCTCTCTCTCTCTCTTTCTATCTTTCTATCTTTCTTTCTTTCTCTCTTTCTTACCAGCCAGGAGCATCAGACGGGGCAGTGCCTAAATTTTTTTCTCAAATAGATATATTGGTGTTTGATTCAAAATCCTCATTGTGTTCTGTTATTTTAATTTCTGGAATCGGTCTATGCTTGGATAGAAACACCTCCTAGTGATGAAAGACTCTCACCACCCACGTGTGGTGCTTAAGGATTTGAGGAGCTGATTAAAAAAAAAAAGTGGTGCTATCAGATGTTTTGTGGAGTGATGTCCCGGACACCTTTGAAAAATTGTGCTTGGAGACTTTTTTTTTTTTTTTTTAAGATTTTATTTATTTGACAGAGATCACAAGTAGGCAGAGAGAGAGGAAGAAGCAGGCTCCCTGCTGAGCAGAGAGCCTGATGTGGGGCTTGATCCCAGGACCCTGAGACCATGACCTGAGCCAAAGGCAGAGGCTTAACCCACTGAGCCACCCAGGCGCCCCTGTGCTTGGAGACTTTAATATGAGTTGCATAACTAGCAAGAATTACTTGCAGCTCCAGAGAGTTGTAAGTGAACAAAAGCAGTTGAGAAATATTTTCATAATTCCATATTCAGGTCAAGTATCCTTAACTAAAGATCTTTCACAATAAGTTAGATTGTTATTTATTTGGAATGATTTAGGTGTGGTTCTAAGTGAATGGAGAGGCCTATTTTGGATCAGTGTTCTCCCAAAACATTAATGCCCTAGCTATATTTTTAAAGAATCGTTTGTAGGTTGTCTTGGTGCTAAGGGTTTTACAATTAATTCTAAAATCCCTAAAGTGATTCAATTAGAGTCGCCTTCCCTTTGTAGGCTTCCAAAGGTTTTTGTTTGTTGATTTATTTTGGAGGGTTTTGAAAAAAAATCTTTTACTTTGAGAGACACTAAACCAAAAAAGTTCACTTGAGGTCTTTGATCTCACGTAAAATTGAGACAGATGAAAGAAGGTGTCTCTTGTTCCATTTTCCAAGTTTCTGTCCCACCCAACAGCAATTTGTTGTGCTCAAGTTTCTAAATGCCTCTTCGGGTCAGACGCCAAAAATGCCTACCTTTGGTTTAGGAAACTGCACCTTCTCCTAAAGATTTTACTCCATGAATGGGGGTCGCTCAGAACCAGGAGGAGAACAAACTTTTCAAAACTAAAGAAAAGGAAGAAAGAAAAGAAGATTGCTTTCAAAATAGATGAGGCAATGTAGAAAAACTGCATCGTTACTAACAAAGTGTGGTGACTGTTTTTGTCCCCAGATGATATATTTATGGAAAAGACTTTCTGGTTAATGTGGGGTAGAATTACTTATACAGTATTTTATTTTTCCAATATACTATTTTCTAGATCCTTCTGTAGCCACTAGCTAAATGATCAAATTTTACAATGGGTAAAAAGCCAGGATTTCCTGCATTTATAAAACGAACATCTGTCCAAGATTTTGTCTACTTCATTAATTAAGGAGGGTATCAGGAAGATGTTCCGACCAATTCAAAGGACATTTCAAAAGAACCATACATATTTAGGCAAATAAGATGTTGGAATGGATTGACAAGTGGATGCAAAATGGATCTGTCCACAAGACAACAATTGCATTCCACTAGACACAATTAATCTGCAATTCTGTGGGCAAGAATGATTTGCATTTTCCATTTTCTATAAATTGTAGAGTGTAAAATAGTTCACAGTCAATGCGAGATTGCAGTAACTAGGAAGGAGGCTTGACAGGGCACCCACTAACCTCTTAGGTCTGTGTTAAAGCCTTTTATTATTTTCCCTCCACTATTTAGTTCATTCCCTCCTTTCTTCTCACCCTGAGATCCTGCCACGATTCTCATAAAAGAAAGAGAACGAGGAAATCTGCAAAGCCTATCAGATATCTAGCTGAAATATAATATCAAAAACTAAGCCAAAATTAAGTTTTTTTTTTAAAGATTTTATTTATTTGAGAAAGAGAGAGAGAGCATGAGAGGGAGGAAGGTCAGAGGGAGAAGCAGACTCCCCACTGAGCAGAAAGCACAATACAAGGCTTGATCCTGGGACTCTGAGAACGTGACCTGAGCTGAAGGCAGACGTTTAACTGACTGAGCCACCCAGGCACCCCTAAGTATTTCTCATGTGATTTCTTGTAAGTTTAAGTTTGTATTTTGAAACTAGACTGAGTTGAGGCTGGTAGGAGCATTACAATAACACCCCTATAAAATTATTCTTATTTTGAATAATACCAATGATTTTTTTGAGGGGAGGGGGTGAGATGGATGGAATTGCTGGGTGATGGACATTGGGGAGGGTATGTGCTATGGCGAATGCTGTGAATTGTGCAAGACTGATGAATCACAGACCTGTACCCCTGAAACAAATAATACATCATATGTTAATTTTAAAAAACTAATTTTAAAAAATAAACATGTATAGGAGAAAGGAGAGGAAAGTAAGAGGAGAAAAGATAAAGCTAAAAATCTTAGGGGAGGCTGGCTGGCTCTATCAGGAGAGCACGTGACTCTTAATCTCGGGGTTGTGAGTTCAAGCCCCACACTGGGTGTGGAGCCTACTTAAAAGAAAACAAAAACCACTTAATTATAGACCATGTGTGCATAACAGTGGAGCCGAACTCTGGCTAAGATCTGCAGTGACACAAGATTAATTAGCCAAGAGTGAATGGTTTCTGTTTAGCACTGTATTAATAAAGCAATTGTTATTATTATTTTGGTCCCTGCTTCTGACTTCCTAATAGCCACATATAAACTAAACCATGTTGGGATTTTACAAGTGAATTTGATTATCACTGCTTTCTATTTCATAAAAGGGACTATGGTAATAATTCCAATGAAAGGATAAGCTTTTTGTTCATGAAATGAACAATTAAGCTTACAAATTGAAGACCAGACAGAAACATAAATCATCTATTTACCAGGTTTCTTTTTTAATTTCCTGGGGATGGGAAGACTACATGCAGAAATGCTATTGGTCTCCTCTCAAGTTCAAGTCCTTCTCTGAAAGAACTCATTTATCCAGTCATTCTGCATTCATCCCCCAACAGTGCTGCTAACAAAAAGAACTTTAAAAGTACTCAAATTAAACTTCAATAGTAAGAGCTTTTTTATGAAATATTTGTACATCAAAATGATTTAAAAAAAAAAAAGAAAACACAAAACCCTACTGACTCCATTTTAAAGGTCCCACTTTAAGGATTCTGCTCAGCAAGTACCAGGCAAACCGAGTTTCCTAAGCCTTACACGGAGACCTCCAAGCTCATTTGCCTGCCCTCTACCTGACCTTGCTTCTTTCTACTTGTGGCCAGAAAGCTCCAGATAGTAAACACAGAGTTGGGAGATCTAGGGATGTGAGGGAGAGTTTCGTATGAAAAACAGTTATTATTCACTTGGCCATTTGCTCTATTAGATATTTTTCTTTTGAAATATGATCTCCTGCCTTCAACAAGAGAGAATATATTATATCATACAGTGCATGCACTGGAGAAATTAAGATGACTGCCAGAAGACAGCACCGCTTAAAAGCCAAATCATTTTTAATTGGTGTGAACTTGACAAAGACCTAAGGATAGTGGGTTGGGAGATAAGCCAGAAAGGCTATTTGACATTTGATAAGACTCTCGCTTGGGAAACATAAAATAGATGTTTATTGTTTTTGCTATTAACCCTAAAGGTCCAGGTAATAAAAAACAATAGACAAATGCCCATGTGTATGCCCCCCCACACACACACAATTTATTTTCATTGAAATGATGCTTCAAGATAAACAAGGTTCAAGCATTGCAATGAGTTCCCGAGGCTCCAGTAATGTGCCCTTTCTACTTTGTGTGCTTTTGGTGTATGTTCCTGGTCCTGAAATGAGACCAAACGCAAAGTGGGGGACATGATAGACAAGGAGAGCAGAGGATTTGGTTTGTGGACCATTTACATTCCAGATTTCATCTGGGACTCACTTTGGAAGATTAAACATGTATCAATTTAACTGCTTGCCATTCTTAGAAACTTGTATATGCAGAAAAAATGGGAACTAAGACTTAAAATGAGTTTGAAGATCATTTATGAATCTTGGTGTGTTTGGTATCTCCACTAAAGTTCCTATAGCAGGAGTTGGGAAACTACAGCTGACAGGCCAAATTCAGACCTTTCTACTACCATCCTCCCTCCAGCTTTTATAAATAAAGTTTTATTGGAACATAGCCACACCCATTTGCTTACATATTGTCTATGACTGTGTTCACAGCTTGTTGGCAGAGTTGAATCATTGCAACAACAAAGACCCACAAACAGGGCCCATAGACTCTAAAATATTTTCTATCTGGCCCTTTACAGAAAATGCTGGATGATCCTTGTTGTCTTGTAATGGTCTCTGAAGATGGCTGTTAGAGGTGACAGAACATTAATTCTTCCAGCATAGGAAAAGCTAATAGGATGCAATCCTTTTTGAGATCTTGTCATTTTTTTAATTTAAAAATAAAATTCAGCACCACATTACTAAATAAGAAACATTATTCACACACTATTGTCAAGGTTGGCAGACCCTTCATTTGCTTTTTTGGTTTTTCTTACATACAAAATTGTTTAGTTTGCATTTTTCGTTATGTCTACACGTGGGTTGTAACATTCAGTGCTTGTGTATTTGTCATAATTCTTATTCCAGGAGCCAGACAGATATATGTGAATGTGTAAATGAGAAGGTTACAATTAGTTTGATGGCAGAGTTGGGTTTTATATTTATAAAAAGCTCCTACAGGTAACGTTGTTTAAAGAGAAGGAGACTTTTTAATTTTTTAGGATACTGTTTCCCCCCCACCCAAGTTCTCTGGGTGCCAGAAGATAGATCAAGCATTCAAAGACAGGAGAGGGAGGTGACATTGTGATGAGAATTTCTTGGGAATAATTCTGGATGGCTCTTCCTCCCTCATCCACCTTCCAGACAAGGTTGTATGTGACCTTCATTCTCTCCTAGGGGATGGCTCTTCATGCATGCCTCAGACAGCGTGAGCTTTTGGGGGTCAGGGGAGTCTGGCTCTCCTGGCCAGCTCCAGGCACAGCCCAGGCTCAGGCCCAGGAAACATCTTTGTTATGATCCTTCCAATTTGAAAACTTGGATCAGTTTCCTGCTAGAACTTCTATTTCCCTAAACTAGATCTGAAACATTTGCACTTGCTAGGATTTAATGCTATAATCTTCTTATCAGTCCTTTCGTTTTCTGCCAAAATCAAGGTTAGGAGACCAGGTTTGCATGCCTACACAGCACGACTCTGTGAGAAAGCAGTAGGATCGTGGAAAAATAAAAACTTTTTATTCCAAAGTACTTTTTTCCAGATTATTATACTAACTTGAAAATGTTCATAGTTCCCTCTGGACATTTTTCCCTAGATACCTCTCAAGGTCTTTGCAGTCATGGCCATTGTTGATTAATGAGAGGGAGTCTTTTTTGGGAACTTGGGTACTGTCCCACATTATAGAGGAACTCAGAGAAAAACCAAATTCTCACTAGTGTGGCTTCTCTGAGGGGTTGGGGGAGAGGAGGGCTGTCGACCAAACTTGTACAAATGCAGAATCCACAGACTGTGCCACGTCTGTGGATTTAAATTTGTAGCATGGCTTTTCTCTACGATATAAAAAGAATTGTAGTCCACACTAATTCAAAGAATGTGTGAGGAACAAGACTTTGCTCCATTCTTGGAAACTTACAAAAAAGAACCCCTTTCTATATATAAATAAATCTTGGGAAGCACATTGAGCCGAAAAGCAAAAGAAAGTTACAGAATATGAGATCCAGATCAGGAAAAAAAAAAAGAAAGAAAGAAAGAAAGAAAACCCTCCTTAAATATCTCCAAGGGCTTATTTTGTGATACTTTTTAGGATCAGTATTAGTCTGCTATAAGAATAGCCAGCGTCTCGCAGAAGGCACAAGTGCTGGGATTTAGAGAGAGAGAGAGAGAGAGAGAAGGAAGCACTTAGTCCCTGCTCTGAAGAGCTAGCTAGTATCACTGTGGGTGCGAAGCAGGGAGAAAGCAGGTGGTCTGTAGCTGGAATGTCTTCCAGCTGGGAGTTCATCTGACACCAAAAAACCAATCCAGAAACCGTGGCAAATGAGCTCATGAACTAAACCAAAGCACCCATCGCAGGACAGGGCGGCAGAGCCCTGAGCCCATCCCAGGACAGCGCTGGGCCCGGGTGACAGGTGGGATGCCAGGCTCTGCAGTCCCCTGGCTCCCCCACCTGGGGCTTCTCATCCTGTCCTCTTGTTTGCTTGCCGGCTGCAGGTTCATCCCCGAAGCCTGGTCGGCCTGCACGGTCACCTGCGGTGTGGGGACCCAGGCGCGAACCGTGAGGTGCCAGGTGCTCCTGTCTTTCTCTCAGTCGGTGGCTGACCTGCCTGCTGACGAATGTGAAGGGCCCAAGCCGGCATCCCAGCGCGCCTGTTACGCGGGACCGTGCCAGGGGGACGCTCCCGAGTTGAACCCCGAAGAGACGGACGGCCTCTTTGGGGGCCTGCAGGATTTGGACGAGCTGTACGACTGGGAATACGAAGGCTTCACCACGTGCTCCGAGTCATGCGGAGGAGGTAAGGAGGGGGCCTCTGGCCCAGAGCCCCACCATCTTCTTGTCCTTTCCCTTTCTCCTCTCTCCCTGCAGGAGACTGTGTCACGTGACCGCCTCTAGTCCAGGAAGGATCGGGGTGTGGGGGTGGAAGGGGAGGAAGCGCTTGTAAACGTAAGGCGCACTGAATGAAACACAGATGTAGTTCCCTTCGGGCCTGAGCGGCGCTCAGACTGTCCACTGCGAGTGGCCAGCACAGCTCACGCTTTTGCTTTCAGTTGTCATTCTGATGTTTTGCAATATATCCCAGTGCATCTGACTGAGACATTCGGTTGACGCTGACCTGGCAAGGCTCTCAGCACTCAGTGTTATTTATCTGTGTCCTTGCTTCAGTGCCTGTGGTATGGACCAAGGCCCAAGAGGACAAAACATTCTGCTCTTCCCCAGAACGGGGTAGAGTTCCCTGATGGATTCGGCTGATTTCCTGAAGCAGTATCTCTTTACAAAGGGAAAAGGGTATAGAAACCGCACTTAACACCTTGGTAACCTGGGACCAGAAAGGACTTTAAAGGCTGACCCCTCCACCATTTTACAGATGAGAAAACAAAGATCCAAAGAAGCCGAGTGACTTGAAACCACACAGCTAGTGAGTGACCCCTGGGATTAGGCCTGCTATTGATCTCTTTCCCTGTCTAGAACCAGCACAGCACACTTCTTTAGGCACTTAGAGAATTCCTGAAGCTTGCTCCTTATGAATATTATTTAACTCATGTTAAGTGTGTATCAACCTGGTCTTTAAGGATATTCCTCAATGATAATAGATTCAGTGATTCTTTATTTCAGGTGTGATAATGAGACTTGGGGTTGGAGAGGGAGAGGAAGGCATTTAAGTCAGCAATGAATTCTTCGTGGTTCCGATCTTTCTTACACTTTAGAAAATACATCATTTCATAATGCCACTGCCTCCCACATCTACTCCCAAGAGAGATTCTGATAGGTGAGAAAATACTGGCTAATTTCCTGCCAGACCCCTCTCACTGGCTATCAGTAAAACCCTTTTGGCATGTTAAGATTCTGCATTGCCAGCAAAGTTTCTCAACCAGTATAAAAAAAAATCAAAATTATCTTCCAAAACTGTTCTGTAAACCGTGACATTTTGGAAACTCTTTTAAAAAGGCCTTTTGTCATTATTGAGAATGCACAAGTACTTGGGCCCAAAATGTTCACATGCACTTGAAAAGGAATGAATAGTGGAACAAGTACGTACTAGCAAAGAATCCATCTTCTCCATCAGATCTTTGAGCAAGCATTTAGGAGTTTTGACCTTGAGGTTCTTGTTTGTTTCTACGTCGTCTTTCAATTTCAAACCGTGAAATTCTTAAGTGTTTTAATGGAGGGCCCTGTTATTTTTAAAACCTAAAATTTTCCATCTAATTCTGGAAGAGTTTCCTGGAACTCGGCTAATCTCTGTTCTTAAGGGGTTCTCCACACACACTGAGGACATCTTTTCTTCCATGGTCACAAAGGGAGAAGTGTTCAATAAAGTTTCGAGAATCCCTGAGCCTGGGCAGGAACCGAGAAGTCAGGTAGAAGGACCATAGCCGAATGCCCACAGTGGCTTCTTTCCAATATAACAAGTGACTCAGGAGTTCAGGTGGTGTGCGTTTATCCCCAATTTCCATGATCACCTGAATGGAACGATCATTATCTCTAGTCTAAAATGCATGTGCTTTGGAAAAAAAATTGGACTTGTGGTCTCTCAGTTATGGTTCTCAGTTACAAGTCAAGCCTGGAATTTTATAAGCAAATGGAAAAACTAGACACAGTCATGGAATAATAAATATTTATTATATTATATTATATATTATATACATAATATATATATTATATACATAATATATATATTATATATATATTATATATATGGTTAGATGGTTAAAATCTTAAAGATAAAGATTATATATAATATATAATATAATTATATATAATTATATATTTATATATATATTATATATATATATATAATATATATATAAATATATAATTATATATAATTATATTATATATTATATATAATCTTTATCTTTAAGATTTTAACCATTCTGCTGATCAACCAGGGGTATAAAACTCAAAATGTAGAGAGCCTGCGGAATGTTTTTAATTTCAAATGTTTTCAGAAGATAACTGATTTGGATATAAGATTTAGATGGTTGATACACAATTGATCTCTGCCTGTAGGAACTGAGTGTCTTTGTATAACATAAATTGTACATCCTTTATATCCAAGGCAGGGTAAAGTTACTGAAATGTCTTATGTCTTTAACTGTCAACAACTTTGCACACTTACCTACACTTATGTAACTGTGCCAAGGTAATATATTTACACCTAAAATGTTAGAGTTGAAAATTCCAAAGTGGTGAAAATATGTTTGGGTTATATGGCCCATATGATGCCCATATGCACTAAAAAATCATTTTGCTCCATGGGACATGTATATTTTGAAGTCAGTGTTTGGCAGTAACATTGTATTATCAACTTTGATCTTTCACCAAAATCTAACCCACAAGGTTACATATATTTTTGATCATTCTTGCTGAAACCAGCTAAAAGCATGCAGGATTAACAGAGAGATTTTTAAATCAATTTTGGGTCGAAAGTCTGGTAGAGCTCATTTCATTGTCTTCCCTATCTCCGGAGCAGAAACTGGATAGACACAGAAGTAACCTTTCACCTAGCAGAGGTAGCAACCAGAAGGAACTAGTTAGTAATTTAGGCTGCAGTTGGTGGCTGTGTTTCCCCAAGCTGTCATCAAATATCATGGAACAATCATGCTGTTCTGGCAGATATAAACACCACAAATCCCATTTTGTGGAAGATTGAGCCTAACCTGCTTGGATATGTGTCCCACGTCCCACTATCATCTCCTTGTTATATTTGAATTTCCCATACGTGAGCTCATAGTTGTGGTCAAGGACAGTGGCTTTGAACCTGAACAGCTTTATTATATTGAACTCCTCGATGGTAAAATCAGCATTAAAATGAGCTGAGGGAAAACTTGAAACTACTTCAGCAAGAGTGAAAGGTGAAGTCTTTACCTGCCGCTCCCTTTCCTTATGAGTCCTCTCTCCTTTGATTCTGTCAAGAAAGGAAAACTCAAAAATCGTGAAGTACAGTACTTAAACATGTGTTCTGTATTGAAAATGTCCTCCTAAGTGCAAATCCTAGCCTGTTTGGAAAGAATATGCACTTGATGAGCTAACTTCTCACATCCAGGCCCCACTCCACTGGGCCAACTATGCTTTGATTTCACAGGTGAGGTCTCCACACACCCTCCCTCTTGCAACTTCCCATACTCCCACACTCCCCAGCTCCCTCCCTCCGTGCACCTTCCCCCAGGCCTCCTATGCTTAGAATGCCCCGTCCTTGAGGCATTTTGTTCATCATGCCACAAAAATGTATTGTGTGTTGACCACAGGGCTGGTCCCAGATACTCCTTAATTATGACAGAACTCTGTCCTTAGCTTCCCTCAGCACCCCAGGCCCCGCCTAAGAATGCCTAGGCAACTGGCCGCTATGGCAATAGCCATTTAACACGGTGTCAGAGGCCTAGTATTTTGTTTTATAATATGTTAGATTCGAATTTAGTAACTCTAGAAGGCTGCTTAATCTTGGCACTCAACCACCTCGGAGGTGATTTTTCTCTTGAGCTAGGATTTACTCGTTTGGAGTAATAAAACTTCATGTTCTGTATATCTAAGAGAGGACTATACTGAAGTCCTTCTAGAAACTTTAGCCCTTGTGACACTTGTTCTGTGCAGTCTGAGAAGGACCTCAGTGCTGTGAACTAGGGATCCACAAAGTAGAAACAGAGCACCTCCCTCACACATTCCACACCTGAAGCACTTTCCAATAGGGCAGATGACAAGACCTGTGATCACTTCCTGCTGACGTCATTGACTCTATTTCATAGTGTTCAGTAGCAGAAAAAAACAATCTACTTTAGAGCAATGTCTATAATCTCTTGAATATTACCCAGCAGGCAGATGAATTGAAAACTTAATTTCTTTTTTTTTAAAGATTTTATGTATTTATTTGAGAGAGAGAGAAGGAACACAAGCAGGGGGAGTGGGAGAGGGAGAAACAGATTCACTGCTGACCAGAGAGCCCGACTCAGGGCTTGATCCCAGGACCCTGAGACCATGATCTGAGCCGAAGGCAGACGCTTAACGACTCAGCCACCCAGGTGCCCCAAAAACTTAATTTCTGATAAAACCACAGCTTTAGATTCTGGATGGAAGAGTTCGCTTCATCCAGCACCTTGTCGTCATTACCTTAACAATGCCAGACTATTCCAGAGGGAAGTATCGGTGATGATTTCAACAATTTCTTGTGAAATGTTTTGCTATATCATCATACCATAAATTTCAGATGGCTCATCCCAGCTGCAAACTAGAGAGCAACACCCTGTTGCCAGCATTACAGAATATGATGGGGTAGCTTGAATGTCTAGTATAAATCGCAAATGCTCCACCCTGAACTGGCCATGATATATTTAAATTAAACTTTGAAACTCATAAAAAAAACTTAGAAAGAAGAAAATTTACATTTATGGCCTCAAGGTAAATACTGTGACTGATTTTTTAAAATATTTTATTTGTCGAACATCTGGGAAGAAAGAAAGGTGATTCAGATTCTGGCTTTCAAATGTCACTTTTTAGGGTGCCTGGGTGGCTCAGTCCATTAAGTGTCTGCCTTCGGCTCAGGTCTTAATCCCAGGGCTCTAGGATTGAGCCCCGGGTTGGGCTCCCTGCTCCTCAGGCAGCCTACTTCTCCCTCTGCTTCTGCCTCTCTCTTTCTCTCTCTCCTGAATAAATAAATAAAGCCTTTAAGATGTCACTTTTTAAATTATAGTCTTGCTGAGTGACCTTGAAGTATTAGTCTATTGATTGGAGCAATAACTCCTTGGAGAAACATTGAGTAGATGGGAGAAAAAAAGCAACAGGGCTAACAAGTGTATGGCAGTCATACTCTATTAGGTACTAACTGATAAAGTGAGACAAATAAGAACAAGAAAATGTATATTTATATATAAAACTAATTATGTGTCTTGTCACATACTTTACCAAAATCACATAAAATATTTAGCTCCAGATAGATATACTTAGATGCACATATCTTTATATACACAGCTGTGTGTGACTGAAAGCAGACTATCAACACTGTGCCGTCTTGCCTCTTCCTTACACTGACTTTGCTGAAATGATCTCAGACAGATGTCTAGGTTATTCCCAAAGATCTCCAGCAGATGTAAGCAGCCTTTTAGGATTTTTAAATGTGAGCGCTGTTATTAAAAGCTCCAGCACTAAGCCACTGCATTGCCATGTATCAACTTCATGATCTTAGCAAGTCTTTCTACCTTTCTAAGCCTCAGTTTCCTTATCTGTCAAATGGTACAAAAATAGTGCTTACCTCATGGGGTTGTTGAGAGAATTGCAGGGTGTGGGTCACGCTGTCAGCATTTGGCACCTGGCTCATAATGTACAACCCATGGACTTTAACTCTTTTTATGACTATGGGCCCCAGAATGAAATGTCTGGTCATTATTATACCCAGCTAAATGTTTCCTTGCTCCATGAACGTTTCCATAAGGGGTCCTGCATACCACCTGGAAAGACTCACCAGTAACCCTGTGCCAGTCCCAGCTCAAACTCCTGCTTTCCTAGCTCTGTGTCAGAGACATGCAAGTGTCAGTGAGAACATCATTTCCCACAGATGTAGAAAAGACTGTGTTTCATGCATATAGTCATTGTGCTCCTAGTTCTCTTTTTTTGTTCCAACTTCCAAAGCTGCCCCTGTCACTAAAGAAATGAACTAGATCCAAAAGGAAACCAACAAAGATTGGAGCCCCCAGTGTGAGGCCCCAAGAGAACAGCCGTTTACAGAATATTGGATATTAAAACTCAGCTCTTAGCCTCCCTTCCAAATTCAACCATCTCCAGTTGATTTAAAATATAACATGTAAAGGTCTCAGGCCATTTTTTTTCCTCACCCTCCTCTCCTTCTGCATTAAATTATCACTTCTCAGCTTTGGCAGCCATAAAAGTTTGGTGGCATTTTCCTAAAGCATTTTGTGAGTCCTGGCGCAAGCTCTCCCGTGAGAGATGTAGCCCTCCTCAAGGGGCATGTTTACAGATGCCATAGCTCATGAGTACTTTCTCCCTGATGGAGCAACGCCTGATGAGATGGGCAGCCCCGGGGTTCATGCTGCAATCTCTGACATGCAGCCAGAGTACCCGTCACAGAGGCCTCCCACCAGCTGCCTTGTCCACACTTCATAACCCCACTCACGCCCACTCTGGCCTGACAGTGTGATTCGTGTGCAGGTGTCCAGGAGGCTGTGGTGAGCTGCCTGAACAAGCAGACACGGGAGCCTGCTGATGAGAACCTGTGTGTGACCAGCCGCCGTCCCCCGCGACTCCTCAAGTCCTGCGGTCTGGAGCCCTGCCCGGCCAGGTAAGGGGGCACCATGCCTGCCCTGCCACCCAGCAGCACGTTCCAAGTGAGGCGCTGTCCATGGGCAAGACCAGAATGCTTATTGTTCAAAACCCAGTGTTTTGAAAACCAATTAGCATCAGTTCAAACTTTTAGTCAAATCCACTTAAATGTAATTGAAAGCAGGGCTTTGGAACTCCAGCCCCACGGTCAGGCTCAGGGTCCAGAAGGCTCTGTGCACTGAAATGAGTCCCACGGCGTGACCAGAACGTGCACGTGCCACACTGCCAATGTCTCCCGAAGGGGACGGGATGCAACTGCAGGCTTCAGGGTCTCTGCCACTTTCAGGCTAGCTCGCAAGCCTGAAACACCATGGTGATGGATTGGCTCACGGGTTGCCGGGCGCAAGAAACTGGAATGACTGGGTGGTATAATGGATCCACCATGAAATCCGTACTCACACAGCATGCAGATTCATTATAGCATGTTCTCCAGTGTATGTGTGTGTTATTCTGCATGCATAAAATCAATTAGAGCATTTCATTGGTCGGTCCTGCCTGGGTCTCCTTTTTACCCAACCTTGAGTCTTATCTAATCAATCCAATCACTGGTTTAGTCCACACAATTTTATGCTGTCTCGAGAGACTAGCCTGCAGATACTTCTTTGGAACAAATCTCTGTGGAAGCTAAACCATGTTATCGATGATTCTGGTTTCAAAGGGAGAGGTTTCAAGAACCAGAGCCAGACTTTCAAGTCTGCTGATGGGATGAAGACTGTTATAAGATAAGGTCACATCCTAGATATGAAAGGGAATGCTGTTTCGGAACGATATTTCTTCTACTTCTGCAAAGTAACATGGAAGAAGTAATGTGTTGCCTTCGGGAATTGACAATAATTTGCAGATGTGGCTTATTTCTCAGTCAACAAAATGCCTTCCTTTGACACTTAAAGGATACAGACTGCAGGCCAGATCAGGGTACTTCTGCTGGTCACAAAGATGTCCCATATATTGATCTGAATGGCAGGACTGGTGTCCCATTCTGACTCAGAAAGGAGGAGAGCCACTGGGGCCTTCTTCTCCATGACATCCAGAAAAGCCATCAGCCAGTAAAATAGAGTCACAGGCTAGATCCAGAAAAAACTAGATCCGGTGCCTAGAATCCTGAGAAGCCTCTTTCCTATCCATTTGACCTGGTCCCACATCTCCAACTAACCTCACCATTCTTCAGTTGGGCGGACCTAACTGCCCGGGCAAGGGATACTAACCCCTTCTGTTTGACTCCATTCTCCCCAGATCAGAAAAAGCCGAGTGGTTTTGGCATGGGCAGCCTATAAGGGCCTTGGATAGGGGGTCCAGAGGTTTTCCTCTGAGCTTCATCACCCACCAGCTGTGTGGCATTGGGCAAGATGGCTGCCCTTTCTGTTTCCACATGTGCAAAACGAACAGGCTATGTCTGAGGTCACCACATCCTGCTCAAATATCCCATGACTCTTTGTTAGTCTATAGGCAGACCCAGCGGACAGCTACTGCCGTGGGCTGATAATTGATGTCATTTCTGTTCCGCTTTTTTACTGTCACTTTAAAAACAAGCCTAAGTGTCTAACCACATTCTGGGGTTGTAATGACATCCACATGCGGTGATGGGCTGAGAAGTTAGCACCCAGGACCAGCTGAAGATCTTGTGGGATTTGCAGCCACTAAACCCAGTCCTTCCCGGGCAGCAGAAGGGATAGGACACAAGGTGTTACTTCCCATCCTCGAAGTACTGACCACAGTTAAATTAGATGAGCTTAATTTATGACCTTTATACTGACTCCAAGACAAGAACTCTTGTTAGGCTAAACTTTATTGCATTTGCTCCAGATAAACTTAGTGCTTTGATCTCCCACCAGCCAATTGTCAGACTGACGGGCAAGACCTCTCCTACAGGGCACAGCCAGGGGTTTCTTGGGCGAACCATCCACAGCTGAGTGTGTGTAGACTGATGCTAATTAAAACAACAGAGAGGGCCAATGGACAATGGCCTGAGATGACTCACTCTCTTCATCTCGTGTCAAAGAGCCAAAATCAGATTTTCATCTTAAAAGTGAGAGATGAATGGAGGTGCATCTCCTATGAGATATTTTGGTATGATGCTGGGGCAAAGCCATCTCTCATTCAGAAAGTAGGTATGAGATGTACACAGAAGGGAAAAATGGGTTTGGTAGGGACATAAGAGTGCGTCGTTTTCCTACCAAACTTCTAGAAGTGCACCTTCTAGAAGGTTCCGTGGTTAGTAATTTAAATCTTTAATTCACAATTCTTATTGTGTATGGATGAGTGTACCCTGCACATTATAGGGAGTTCTCTGGTGGGCTCTTGGTCTGTATTGATATCCATGTGTTCAGAACACCTTAGCATTTTCTCTGGGACAAACAGAAATGATGTTTCTAGTCTTGGTCACTACGTATATGTCTCTGAGAGGTGGCACCTGGTTAAGAGCTGAGGCTTTCCCAGGCAGTCGTCAGGGAGCCACTTTTCCTCTCATGTGTGGTCAGAGTTCTCCAATCACATGAAAAATGCCATAGGCCCAGAGGGCATGTGCCATCTGGGCTATCTTTCTAAGATTAAATGTACCTTCTCCTGACTTTTTAACTCTGTGTGGATGGCTGGGCTGGTATCAGAAGCGTGTGTCCAACTTTCTCCAGGTTTAGACAGATACGGTCTCCCACCCAGCTCTCCACAGCAACTAGGGTATTTTCAAGCTGGAGGTATTCTGATTGTTCCAATGTGTGTGTGTGTGTGTGTGTGTGTGTGTGTGTGCGTGCGCGCGTGTGGGCACGCATCTGCTTATGCATGAACATGGACTGCCTCCATTTCTAGGGCACTTTAAAAAATCGTAGTTACCTATTGAAGAGGACTATATTTTAAAGTCATCCCTATCAGTTCCAAGTCCAAATCCTCCTCTCTGTGAAACTAGGAGCTGACATAATGTTTGACACATGGCAGGTACTTATTAAGTGTTTATTGAATACATGAGCATAACAGACTGGACCAAGTATATAAGGAGTAATATTTAGATCCAAGTACTAAGATAGCTGGGAAGACACCAGCGTTCTCTCTCCTGTCCATCGACCTACCCCCTCTCTTCCACCCACCAGATGATGCTGAAAGTGCCATTATTAGAGTCCCTTCTATAACTTTAAGGCTTTAAATACCAATTGAAAATATAAATAGACTTAGGAAAAGTAATCTTTTATGTTAGAAGCCATGGATAGCAAAGTCTTCCCAAAATAAGAGTAAGTGGGCAAAGTCTAATGGAGGAGAGAGTGGATATAATGGAGGTTGAATGAATTGTTAGCATTACCCAGGGAGCAGTTTGTTGGGAGAGATGGAAAGTAGTATATCTCCCTTAACAACCTCGCCCAAAATTGGCAAGAAGAAAATAGGACCATTTTTACTCATGATCTGACAAGAATATTGCATCAACATTGAGAGCAAAGAGGCTACAATTACAAGGAGGAAAAATTATTTTGGTTACCTTTTCCACCATCTGAGTAATTTGTGTCTAGAAGCCCCTCCATCCTGTTCACCTTCATGGGTGGGTTTGACCAGTTTACAGGAGAAATGTCCAAAAAGGAACTAAAATCCATCATTAGGAAAGAGGTTGACCTCCTTTTCCCAATAAGAAAGCTTTCTGAATATTATAATTATGCAAGTCACTTTACATGAATATTCTCATTCTTTAAAAGTCAAGCGTAGCAGAAGTAATCAAGGAAGAAAGACGTATGTCTCCTTTTCACCACCATGCCCTTCAGTTCCAGAACCTTCTTCTCCCCAGAGATAACCAGTTAGTGATTTGGTACATATCTTTCCAGACCCTTTTCTATGAATATATATGCATATATGAACATGAACAGATACATACAGTTTTCTTCCCTTTGGATCGTATTATATATATTTCTTGGCAACTTGATTTTTCACTTAATAATATGTCCTAAAAATCTGTCCCATCCATGAGACCACTAAAATAAAAACTATCAGATGGATTTCGACCTGTATTCAGACATTTTCCATTATGTTTAGCTACATGACCTTTAAGAGCTTCTATACCTTTTTGGATCCTCAGATTCTTTATCTCTAAGATAAGACCATAGTAAGAACTCAGAAAAATTCTCTTTTTCTTCTCTTTCATTTCTTGGCGAGATATACTTTTAGTTTGAAATAAAACATTGTTTTTTTTAATTTCAGGACTTAAATTTGATTAGTTTTTCTCTCTTATTCAACTAAGTCTTAATAACTAAGTTTTACTGACCATCTTCCTGGTTTATACTAGCAATGACATGAACAGCCCAAGGAAAGCCAGAAAGCACTACCTTTAAAAAAAAAAAAAAAGAGAGAGAGAGAGAGAGAGAGAGAACGAGAGAGAGAGAGCATGACTGTTATTAATTATAAGCATTTGATAGCTTGGCCAGTGTGTGTTGAAAAGATTTGGTAAACGTATGTGGAGGAGGGGAAAGAAGTAAGCAATGAAAGCCAGATGGCTGAAAATGAAGGAAATTCCAGGCAATTTCTGCAGCTTTGTTCTAACATACTTTTTAAACTAAACTTTTATTTCTGTGCAACAGAGAACAGCTGAGTGGTGCAGAATAGATAAACAGTAAAGGGAGAAAAAAGCCCATAATTCCAGGAACAGGACTTGGTTTCTGCCCCTCGCCCCAACCCCAGTGTCTTTTCTCAGACCTGGGGTTGTTCCTCGAACCAGCAAGAACTGTAAAAGAAGTTTGAGAATCCCTATCTGAGACGAGAGAGTTAAGAAAAACGTCTTAAAGGTCACAGAGTCTCCTCTTTAAAAGCAAACTTCAGAATGCCTGTTTTATTATACACTAACAAAACCCATGCGTACTAGCCGCAAATGATTTCCAATTTCTAATTTTCTTTTATATTGGCCGAAAATGGCTAGAGCAGAAGGTGTTGCCTTTTTTTACACGACCGTGTTTTAATTTATTTGATGGAGCTTTCAAAGTTTTGCAGGCACCTTCCCCTTTGACAACTTGTTATAAGGGTTACTGTTTCAACATGCTCTCCAAATATCGGTTTATCTTCTGCTGTGTTCCCAAAGTTTCCATATGCTGCCTTTTGGCTCTGTCCATACCAACTTGTAAGCACTTAAAGCAAAAGCACACCAAAGCTCACTGGCGTCCCCAGAAACTGAGTCCAGATTTGGAGGCCATATTCAGGCGCCTCTGGAGTTAGTACTATTACTAGCGTCATCCTCATTGGTAACTCCAGATGCATAATTACACCATCTCTCTCTTTTCTTCCACTGATGGACAAGTTACAACAGAGGAACCTGCCAAGACCTGTTTCTTTACTATTGGACCTGACTGGCCCAATGGTAGCCTCGGTTATTTCTCTCCCCAGGAATGAGTTGGCCCAGTGATCAGAATCATTCCCAGCAGCATTTTGACATCAACAAGGATAAATGTCACATGTATGCTTGCCTTGGGGCTTCAGTCTCCGTTTATGAGGAGAGCCCTTTCCATGGTTACACATCACCGGTTATATCAACCTCCAACCTCCACAAAATGAGTTTTGATGGTATTAGAAACTGTTTTGCGTGCAGAGATTTAGTCACTGCGTGAATCTGGGCTAAAAATCGAGGGATCAAATCTACCTTCCCATCATGTCACCTGAAAGCACAAATGACTGATTCTAAAAAGAAACATCAGCTTTAGGAAAATCCTTTCAATTAAGTCCTAAAAGGGAAGCTTTCCTGGTTTCTTAACATCTCTCTAATTGGACAGCCCTTCAGACCTTATGGTTCTGCTGGGCTCTGGGAAAGTCCTTATACATTCCATTGATTCAGGTTAGCCATCTGCATACACACACACACACACACACACACACACACATGCACACACATATGGCAGAAAATGTTTTAGATCTCAATTTAGTAAAATGAACATGCACTAGGCTTCTTCAGGTCCTACAGTCTGTTTGTATTTGGTTCTCAGAAATGACTAGAAGACAAAATCTGTCACTGGTTCATGGAAGAGAAAGATTTCAAAACAGTAACTGCTGTGAAGGAGGCAAGCACAGGGTTCTGTGGGAGCATGAGGCTGAGGGAAGACTCCCTGGAGGAGGCAGCACCTGTGCTGAATCGTAAGGTATAAGTAGGAGTTGCCTAAGGCGAAGAAGATAGAAGAGAGACATTGCAGGCAGAAGGAAAGGCAAGAGTGGAAGCTGGTATTAGAGGGTAGGCAGGGGCCAGATCCAGGATAGCCTGATAGGGTAGGTTAAGTTGTTCAGACTTTATGTCCTAAAGGTAATGGAGAGCCATTGAAAGGAGTTACACAGGGAGAGCAGAATAGTCAGATGTGCTTAGAGAAAAATTCCGTTGGGCTGCTCATCCAACAGAACAGAAGTGCTAAAGGTGGCTATCTTGGATTTTATGATCAGCACCTGCACTTTTTCTCCTGTAGCGTCATAAAGAGTATGCTCTATGTGAGCCACACTGTCACATTTTCCCTGAGAGTAATAATGACCTCTTGCCTGGGGTATGTGAGCATTTTCCTGCGCTCTCAAAATCAAGCCAGTGTGGTGTGGACTCAGCCTATCTACCTGGCAGGAAGATAGAGCCCCGGGCAAGGGTATCATGAAGGAGGAAATGAGAGGAGCAGCTGGATGATCCCTAGGTCCTTCGAGATCTAACATTGTGTGATCCTTCGAAGGTAATCATAATTATCCAGAGAACTGAAGCTTTCCAGGAACAAAAAAGTGAATTTGAGTCAAATTTAAGTATGAAGATAAAGCCTCTTTTTAGTCAAAAAAAGGAATTGGCCTTAACTATAAATTAAGGAGCCATGAGAAGTCTATAGGGAAGAAGACTTAGATTTCCACAAGAAAAATGTAGGCAAGTGCAACCAGGCAACAAAGATGGCTGAGCACTGAATTGATGAACATTTTAAAAATATTTTAGCGGTGTTTGTCCATGTGTAAAAGAACAGAAAGTATTCTGCCTCCCTCGGTTTAGAATTTTATAGTGCCCTTTAAGATAACTAGAATTTCTCTTCATTCAACCTCCATTAAACAAATCTATTGAATACCTATTTTGTGCTGGGCGTTGTGTTGAGGATACAGTGATGAAAACACCCACTCTGTTCCCTGAAGTAGAGTTAGGGGAATGGTCCTGAAGAATCCATTGTGTACTTCTTTTTTTTTTTTTTTTAAGATTTTATTTATTTATTTGACAGACAGAGATCACATATAGGCAGAGAGGTAGGCAGAGAGAGATGGGGAAGCAGGCTCCCTGCTGAGCAGAGAGCCCGATGCTGGGCTCGATCCCAGGACCCTGAGATCATGACCTGAGCTGAAGGCAGAGGGTTAACCCACTGAGCCACCCATTGTGTACTACTTATCATGGCTACTTTCAAGTGCTCCTTCTAAAGATGGTTATTGAACTATTCATCCTCCCATGTTCTTCACTGCTCCAAGAGCTGACGTATCTGAACCAGTCATTAATCCCATTGCGTGTAAGACCATGAGGATGGAAATATCACCACCTGATAACTCCCTATTGTAGATATGGTGATGAAACACTGGAGTTTCACAGTTCACAAACCTTCCGGCTTACAAATCAATCAACAGCTGTAGAGTGGAAACTCCGAAAGTAAATCTTTTCCACTTTTTTTTTTTTTTTTTGCCTTTTCTTATAAACCAGTGTTTCTAAAGTCTGAAGTAATAATTTAAGGGCAAGCAATAATTTGGCCAACACTTGAATTGAGAATTATTGCTGCCTAAGTGTACCTGATGCCTTCTTTGGAAACTTTGAATGAAGGCCTCATGTGCAATTTGAGATGGAGGGCTTTTCTGTGACCTTAGCATTAGAAATCTGCTATGTTATTATATTCCTTAAACTTGGAAAACAAAGAAGTAAGAAAAAGACTTAAGAAAGAGATAGAGGCGCCTGGGTGGCTCAGTGGGTTAAAGCCTCTGCCTTCGGCTCAGGCCATGATCCCAGGGTCCTGGGATTGAGCCCCTCATCCAGCTCTCTGCTTGACAGGGAGCCCGCTTCCCTTCCTCTCTCTGCCTGCCTCTCTGCCTACTTGTGATCTCTGTCTGTCAAGTAAATAAATAAAAATCTAAAAAAAAAAAAAAAAGAAAGAAAGAAAGAGACAGAGAAAAAGATATTTAAGTAACATAAAAATGAAAGACTGAGAAGGAGAATGCCCTGATTTGTGCCCAATAACCTGGGGAATACAGTTGAGAAACAGTTCATCCTCCTGAAAACCTTGTTCTTGTCATGGCACCAGCCCAAGGTCAGGCAGTTAGATTATCTGCCACGGTCTGTCACAGAGCAGAGCCCAGCCAACTTTCCTGTGGTGAATCATTGTTCTTCTTTCAAACCTGTCTTTACCATTCCTTTTTTTCTTCATCATTTTGTCTAATTATCCTTACTAAAGCTTCAAGGAATTTCTGTATTTGTGTTAGTGACACATTGAAGCTTAGAATGATCGCCTTTGGATTAACAAAGCTCCCAGGCCCACCAGATGCTCCTTGGTTTCTCATGGAGTTTTTATTCACTTACTGAGCGACTATCCACAGGACGTCAGCTGCATGCTACAACAGCTGGATGTGGTGTGTTCTCTGTACACTGGATCCTCAGTGGGTCGACGTAACTGCCTTCCTAGCTGGCCAGAGAGAGCTCCTCAGGTGATTCAAAGATCTGAAAATGGCCTCCTACCCTGATTGCCTCAAATCTGACACTTATTCAGCTATCAGTGATGGTGTGAAATAACAAAGCCATGGTTTCCTTTGATGGTGTACATGCCTCTGGGAGAGGTAGCTCATGATCATCTTAGCATAATTTTTTTAATCTTTCCTAATAAAACTCTTGGTACCCAGGGAACTTGACTTCCGGATAAGAACCAAGAGGAAACTTGGTGATGCCAAAACTCAATATTCCCCAACAGGAAGAGGAAGACTGCCTGGAATAAGGGAGAAATCGTAGGTTTTGAGATCAGACAGATGTTGGCCTCCTCATTTGCTTTGTGGTGTTAGGCTGGTTACTTTAACCTCTCTAAGCTCGGTTTGTCCTTAACTGTAAAACAAAGATCATTGTCCAAACCACAGACAGGGCTTGTAGGATGATCATATGTGTAAAACACTCAGCCAGTTCCTACGTCATGTAATAGAGACACTCAAAAAAGACAGGAGTCTTCCATCCCTCTTAAATCTCTATGCAGGAAACCGTACAATGTAAGAAAGGCTTTGTATTCATTTTATAGTTGTTATAGTTTATTCCTAAACTTTCTTAACCAGCTAGCCTAGGAGCTGAGTAAAGGGGAGGGTATAGATGGAATCTAGCTTCAAGCTGAGTTTCTTCAGTGGCTCTGGAACAAGAAACAGAGAAGCTGGTTCTCATGGATTCCACCAAGCCTACTAAAGGCAGCAGCTGTTGGGACATTCATTTAACTTGAACACCCAATCCAGTAAGGTATGTTTTTTCTAAGAATGGTAACAGTATGATGAAGTGGGAGCAGGGAAGATAGAGGCTAAATATTCGTAAAAGTTAATGTTCTGTATGATGTTGTTATTGAAAACAAGTCAGACGCATGGGCAAGGGAGGTGTGAGTCCTGGAAATGAGCAGCTGTGTCCTTATGGTCAGAAAAGCCTTTAATGAGTCAGGAAGAAATCAGGAAGCTTGTATAAATGATGTTATTCCTAACCAGTTGTCTCTTCAAATACTTGTGGGAGAGGGAAGAAAGAGAAGAAGAAAGAAAATTAAAAAAAAAAAAAAAAAGTGAAGGAAAGAAGTAAAATCCAACCCAGGATACAGATAAGGTGTAGGGCATCTTGTGCCCACATCCTTGCTAACTTTCCCAGGCCATCTTTGAGCAATGTAGGCTTTCCTGAACAGCTTCCATTTTGGGGAGCTTACAATATACCAGACACTATGTTCATCACTTTACATACATTACTTTGTTTAATTTTCTGCATGGTTTTGATTACTATTCCTAACCTAACGTTACACCCAAGGAAACTGAGTCTTTAGAAGGATTATTTAACTAGCTGGTAGCAGGTTCAGATTTGGAACAAGCCATGTTTATTTCCAGAGCCATTACTAAAGAGCTTGTGGTTCAGTCCTTGCCGCTATTAATGATGTTTATATATCCTCCATCCTGTCCTTCCATCCCTCTGTCCATCCCTTTAACCACACCTCCCTCCCTCCATCCATCCTTCCCCTACCCTATTCTAGACATGGGAATTACACAGTGAAAAGAACCAGTCCTCTTTTCCCATAGAAGGTTATAACCTAGTGAAGATCATCCAAACAAGTTAACAGGCTCTTCTTTCTTTTTCTCCAGCAGATAACCTTCATCTCATACTCTCAATTACTAAGGATAGAAGTAGACTCGCTAGTGCTTAAGGGACAGCAAAAACTTTATTACAGCACACACTTCTTGGGGCAAAGCCAATATATAGGAAATGAAACAAGCTGAAAGAGAGACTGAATAGACCTAAAGTGAATATCTTAAAATCCAGACTGTGTCATTAGACAAAGCATTCAGTTCCTTAAAAAAAAATAATAATAATAAACAATTATAAGGGAATACTAACTCATCCAGAGAGATGCAGCCTGGACTTACGAATCTGGAAGCCACCTGGCTGTTTTGGAGCCTTGCATCTTTGCTCTGCCACTAACAATCACTGGCTTAGTTTATGCTTAGTTGATGGCCTGTTCATGTTGTGAAGGACCACCACCATTTTCCTCTTATACATGCGTATGCATGTCTCTTTCTCCACTGCTTCCCTGAGTCCCTGACTCCTTTCTATGGCACTGTCTCCTCTGACTCTTTCTGAGCACCTCTTTTCTATACCAGACTTAATTCTAATTACCTTGCCTTCTGACTACCCAAAATCCCAGATGACCTTTCTCTACCACTTGGACAGGGCTGCAATTTTTTCAACCCTTTTTCTCCCACCCCCTTCCCATTTATTTGGTTCAACTCAACTAAGAATTAGGAAAGCAAAACTACTTAAATTAATTCACACTAAAGTGTAAGGGGCTGTTCCCAATCATTCATTCCAGCCTTAAAAGCATGGGCCTGGGAGTACAAAATCTGAGATAATATCAGTTCATACAATTTACTCACTCCTTGGCCTTGGCAGATGGTTTAACTTTTCAAAACTTTCATTTCTTTATCTTTAACTCTTAGGTAATTGTTGTGAGGATATGTATATTAAGTGCTTAGCATAGTACTGGGCACATATTAAGTACTCAGTAATTAGTAACAGGTGTTAGGTGTGTTTTTTTCTGACAGGTGGACTCTCACCTTTTTTTTTTCCCCTAAAGGAAGCAGAGACAAGCTGCCTAGTGTGAGCCACAAAGACCTGACTGTATGTTATTCTAAAAGCTCCAGCCCCTAGGGAGTGGGTACTTTCTGCTGGTTAGGGGAAAAGCCAACTCAGTTCAGCAAATATCTGTTAAATTCTTGCCCTATTGTCAGGTCTGAAGGAACAAACACATCTAAGACTTGATCCTGGGGCTAGGCACTAACATTTGTTGGTGGCTAGCACACAAACAGATCATTACAATGCAGTCATAATGGCCATGATAGAGATTGAATGGCTGTTGTCTGGGAACTGTAATAGGAGTGACTGAATTCAGATCAGGGAAAGGGACTCAGGAAAGATGACCACTGAGCTGAGTCTCTTGTTCTTACAGATGTTTAAGTATTTTTTCTGAAACTCTAATTAAATATGTAATTGATATACTACTTGGATATTCCTTCTAAGGTCCTGATGCAGGCATTTCAAAAGCTTTTGGGCCGTTTTGTGTCCTGCCTTTCTGTCCCCTTTCAGTCTTCCAGATAAGCCTAAAATGCTTGATTCCTCCATATTATAAGAGTGTATCTGGTGGTTCTCAGTTAGTTACCAGGGAGCTGATACATTTATGTCCCAGAACCACGTAACAGAATAGCAATGATGCCAACTGTTTAAAATAGGCCAGATTAACTTCCTGCCAGCTTTATTGAATCTTTGTCCCAAGGGTAATACTGGAACATGAAGTCTGTTTATTTTCCTGTAAGTTGCATGTCCTCTCCAAGGTATCATGCTGCCCTCAGACAGACCCTGATGCCTCAGGATTTTCGAGAGAGGACCTAGGACATAAGGCATTGTATTTGTGTTGGATCTTCAGGCAGTGGTGGAGAACTATGGACAACAGAAGGACCACTCACTATGTCTCATACAGTCTCTGCCATTTCCCTCCGTTGTACACTCAAGACGAAGAACTCCTGGGTTAGATAGCTTTACAAAGTTCTCTGAGTTCTGTGCAACTTGGCATTGTGTAAATACAAGATACTGAGCTATTACTCTCTGTTATTTCTTCTTTTAAGCCCCCGCTTCCTCTCTTGCCATGTGAGATATTCCAGAAGGTTGGTTTTCAGGGCCCCACTGTCCAATTGGTCCTCTAAATACTTGCGTATGGTGCAGATGCCATCAGAAGATTTGCTTAGCACACAGAGACAGCAGCATTATGGAGAAACCTCAGTTTGGGAACTGGCCCTCAAATTGTTTTTGCGATTTAAGGAGTAAAGACAAGGGAAATTTATATTCTGGACGTGGTAAAAGCCCACATGCCAAACATGGGTTTCTCCTTTATTAGAGTCAAAAGTGTATGTGGGAGGACTCTGTAGATCATTGCTGAATATGCCCAAGGTGCTCTTGGAGGTGCTCTTGGAGAAGCTGAATTACAGTTCCTGGTGCTAGAAAATAAACCTTGCATGTCACTGATGGATTTACCAGGGAAATTTCCTGGAATTAAAAAAATCTCTGTGGGTTGTCTGTTGCCCATCCCACCCCTCACCCCACCATACTTTTCCTGCTTCACCTCCTTCCCCAGACTAGCAACCCAGCAAAATCAAAAATCGCAATGCCCATGGCGTGTACAATTGTAAGCTCTTTTAAGCCGTGGAAAATCACAGAAGGAAACTGTTATAAGCCAGGTATTTATTGATGTAAAATTCACCACAACTAGACAGATACCATTTATCAATGCTCTTTTTGTGAGGAAAACGATGCCAGAATTATAATGTGGGGGAGAGGCTGATAGTGGAGCCAGATCTTCCTCACAAGATGCATCCCACGGTCAAGCTCAATTTTGTGGTATTTTTTTGCACTAATGGTGGGCGATTTGTTTGCAACAGGGGGGAGACAGTAAGATGACAGTTGGGGGGCCAGAAAAGCTTCCATTTCTCTCCTCTCTATCCTAGGTAACCTGTTAGACACTTCCATGGGTCTTCTGAAGGCACAGCCCAGGCACACCTAGAAATAGCTTCGTGAAAATGGGCACTGTCATGTACTTTATCCTTAATTTAATGGAGGTTGACAATATAACTGACCCATGGTGGAGTGAAGTAAAACCACATGTGGGCTGGATTGACCCTCCATTGATCTAGAAAAGAGAAGTGTTGTTTTCCAGCTCACCCTGCATAATTTACTCCTCCAGGAGGGAAGCTCTGCAGGACAACATTGGCAAGAGGTAGACTACTTTTCACCACACATGGTCTTGCTGCAGCTGTGTATCTACCTAGATCTAAAAAGTAGGCCCAGGGATTGTATCCCTTTCTCCTGACATATAGAAAGGTGGTGTGTTGAAATCTTATGTACTTGGTTATGATATATGGTATCTTGCTGCATCTTTTCATACTCAAGTGTGTAAAATTCCTTTCCATCATCTCTCTGAGCATAAGTGAACACTAAATGTAAACCTATCCCACCAGCCAGTTCCATAATTGTTTAATTGTTTGCCACCTATCACATTTGAGGACCCTCCAAACAAACTGGTGTCTGAATTGGGTGGGTCTTCTGAGCATCAAATGCATCCATTTGTTCACAAAGAACTCTCTGTGCCTGAAGAATCAATTGAAAAGATGAAGCGTCATTGGGTTTCTACTCCAAATCACCATGCCCATGGCAGATAATGCTAAGAGGTCAAGAGACTTCAGCATTAGTCCATAGCATTGTGAATCCATGTTTGTTGTGACCAGTTTTGCCAACCAGTTATTGGAAGCTGGGTTCTCTCACTTTCGGTGACTGAAAGATCACAGTCACTTGAGGAACTTGGTGGACATCAAATTCTCATCACTTTCTGGTCTGTCCTATTAGAACTTTTAGTACCAAGAGACCATAGGGCTTTATTCTTTACACTCTAAAAAGCCACAGAGCAAAAAGGAGTTGGGCTGACAGACTTGTCTAGAATCTAAAAATTTGGTAAGTGAGTCTCCCTTGGTTACTGGGGTTACAGAATCCCAGAATGTAAGTTGGCCCAATTCCCGTTATTTTACCTGTGAAGAAAGTGAGGCCAAAGGTACTAAGTGACTTGACCCAGTAGCTATGCCTAGCGGAGCTCAAACTAAAAACCATGATAATGTTTCTCAACTTAGAACTCAGTGTTTACCATAAACAGGTAGAATCCAGAAATTGATATTGTGAATCAGAATTTAGATCTAGAGCCAGACTTCCTGAGTTCAAATCCTGGCTCTGCTACTTAACAACTGTTCTTGAGCAAGTCACTTTACCCTCCCCCCAATCCTCATTTCCTTATCTGTAAGATGAGGATAAAATAATACCTACCTCAGGGGTTCTGTGCAGCTTTGATGGGTTAATATATGTGAGGCACTTATATGAGTGCCTCATTATTGAAGAATAGATTCATCTGTGTAAGAGTTTTCCAGTGCCAAAGATACACTATGAGATGGAATCTGGTGACAGAATAGAGGACCCAGATGGACATAATATACTCTAAACTAGACTAAGAAAGAATTCTTTTTCTCTTTATCTCATTAGCACTGTATTTTATATATAGCTAAGGAGATACTAGTTACCTCAGGTAAAAATCTTTTATCCTTTCCGAAGATACTGCTATCAGTCAATAAGAAGAACATTCCTTCCTCTTTAAGAGTGAAGAGCAAAGGATAAGGGGTTAGGAGGGATATAAATGGAGAAGGGGGAAAAAAGTCCACTGCATTCATAGAGCACAAGGATTTTCCCAGTAATTTAATATGAATAAATAATAACCAAGAATTAGGAATTCAGTTGACCTCCGTGTGGCACAATCTTTTGGAGCTCATGGATTCCAGTGTTCCTACTCAGAATTTACTTACTGGGTTGCCCCACTATTTCTCTTTTCCCAGCTGGGAAAATGGGTGGCAGGCTCTGAGGATCTGAGGACAGCTAGAAAGTTCTCTGTGGCCTGGGAAATGTTGGGCTACATGAAACTAAACCCTTAATTATTCTAAGTGTGGGATAAAGCAAGTACAACCAAATGGCAAAATAGTTCCTCTAATTTGGATATAGTAATAGCAGTAATTCCAAGGAACCACAAAGCCCATTTCTTTCTGTTGGCCTCTGTTGGGTATGAGAAATAATACTGTAATAACAATGACTACAATAATATTGATGCCAGCTGCTAGGTGGTATTTTGCTCCGATCACCTGTACAAACTACAGGCTAACAGGTAAGAATACAGTTAAGAATTCTAGAGGCAGAACTCTTAGAATTGAACCATGGCATGTGTGTGTGTGTGTGTGTGTGTGTGTATGTATGTGTATATATATATATATATATATATAAAATAAAAGTACTTATGTCTTAGTTGCCATGAGGATTAAATGAGTTAGAGCATGTGAAGTTCCTAAAACAATACCTAGTACATAACAAACATCCCAAAACTATTGGAAGCTGTTTTTGTCACTGTTGTCCCATTTTACAGACAGAGATGTTGGCATTCAAAATTGTTAACTTGCAAAAGGTTATAAAACACAGGTAGAAATATGTTCCACCCCTAGTCTGCTGGAATCCACAGTCTGGATCGGTCTGATTCCTTGGCATCACGCTCGAGGGCCTCCTACTCGATGAACATAACTCAGGGATTTAGGGCAATTCGTCACTAGTATTTGGATCCAAGTGTGTTTAAAAATAGTGTTCCAGGGATGAAAGTGCTAGCAATAAATGAGCATTGTGGATAATCAAAAACAAATGAGGGGTTTAATAAGCCAATATAAATCCTAATGTGTAGATTTAAATTTATTCAGACTTTAGCCTGATAATAATCCCTTAACTCACCCTGAGATAACAAAACATCAAAGAGTGAAACGTGCATTCTGCTTGAAGAGATCTTTGAACCTAAGTTGAAAAATAATTTTAGGTCGTTTTTGTGTGGTCTCTTATGAAAACATTTGTGAAAGACCTCATTCTTGCTCCTCAAGTAAACAGCCTTCAGGGCTCGAAAGTGCACGAGTTGCTGTTCTCTATGTCCTATGGGGGTGGAACATCTGTTTGTGTGTTTGTGTGTGTGTGTGTGTGTGTGTGTGTCTTTCTCCCCGTCCCAGCACTGATGGAATGAATCACACCCTCCATCAAGGGTGTGATGAAGCAAGCACCTAGCTGCTTCCTCTTCTGATTCCTCACGAATCAAACTCTGGAGACTGAGACAGGGAGATCTCTCCAGGGGAGATGGCTCTATCTTTTGTTTTCCTCTGTCAAGCTAGGTTTGAATGGAATTTGTGATCTGATTAAATACAGTGGAGAGCCTCCTTGAAGCACTGCCTGTGTTCCCCTGTGCCACTGGCCTATTGGAATTCTCACCAAAGCCTGACAACCCGTAAGATGGATGGGATGGGAGCAGGCTGGGCACCCGTTCAGCAGCATCCTTTGAGCTGTGAGTTTGAACTGTGGTCAACTTAAGTCATCTTTGTCACTGGGGCATAGGTTGCCCACAGTGCCTCTGTTTCGAGGCTCTGTTACCCACCCCATACTTACATCAAGGAAAATAAGAACCAGAGCTTTCCAAGGACTTCCTAGACTTTCTACTCTATATTCTTTCCAGCCCCAAGTATGGAAGTAGATAAATTAGCATGCCCCAAGGGCATCGTGCTTTTCCACACCCCATTCTTCCTGGAACACCCTGTTTTTACTTCTACTTTGGCCTGGCCACCTCTTACTATTCAAGCCTCAGCTCAGATATCACCGCCTTCAGGAAGCTTCCATGACTCTATGTCTTCCCTCTTGACCCCCAGTCTATATTATACTTCCCTAATTTTCCTGTTTATCTGTTTCATTCCCATAGACCCCACAGAAATACGGTCTGTGTCTGTCTCATTTCTTCACATTGAACCTGGCCACAAAAAATGCTTAAAAATCACGAGTTGAATGAATAAGTACATGAATAGCACATATTATCATGTCTTGTAGTTGTCTCCAAAAGCCCTTAAGGTCAAGAATTTTTTTTGACTCTGTGTCCCCATCATTCGGCATAGTATTTAGTACACGGTACATTTTCAACAAATAAACGCATGGCTGTAGGCACACATACATGGGTGAATGGCTGAGTACATGGGCAGAAGAAAAACTTCAGTCTACAAAACTGACAAAACAAGTATGATGAAAGGAAAGAAGAGGCAAACTCTTGCTGGAGATAACAGAATCGGGTTTGCTCATCCTGATATAAAGGACTGACCTTCCCAGGCATTTCCCTTGAAGAGAAACCCCATGAGTATCCATGAGTATAAATGTCCAGAAAGGTTTCTGTTGACGGTATAAACAAATGGATTACAACTGCTCAAGAGAACTGACTCCAGGAAGTGTATTTGTTTGCTGGACTACTGTAACAAAGCACCAGTAGCTGGGTGTCTTAGAAGAGCAGAAATGTACTCTCTCACAGTTCTGGAGGCTAGACATCTGAAATCAAGGTGTTGGCAGGGCCAAGCTCCCTCTCTGTGTCTCTGAACCTGGAGGAGAGGGATCCTTCCTTGCCTCTTTCCAGCTTTGGGTGCTTTGTCAGCAGCCTTTGGAGATCATTGGCTGGTAGATGCAACTCTAATCATTTTCCTTGTCTGTCTCTGTGATCAGATTTCCCCTTTAGCGTTGGTGGTATAGTGGGGATCATAGCTGCCTTCCAGATTTCCCCTTTTTATAAAGATCCCAGTCAGTCATGTTGGTTGAGTACCTGCCTTAATGACCTCATTTTAACTTGATTACCTCTGTAAATACCCTACTTCAAAATAAAGTCACATTCTGAGGTCCTAGGAGTAAGGATTTCAAACTTACCTTTTTGGGAGGACATTATTGACCCAAAATAGGGGTAAAATCCATAAATGAGGACTTTTAGTGAAGAATGTCACCTGAGAATCAACAAATAGATGGAGGCCAAACAATTCCCTTAACTCCAAAATACTTGATCCCAACTCTTAAAAGCCTTCTATTCTACTTGGGATGATAACTAGAGAAAAACATGTAAGCCAATAGAATTCCATCAGATAAGATGCCCCATCTCTTTCGTGTTCTTACATCACAATGTAGTCAGTGTTGTAAAATATAAACAAGGGCCAAATGAGGGTAAATTCAGTAGAGTTGCAGAGGGTACAGTCAATATGGGTTGGAATCAGAAACTTTCCCTGAAGAAGAAGGGCTTGAATCAGACCTTGAGACAGGTACATAGACAGCTTTCTAGGCAGAAGCTGGAAGCAAACTCACAGGTAGAAAGAGGGAAAATGGTGTGTTGGGAAGCCAACACATGGTTAAGCTTGGCAGAAGCTTGCTTTATTTGAAGGAAGTAATCTGCAAAGGAAAGGAGTTCATTTAGCGGAAGACCTTCAGGTTGGATGTTAATTCATTAAGGATGTTCATCAATTAAGATAAAGTAGAGAGAAGTAGGAATAAAAACCAAAAGATGGTTAGAGGACAAAAAAGAAAACATTTGTATGTATGATCTAAGTAAATCCTCCTCTGATCTGACCACAAGGAGAACAAGCTTGCAATTATTTTTAGTAGGAAATTTCCATCTAGAATTCTAAGCAAAGCAAAAATCTCAAACTTCCAAGGGCAAGAGTGATTATGTGGAACATCTAACCTTCCAACCTGTTTCCCAGGCAACTCCTATCTGAGTCATAACAGCCAGCAGAAATTCTATCTCATTGTAATGTGCAGTCACCTAGAACGCAGGGTGATCAGAAAATGGGAAGCAGGGCACCTGGGTGGCTCTGTCAGTTAAGGGTCTGCCTTTAGCTCAGGTCATGGGATCAGGTCCTGCATGGGGCTCCCTGCTCCACAGGGAGTCTGCTTCTCTCTCTGTCCCTCCTCTCACTCATTCTCTCAATTTCTCTTTCAAATAAATAAAGTCTTTTTTTTAAAAAAATGGGAAACAGAATTTAGATATTAACTAAATCAAGATGCCTTCAGGTAAATAGGCACATGGGCATTTCTTGGACAGTGGCAGCTCATAGAGGTCTTAGGGGTATAGGAGGAGAGGCTGAAGATACTCTGTACATTTGTGCCTAGCTTTAGATCCATTTGCCATTCAATATGCTCCATAAAGGAGGTATGTTTAAAGCAAATGGCATGGTAGTAATGAGATAGTAAATCTATATGTTGCTGCAACCACTTTTTAAGGAACTAATTTTTTAAAAAAAGAAGAAGACTTGACAAAGAGTTATTTACAATGTTGATAATATTTATTTTTTTTTTTTTTAAAGAACTGATTTGGAAGGTAAGGCAAACTGTCCTGGTTAAAGAGTCACTTTGACCACACTGTTTTCCAGTGGAAATGAGGGCTTTGCCATCTCAGGTGTTTGGTAATCCTGACTATAAATATTTTTATGGAACCAAAGCCTCGTGCCAAACCAGCTGACTTCCAGGAGAAGCCTGGCTGCATCTCCTGTTTCCTGAGCTCTGCAAGCTACTCTTTTACAAAGAGCCCTGATTCTCATGGTGCTGTTTATCATACATGCTTTTGGTTAATTTTTGGTCTTTAAGCATATTTTTACTCTCTTATCTAATGCTTCCTTTGATCTTTTCATTTATCTTTTCCTAGGCCATTTGAAGGAGTTTTCTAAAATAGAGTTTGTGTGTGAAGCTAGCAAATCCATCTGCTACGGCGTGTAACTGTTTTCCTAATCTTTTCTATCTTCCTGCCTGTGACCTTCATGATTCCCTCCTCTTGTCCTTATCAGGGTAAGAGTAAGCTGAGTTCCCTTCCCAGCTTTGGGGAAATCACTTTTCTCTTTGAGCCTCAGCTTGCTTATCTATGAAATGGATATAGTAATGCTTGTTTTAAGTACTCCTGAGGTAGAAGGATCAAGCAAGATCACATAGATGAACAGACCTTGTGGATTGCAATTAGCAATATAAACGTAATTGGTTATGAGCTCCATGCTGCCTGTCTTCTGAAATTCTGTAGTACTCGTGGTTCAGCCAAATGGCTTAGCAATTAGCTTGTTGCATTGCTATCACCCAACATTGTTTGCTATGTCTCCTGGGAGTTTGTCAGTTCTATCTTTGCTGAAAGCATGTTGAAGGTCATGAGCATGTTTCCCACATCCGGATCTGTCACACTGCTGAGCAGTGAAGGCTTAAATGATAAGTTAATGCAGGCAGGTCACAAACGTCCTTTCCCTCAGTTTCCATAACATATGGCTACTCTATCTGATTCACTCCAGGAAGAGTTCTTACTCTACTCATTTAATCTCTATCCTCACAATAACCACCCACGCATTTATTACTTATTATTATTATTATTATTTATTATTACTGAGTAATAACAGTTCATATTAGCTAATGTTTAGAGAGCCCTTAATCTGTGCCACTGTCCTGATGCTCTTTTCATAGATGTTCTCATTTAAGCTTCATAACAACCCTTTGAAGTGGGTATTGCTATTCTCATTTTATTTTATTTTAAGATTTTATTTATTTATTTGACAGACAGAGATCACAAGTAGGCAGAGAGGCAGGCAGAGAGAGAGGAGGAAGCAGGCTCCCTGCTGAGCTTCTTTCTTTCTTTCTCTCTCTCTCTCTCTCTTTCTATCTTTCTATCTTTCTTTCTTTCTCTCTTTCTTACCAGCCAGGAGCATCAGACGGGGCAGTGCCTAAATTTTTTTCTCAAATAGATATATTGGTGTTTGATTCAAAATCCTCATTGTGTTCTGTTATTTTAATTTCTGGAATCGGTCTATGCTTGGATAGAAACACCTCCTAGTGATGAAAGACTCTCACCACCCACGTGTGGTGCTTAAGGATTTGAGGAGCTGATTAAAAAAAAAAAGTGGTGCTATCAGATGTTTTGTGGAGTGATGTCCCGGACACCTTTGAAAAATTGTGCTTGGAGACTTTTTTTTTTTTTTTTTAAGATTTTATTTATTTGACAGAGATCACAAGTAGGCAGAGAGAGAGGAAGAAGCAGGCTCCCTGCTGAGCAGAGAGCCTGATGTGGGGCTTGATCCCAGGACCCTGAGACCATGACCTGAGCCAAAGGCAGAGGCTTAACCCACTGAGCCACCCAGGCGCCCCTGTGCTTGGAGACTTTAATATGAGTTGCATAACTAGCAAGAATTACTTGCAGCTCCAGAGAGTTGTAAGTGAACAAAAGCAGTTGAGAAATATTTTCATAATTCCATATTCAGGTCAAGTATCCTTAACTAAAGATCTTTCACAATAAGTTAGATTGTTATTTATTTGGAATGATTTAGGTGTGGTTCTAAGTGAATGGAGAGGCCTATTTTGGATCAGTGTTCTCCCAAAACATTAATGCCCTAGCTATATTTTTAAAGAATCGTTTGTAGGTTGTCTTGGTGCTAAGGGTTTTACAATTAATTCTAAAATCCCTAAAGTGATTCAATTAGAGTCGCCTTCCCTTTGTAGGCTTCCAAAGGTTTTTGTTTGTTGATTTATTTTGGAGGGTTTTGAAAAAAAATCTTTTACTTTGAGAGACACTAAACCAAAAAAGTTCACTTGAGGTCTTTGATCTCACGTAAAATTGAGACAGATGAAAGAAGGTGTCTCTTGTTCCATTTTCCAAGTTTCTGTCCCACCCAACAGCAATTTGTTGTGCTCAAGTTTCTAAATGCCTCTTCGGGTCAGACGCCAAAAATGCCTACCTTTGGTTTAGGAAACTGCACCTTCTCCTAAAGATTTTACTCCATGAATGGGGGTCGCTCAGAACCAGGAGGAGAACAAACTTTTCAAAACTAAAGAAAAGGAAGAAAGAAAAGAAGATTGCTTTCAAAATAGATGAGGCAATGTAGAAAAACTGCATCGTTACTAACAAAGTGTGGTGACTGTTTTTGTCCCCAGATGATATATTTATGGAAAAGACTTTCTGGTTAATGTGGGGTAGAATTACTTATACAGTATTTTATTTTTCCAATATACTATTTTCTAGATCCTTCTGTAGCCACTAGCTAAATGATCAAATTTTACAATGGGTAAAAAGCCAGGATTTCCTGCATTTATAAAACGAACATCTGTCCAAGATTTTGTCTACTTCATTAATTAAGGAGGGTATCAGGAAGATGTTCCGACCAATTCAAAGGACATTTCAAAAGAACCATACATATTTAGGCAAATAAGATGTTGGAATGGATTGACAAGTGGATGCAAAATGGATCTGTCCACAAGACAACAATTGCATTCCACTAGACACAATTAATCTGCAATTCTGTGGGCAAGAATGATTTGCATTTTCCATTTTCTATAAATTGTAGAGTGTAAAATAGTTCACAGTCAATGCGAGATTGCAGTAACTAGGAAGGAGGCTTGACAGGGCACCCACTAACCTCTTAGGTCTGTGTTAAAGCCTTTTATTATTTTCCCTCCACTATTTAGTTCATTCCCTCCTTTCTTCTCACCCTGAGATCCTGCCACGATTCTCATAAAAGAAAGAGAACGAGGAAATCTGCAAAGCCTATCAGATATCTAGCTGAAATATAATATCAAAAACTAAGCCAAAATTAAGTTTTTTTTTTAAAGATTTTATTTATTTGAGAAAGAGAGAGAGAGCATGAGAGGGAGGAAGGTCAGAGGGAGAAGCAGACTCCCCACTGAGCAGAAAGCACAATACAAGGCTTGATCCTGGGACTCTGAGAACGTGACCTGAGCTGAAGGCAGACGTTTAACTGACTGAGCCACCCAGGCACCCCTAAGTATTTCTCATGTGATTTCTTGTAAGTTTAAGTTTGTATTTTGAAACTAGACTGAGTTGAGGCTGGTAGGAGCATTACAATAACACCCCTATAAAATTATTCTTATTTTGAATAATACCAATGATTTTTTTGAGGGGAGGGGGTGAGATGGATGGAATTGCTGGGTGATGGACATTGGGGAGGGTATGTGCTATGGCGAATGCTGTGAATTGTGCAAGACTGATGAATCACAGACCTGTACCCCTGAAACAAATAATACATCATATGTTAATTTTAAAAAACTAATTTTAAAAAATAAACATGTATAGGAGAAAGGAGAGGAAAGTAAGAGGAGAAAAGATAAAGCTAAAAATCTTAGGGGAGGCTGGCTGGCTCTATCAGGAGAGCACGTGACTCTTAATCTCGGGGTTGTGAGTTCAAGCCCCACACTGGGTGTGGAGCCTACTTAAAAGAAAACAAAAACCACTTAATTATAGACCATGTGTGCATAACAGTGGAGCCGAACTCTGGCTAAGATCTGCAGTGACACAAGATTAATTAGCCAAGAGTGAATGGTTTCTGTTTAGCACTGTATTAATAAAGCAATTGTTATTATTATTTTGGTCCCTGCTTCTGACTTCCTAATAGCCACATATAAACTAAACCATGTTGGGATTTTACAAGTGAATTTGATTATCACTGCTTTCTATTTCATAAAAGGGACTATGGTAATAATTCCAATGAAAGGATAAGCTTTTTGTTCATGAAATGAACAATTAAGCTTACAAATTGAAGACCAGACAGAAACATAAATCATCTATTTACCAGGTTTCTTTTTTAATTTCCTGGGGATGGGAAGACTACATGCAGAAATGCTATTGGTCTCCTCTCAAGTTCAAGTCCTTCTCTGAAAGAACTCATTTATCCAGTCATTCTGCATTCATCCCCCAACAGTGCTGCTAACAAAAAGAACTTTAAAAGTACTCAAATTAAACTTCAATAGTAAGAGCTTTTTTATGAAATATTTGTACATCAAAATGATTTAAAAAAAAAAAAGAAAACACAAAACCCTACTGACTCCATTTTAAAGGTCCCACTTTAAGGATTCTGCTCAGCAAGTACCAGGCAAACCGAGTTTCCTAAGCCTTACACGGAGACCTCCAAGCTCATTTGCCTGCCCTCTACCTGACCTTGCTTCTTTCTACTTGTGGCCAGAAAGCTCCAGATAGTAAACACAGAGTTGGGAGATCTAGGGATGTGAGGGAGAGTTTCGTATGAAAAACAGTTATTATTCACTTGGCCATTTGCTCTATTAGATATTTTTCTTTTGAAATATGATCTCCTGCCTTCAACAAGAGAGAATATATTATATCATACAGTGCATGCACTGGAGAAATTAAGATGACTGCCAGAAGACAGCACCGCTTAAAAGCCAAATCATTTTTAATTGGTGTGAACTTGACAAAGACCTAAGGATAGTGGGTTGGGAGATAAGCCAGAAAGGCTATTTGACATTTGATAAGACTCTCGCTTGGGAAACATAAAATAGATGTTTATTGTTTTTGCTATTAACCCTAAAGGTCCAGGTAATAAAAAACAATAGACAAATGCCCATGTGTATGCCCCCCCACACACACACAATTTATTTTCATTGAAATGATGCTTCAAGATAAACAAGGTTCAAGCATTGCAATGAGTTCCCGAGGCTCCAGTAATGTGCCCTTTCTACTTTGTGTGCTTTTGGTGTATGTTCCTGGTCCTGAAATGAGACCAAACGCAAAGTGGGGGACATGATAGACAAGGAGAGCAGAGGATTTGGTTTGTGGACCATTTACATTCCAGATTTCATCTGGGACTCACTTTGGAAGATTAAACATGTATCAATTTAACTGCTTGCCATTCTTAGAAACTTGTATATGCAGAAAAAATGGGAACTAAGACTTAAAATGAGTTTGAAGATCATTTATGAATCTTGGTGTGTTTGGTATCTCCACTAAAGTTCCTATAGCAGGAGTTGGGAAACTACAGCTGACAGGCCAAATTCAGACCTTTCTACTACCATCCTCCCTCCAGCTTTTATAAATAAAGTTTTATTGGAACATAGCCACACCCATTTGCTTACATATTGTCTATGACTGTGTTCACAGCTTGTTGGCAGAGTTGAATCATTGCAACAACAAAGACCCACAAACAGGGCCCATAGACTCTAAAATATTTTCTATCTGGCCCTTTACAGAAAATGCTGGATGATCCTTGTTGTCTTGTAATGGTCTCTGAAGATGGCTGTTAGAGGTGACAGAACATTAATTCTTCCAGCATAGGAAAAGCTAATAGGATGCAATCCTTTTTGAGATCTTGTCATTTTTTTAATTTAAAAATAAAATTCAGCACCACATTACTAAATAAGAAACATTATTCACACACTATTGTCAAGGTTGGCAGACCCTTCATTTGCTTTTTTGGTTTTTCTTACATACAAAATTGTTTAGTTTGCATTTTTCGTTATGTCTACACGTGGGTTGTAACATTCAGTGCTTGTGTATTTGTCATAATTCTTATTCCAGGAGCCAGACAGATATATGTGAATGTGTAAATGAGAAGGTTACAATTAGTTTGATGGCAGAGTTGGGTTTTATATTTATAAAAAGCTCCTACAGGTAACGTTGTTTAAAGAGAAGGAGACTTTTTAATTTTTTAGGATACTGTTTCCCCCCCACCCAAGTTCTCTGGGTGCCAGAAGATAGATCAAGCATTCAAAGACAGGAGAGGGAGGTGACATTGTGATGAGAATTTCTTGGGAATAATTCTGGATGGCTCTTCCTCCCTCATCCACCTTCCAGACAAGGTTGTATGTGACCTTCATTCTCTCCTAGGGGATGGCTCTTCATGCATGCCTCAGACAGCGTGAGCTTTTGGGGGTCAGGGGAGTCTGGCTCTCCTGGCCAGCTCCAGGCACAGCCCAGGCTCAGGCCCAGGAAACATCTTTGTTATGATCCTTCCAATTTGAAAACTTGGATCAGTTTCCTGCTAGAACTTCTATTTCCCTAAACTAGATCTGAAACATTTGCACTTGCTAGGATTTAATGCTATAATCTTCTTATCAGTCCTTTCGTTTTCTGCCAAAATCAAGGTTAGGAGACCAGGTTTGCATGCCTACACAGCACGACTCTGTGAGAAAGCAGTAGGATCGTGGAAAAATAAAAACTTTTTATTCCAAAGTACTTTTTTCCAGATTATTATACTAACTTGAAAATGTTCATAGTTCCCTCTGGACATTTTTCCCTAGATACCTCTCAAGGTCTTTGCAGTCATGGCCATTGTTGATTAATGAGAGGGAGTCTTTTTTGGGAACTTGGGTACTGTCCCACATTATAGAGGAACTCAGAGAAAAACCAAATTCTCACTAGTGTGGCTTCTCTGAGGGGTTGGGGGAGAGGAGGGCTGTCGACCAAACTTGTACAAATGCAGAATCCACAGACTGTGCCACGTCTGTGGATTTAAATTTGTAGCATGGCTTTTCTCTACGATATAAAAAGAATTGTAGTCCACACTAATTCAAAGAATGTGTGAGGAACAAGACTTTGCTCCATTCTTGGAAACTTACAAAAAAGAACCCCTTTCTATATATAAATAAATCTTGGGAAGCACATTGAGCCGAAAAGCAAAAGAAAGTTACAGAATATGAGATCCAGATCAGGAAAAAAAAAAAGAAAGAAAGAAAGAAAGAAAACCCTCCTTAAATATCTCCAAGGGCTTATTTTGTGATACTTTTTAGGATCAGTATTAGTCTGCTATAAGAATAGCCAGCGTCTCGCAGAAGGCACAAGTGCTGGGATTTAGAGAGAGAGAGAGAGAGAGAGAAGGAAGCACTTAGTCCCTGCTCTGAAGAGCTAGCTAGTATCACTGTGGGTGCGAAGCAGGGAGAAAGCAGGTGGTCTGTAGCTGGAATGTCTTCCAGCTGGGAGTTCATCTGACACCAAAAAACCAATCCAGAAACCGTGGCAAATGAGCTCATGAACTAAACCAAAGCACCCATCGCAGGACAGGGCGGCAGAGCCCTGAGCCCATCCCAGGACAGCGCTGGGCCCGGGTGACAGGTGGGATGCCAGGCTCTGCAGTCCCCTGGCTCCCCCACCTGGGGCTTCTCATCCTGTCCTCTTGTTTGCTTGCCGGCTGCAGGTTCATCCCCGAAGCCTGGTCGGCCTGCACGGTCACCTGCGGTGTGGGGACCCAGGCGCGAACCGTGAGGTGCCAGGTGCTCCTGTCTTTCTCTCAGTCGGTGGCTGACCTGCCTGCTGACGAATGTGAAGGGCCCAAGCCGGCATCCCAGCGCGCCTGTTACGCGGGACCGTGCCAGGGGGACGCTCCCGAGTTGAACCCCGAAGAGACGGACGGCCTCTTTGGGGGCCTGCAGGATTTGGACGAGCTGTACGACTGGGAATACGAAGGCTTCACCACGTGCTCCGAGTCATGCGGAGGAGGTAAGGAGGGGGCCTCTGGCCCAGAGCCCCACCATCTTCTTGTCCTTTCCCTTTCTCCTCTCTCCCTGCAGGAGACTGTGTCACGTGACCGCCTCTAGTCCAGGAAGGATCGGGGTGTGGGGGTGGAAGGGGAGGAAGCGCTTGTAAACGTAAGGCGCACTGAATGAAACACAGATGTAGTTCCCTTCGGGCCTGAGCGGCGCTCAGACTGTCCACTGCGAGTGGCCAGCACAGCTCACGCTTTTGCTTTCAGTTGTCATTCTGATGTTTTGCAATATATCCCAGTGCATCTGACTGAGACATTCGGTTGACGCTGACCTGGCAAGGCTCTCAGCACTCAGTGTTATTTATCTGTGTCCTTGCTTCAGTGCCTGTGGTATGGACCAAGGCCCAAGAGGACAAAACATTCTGCTCTTCCCCAGAACGGGGTAGAGTTCCCTGATGGATTCGGCTGATTTCCTGAAGCAGTATCTCTTTACAAAGGGAAAAGGGTATAGAAACCGCACTTAACACCTTGGTAACCTGGGACCAGAAAGGACTTTAAAGGCTGACCCCTCCACCATTTTACAGATGAGAAAACAAAGATCCAAAGAAGCCGAGTGACTTGAAACCACACAGCTAGTGAGTGACCCCTGGGATTAGGCCTGCTATTGATCTCTTTCCCTGTCTAGAACCAGCACAGCACACTTCTTTAGGCACTTAGAGAATTCCTGAAGCTTGCTCCTTATGAATATTATTTAACTCATGTTAAGTGTGTATCAACCTGGTCTTTAAGGATATTCCTCAATGATAATAGATTCAGTGATTCTTTATTTCAGGTGTGATAATGAGACTTGGGGTTGGAGAGGGAGAGGAAGGCATTTAAGTCAGCAATGAATTCTTCGTGGTTCCGATCTTTCTTACACTTTAGAAAATACATCATTTCATAATGCCACTGCCTCCCACATCTACTCCCAAGAGAGATTCTGATAGGTGAGAAAATACTGGCTAATTTCCTGCCAGACCCCTCTCACTGGCTATCAGTAAAACCCTTTTGGCATGTTAAGATTCTGCATTGCCAGCAAAGTTTCTCAACCAGTATAAAAAAAAATCAAAATTATCTTCCAAAACTGTTCTGTAAACCGTGACATTTTGGAAACTCTTTTAAAAAGGCCTTTTGTCATTATTGAGAATGCACAAGTACTTGGGCCCAAAATGTTCACATGCACTTGAAAAGGAATGAATAGTGGAACAAGTACGTACTAGCAAAGAATCCATCTTCTCCATCAGATCTTTGAGCAAGCATTTAGGAGTTTTGACCTTGAGGTTCTTGTTTGTTTCTACGTCGTCTTTCAATTTCAAACCGTGAAATTCTTAAGTGTTTTAATGGAGGGCCCTGTTATTTTTAAAACCTAAAATTTTCCATCTAATTCTGGAAGAGTTTCCTGGAACTCGGCTAATCTCTGTTCTTAAGGGGTTCTCCACACACACTGAGGACATCTTTTCTTCCATGGTCACAAAGGGAGAAGTGTTCAATAAAGTTTCGAGAATCCCTGAGCCTGGGCAGGAACCGAGAAGTCAGGTAGAAGGACCATAGCCGAATGCCCACAGTGGCTTCTTTCCAATATAACAAGTGACTCAGGAGTTCAGGTGGTGTGCGTTTATCCCCAATTTCCATGATCACCTGAATGGAACGATCATTATCTCTAGTCTAAAATGCATGTGCTTTGGAAAAAAAATTGGACTTGTGGTCTCTCAGTTATGGTTCTCAGTTACAAGTCAAGCCTGGAATTTTATAAGCAAATGGAAAAACTAGACACAGTCATGGAATAATAAATATTTATTATATTATATTATATATTATATACATAATATATATATTATATACATAATATATATATTATATATATATTATATATATGGTTAGATGGTTAAAATCTTAAAGATAAAGATTATATATAATATATAATATAATTATATATAATTATATATTTATATATATATTATATATATATATATAATATATATATATAAATATATAAATATATATAATTATATTATATTTTATATATAATCTTTATCTTTAAGATTTTAACCATTCTGCTGATCAACCAGGGGTATAAAACTCAAAATGTAGAGAGCCTGCGGAATGTTTTTAATTTCAAATGTTTTCAGAAGATAACTGATTTGGATATAAGATTTAGATGGTTGATACACAATTGATCTCTGCCTGTAGGAACTGAGTGTCTTTGTATAACATAAATTGTACATCCTTTATATCCAAGGCAGGGTAAAGTTACTGAAATGTCTTATGTCTTTAACTGTCAACAACTTTGCACACTTACCTACACTTATGTAACTGTGCCAAGGTAATATATTTACACCTAAAATGTTAGAGTTGAAAATTCCAAAGTGGTGAAAATATGTTTGGGTTATATGGCCCATATGATGCCCATATGCACTAAAAAATCATTTTGCTCCATGGGACATGTATATTTTGAAGTCAGTGTTTGGCAGTAACATTGTATTATCAACTTTGATCTTTCACCAAAATCTAACCCACAAGGTTACATATATTTTTGATCATTCTTGCTGAAACCAGCTAAAAGCATGCAGGATTAACAGAGAGATTTTTAAATCAATTTTGGGTCGAAAGTCTGGTAGAGCTCATTTCATTGTCTTCCCTATCTCCGGAGCAGAAACTGGATAGACACAGAAGTAACCTTTCACCTAGCAGAGGTAGCAACCAGAAGGAACTAGTTAGTAATTTAGGCTGCAGTTGGTGGCTGTGTTTCCCCAAGCTGTCATCAAATATCATGGAACAATCATGCTGTTCTGGCAGATATAAACACCACAAATCCCATTTTGTGGAAGATTGAGCCTAACCTGCTTGGATATGTGTCCCACGTCCCACTATCATCTCCTTGTTATATTTGAATTTCCCATACGTGAGCTCATAGTTGTGGTCAAGGACAGTGGCTTTGAACCTGAACAGCTTTATTATATTGAACTCCTCGATGGTAAAATCAGCATTAAAATGAGCTGAGGGAAAACTTGAAACTACTTCAGCAAGAGTGAAAGGTGAAGTCTTTACCTGCCGCTCCCTTTCCTTATGAGTCCTCTCTCCTTTGATTCTGTCAAGAAAGGAAAACTCAAAAATCGTGAAGTACAGTACTTAAACATGTGTTCTGTATTGAAAATGTCCTCCTAAGTGCAAATCCTAGCCTGTTTGGAAAGAATATGCACTTGATGAGCTAACTTCTCACATCCAGGCCCCACTCCACTGGGCCAACTATGCTTTGATTTCACAGGTGAGGTCTCCACACACCCTCCCTCTTGCAACTTCCCATACTCCCACACTCCCCAGCTCCCTCCCTCCGTGCACCTTCCCCCAGGCCTCCTATGCTTAGAATGCCCCGTCCTTGAGGCATTTTGTTCATCATGCCACAAAAATGTATTGTGTGTTGACCACAGGGCTGGTCCCAGATACTCCTTAATTATGACAGAACTCTGTCCTTAGCTTCCCTCAGCACCCCAGGCCCCGCCTAAGAATGCCTAGGCAACTGGCCGCTATGGCAATAGCCATTTAACACGGTGTCAGAGGCCTAGTATTTTGTTTTATAATATGTTAGATTCGAATTTAGTAACTCTAGAAGGCTGCTTAATCTTGGCACTCAACCACCTCGGAGGTGATTTTTCTCTTGAGCTAGGATTTACTCGTTTGGAGTAATAAAACTTCATGTTCTGTATATCTAAGAGAGGACTATACTGAAGTCCTTCTAGAAACTTTAGCCCTTGTGACACTTGTTCTGTGCAGTCTGAGAAGGACCTCAGTGCTGTGAACTAGGGATCCACAAAGTAGAAACAGAGCACCTCCCTCACACATTCCACACCTGAAGCACTTTCCAATAGGGCAGATGACAAGACCTGTGATCACTTCCTGCTGACGTCATTGACTCTATTTCATAGTGTTCAGTAGCAGAAAAAAACAATCTACTTTAGAGCAATGTCTATAATCTCTTGAATATTACCCAGCAGGCAGATGAATTGAAAACTTAATTTCTTTTTTTTTAAAGATTTTATGTATTTATTTGAGAGAGAGAGAAGGAACACAAGCAGGGGGAGTGGGAGAGGGAGAAACAGATTCACTGCTGACCAGAGAGCCCGACTCAGGGCTTGATCCCAGGACCCTGAGACCATGATCTGAGCCGAAGGCAGACGCTTAACGACTCAGCCACCCAGGTGCCCCAAAAACTTAATTTCTGATAAAACCACAGCTTTAGATTCTGGATGGAAGAGTTCGCTTCATCCAGCACCTTGTCGTCATTACCTTAACAATGCCAGACTATTCCAGAGGGAAGTATCGGTGATGATTTCAACAATTTCTTGTGAAATGTTTTGCTATATCATCATACCATAAATTTCAGATGGCTCATCCCAGCTGCAAACTAGAGAGCAACACCCTGTTGCCAGCATTACAGAATATGATGGGGTAGCTTGAATGTCTAGTATAAATCGCAAATGCTCCACCCTGAACTGGCCATGATATATTTAAATTAAACTTTGAAACTCATAAAAAAAACTTAGAAAGAAGAAAATTTACATTTATGGCCTCAAGGTAAATACTGTGACTGATTTTTTAAAATATTTTATTTGTCGAACATCTGGGAAGAAAGAAAGGTGATTCAGATTCTGGCTTTCAAATGTCACTTTTTAGGGTGCCTGGGTGGCTCAGTCCATTAAGTGTCTGCCTTCGGCTCAGGTCTTAATCCCAGGGCTCTAGGATTGAGCCCCGGGTTGGGCTCCCTGCTCCTCAGGCAGCCTACTTCTCCCTCTGCTTCTGCCTCTCTCTTTCTCTCTCTCCTGAATAAATAAATAAAGCCTTTAAGATGTCACTTTTTAAATTATAGTCTTGCTGAGTGACCTTGAAGTATTAGTCTATTGATTGGAGCAATAACTCCTTGGAGAAACATTGAGTAGATGGGAGAAAAAAAGCAACAGGGCTAACAAGTGTATGGCAGTCATACTCTATTAGGTACTAACTGATAAAGTGAGACAAATAAGAACAAGAAAATGTATATTTATATATAAAACTAATTATGTGTCTTGTCACATACTTTACCAAAATCACATAAAATATTTAGCTCCAGATAGATATACTTAGATGCACATATCTTTATATACACAGCTGTGTGTGACTGAAAGCAGACTATCAACACTGTGCCGTCTTGCCTCTTCCTTACACTGACTTTGCTGAAATGATCTCAGACAGATGTCTAGGTTATTCCCAAAGATCTCCAGCAGATGTAAGCAGCCTTTTAGGATTTTTAAATGTGAGCGCTGTTATTAAAAGCTCCAGCACTAAGCCACTGCATTGCCATGTATCAACTTCATGATCTTAGCAAGTCTTTCTACCTTTCTAAGCCTCAGTTTCCTTATCTGTCAAATGGTACAAAAATAGTGCTTACCTCATGGGGTTGTTGAGAGAATTGCAGGGTGTGGGTCACGCTGTCAGCATTTGGCACCTGGCTCATAATGTACAACCCATGGACTTTAACTCTTTTTATGACTATGGGCCCCAGAATGAAATGTCTGGTCATTATTATACCCAGCTAAATGTTTCCTTGCTCCATGAACGTTTCCATAAGGGGTCCTGCATACCACCTGGAAAGACTCACCAGTAACCCTGTGCCAGTCCCAGCTCAAACTCCTGCTTTCCTAGCTCTGTGTCAGAGACATGCAAGTGTCAGTGAGAACATCATTTCCCACAGATGTAGAAAAGACTGTGTTTCATGCATATAGTCATTGTGCTCCTAGTTCTCTTTTTTTGTTCCAACTTCCAAAGCTGCCCCTGTCACTAAAGAAATGAACTAGATCCAAAAGGAAACCAACAAAGATTGGAGCCCCCAGTGTGAGGCCCCAAGAGAACAGCCGTTTACAGAATATTGGATATTAAAACTCAGCTCTTAGCCTCCCTTCCAAATTCAACCATCTCCAGTTGATTTAAAATATAACATGTAAAGGTCTCAGGCCATTTTTTTTCCTCACCCTCCTCTCCTTCTGCATTAAATTATCACTTCTCAGCTTTGGCAGCCATAAAAGTTTGGTGGCATTTTCCTAAAGCATTTTGTGAGTCCTGGCGCAAGCTCTCCCGTGAGAGATGTAGCCCTCCTCAAGGGGCATGTTTACAGATGCCATAGCTCATGAGTACTTTCTCCCTGATGGAGCAACGCCTGATGAGATGGGCAGCCCCGGGGTTCATGCTGCAATCTCTGACATGCAGCCAGAGTACCCGTCACAGAGGCCTCCCACCAGCTGCCTTGTCCACACTTCATAACCCCACTCACGCCCACTCTGGCCTGACAGTGTGATTCGTGTGCAGGTGTCCAGGAGGCTGTGGTGAGCTGCCTGAACAAGCAGACACGGGAGCCTGCTGATGAGAACCTGTGTGTGACCAGCCGCCGTCCCCCGCGACTCCTCAAGTCCTGCGGTCTGGAGCCCTGCCCGGCCAGGTAAGGGGGCACCATGCCTGCCCTGCCACCCAGCAGCACGTTCCAAGTGAGGCGCTGTCCATGGGCAAGACCAGAATGCTTATTGTTCAAAACCCAGTGTTTTGAAAACCAATTAGCATCAGTTCAAACTTTTAGTCAAATCCACTTAAATGTAATTGAAAGCAGGGCTTTGGAACTCCAGCCCCACGGTCAGGCTCAGGGTCCAGAAGGCTCTGTGCACTGAAATGAGTCCCACGGCGTGACCAGAACGTGCACGTGCCACACTGCCAATGTCTCCCGAAGGGGACGGGATGCAACTGCAGGCTTCAGGGTCTCTGCCACTTTCAGGCTAGCTCGCAAGCCTGAAACACCATGGTGATGGATTGGCTCACGGGTTGCCGGGCGCAAGAAACTGGAATGACTGGGTGGTATAATGGATCCACCATGAAATCCGTACTCACACAGCATGCAGATTCATTATAGCATGTTCTCCAGTGTATGTGTGTGTTATTCTGCATGCATAAAATCAATTAGAGCATTTCATTGGTCGGTCCTGCCTGGGTCTCCTTTTTACCCAACCTTGAGTCTTATCTAATCAATCCAATCACTGGTTTAGTCCACACAATTTTATGCTGTCTCGAGAGACTAGCCTGCAGATACTTCTTTGGAACAAATCTCTGTGGAAGCTAAACCATGTTATCGATGATTCTGGTTTCAAAGGGAGAGGTTTCAAGAACCAGAGCCAGACTTTCAAGTCTGCTGATGGGATGAAGACTGTTATAAGATAAGGTCACATCCTAGATATGAAAGGGAATGCTGTTTCGGAACGATATTTCTTCTACTTCTGCAAAGTAACATGGAAGAAGTAATGTGTTGCCTTCGGGAATTGACAATAATTTGCAGATGTGGCTTATTTCTCAGTCAACAAAATGCCTTCCTTTGACACTTAAAGGATACAGACTGCAGGCCAGATCAGGGTACTTCTGCTGGTCACAAAGATGTCCCATATATTGATCTGAATGGCAGGACTGGTGTCCCATTCTGACTCAGAAAGGAGGAGAGCCACTGGGGCCTTCTTCTCCATGACATCCAGAAAAGCCATCAGCCAGTAAAATAGAGTCACAGGCTAGATCCAGAAAAAACTAGATCCGGTGCCTAGAATCCTGAGAAGCCTCTTTCCTATCCATTTGACCTGGTCCCACATCTCCAACTAACCTCACCATTCTTCAGTTGGGCGGACCTAACTGCCCGGGCAAGGGATACTAACCCCTTCTGTTTGACTCCATTCTCCCCAGATCAGAAAAAGCCGAGTGGTTTTGGCATGGGCAGCCTATAAGGGCCTTGGATAGGGGGTCCAGAGGTTTTCCTCTGAGCTTCATCACCCACCAGCTGTGTGGCATTGGGCAAGATGGCTGCCCTTTCTGTTTCCACATGTGCAAAACGAACAGGCTATGTCTGAGGTCACCACATCCTGCTCAAATATCCCATGACTCTTTGTTAGTCTATAGGCAGACCCAGCGGACAGCTACTGCCGTGGGCTGATAATTGATGTCATTTCTGTTCCGCTTTTTTACTGTCACTTTAAAAACAAGCCTAAGTGTCTAACCACATTCTGGGGTTGTAATGACATCCACATGCGGTGATGGGCTGAGAAGTTAGCACCCAGGACCAGCTGAAGATCTTGTGGGATTTGCAGCCACTAAACCCAGTCCTTCCCGGGCAGCAGAAGGGATAGGACACAAGGTGTTACTTCCCATCCTCGAAGTACTGACCACAGTTAAATTAGATGAGCTTAATTTATGACCTTTATACTGACTCCAAGACAAGAACTCTTGTTAGGCTAAACTTTATTGCATTTGCTCCAGATAAACTTAGTGCTTTGATCTCCCACCAGCCAATTGTCAGACTGACGGGCAAGACCTCTCCTACAGGGCACAGCCAGGGGTTTCTTGGGCGAACCATCCACAGCTGAGTGTGTGTAGACTGATGCTAATTAAAACAACAGAGAGGGCCAATGGACAATGGCCTGAGATGACTCACTCTCTTCATCTCGTGTCAAAGAGCCAAAATCAGATTTTCATCTTAAAAGTGAGAGATGAATGGAGGTGCATCTCCTATGAGATATTTTGGTATGATGCTGGGGCAAAGCCATCTCTCATTCAGAAAGTAGGTATGAGATGTACACAGAAGGGAAAAATGGGTTTGGTAGGGACATAAGAGTGCGTCGTTTTCCTACCAAACTTCTAGAAGTGCACCTTCTAGAAGGTTCCGTGGTTAGTAATTTAAATCTTTAATTCACAATTCTTATTGTGTATGGATGAGTGTACCCTGCACATTATAGGGAGTTCTCTGGTGGGCTCTTGGTCTGTATTGATATCCATGTGTTCAGAACACCTTAGCATTTTCTCTGGGACAAACAGAAATGATGTTTCTAGTCTTGGTCACTACGTATATGTCTCTGAGAGGTGGCACCTGGTTAAGAGCTGAGGCTTTCCCAGGCAGTCGTCAGGGAGCCACTTTTCCTCTCATGTGTGGTCAGAGTTCTCCAATCACATGAAAAATGCCATAGGCCCAGAGGGCATGTGCCATCTGGGCTATCTTTCTAAGATTAAATGTACCTTCTCCTGACTTTTTAACTCTGTGTGGATGGCTGGGCTGGTATCAGAAGCGTGTGTCCAACTTTCTCCAGGTTTAGACAGATACGGTCTCCCACCCAGCTCTCCACAGCAACTAGGGTATTTTCAAGCTGGAGGTATTCTGATTGTTCCAATGTGTGTGTGTGTGTGTGTGTGTGTGTGTGTGTGCGTGCGCGCGTGTGGGCACGCATCTGCTTATGCATGAACATGGACTGCCTCCATTTCTAGGGCACTTTAAAAAATCGTAGTTACCTATTGAAGAGGACTATATTTTAAAGTCATCCCTATCAGTTCCAAGTCCAAATCCTCCTCTCTGTGAAACTAGGAGCTGACATAATGTTTGACACATGGCAGGTACTTATTAAGTGTTTATTGAATACATGAGCATAACAGACTGGACCAAGTATATAAGGAGTAATATTTAGATCCAAGTACTAAGATAGCTGGGAAGACACCAGCGTTCTCTCTCCTGTCCATCGACCTACCCCCTCTCTTCCACCCACCAGATGATGCTGAAAGTGCCATTATTAGAGTCCCTTCTATAACTTTAAGGCTTTAAATACCAATTGAAAATATAAATAGACTTAGGAAAAGTAATCTTTTATGTTAGAAGCCATGGATAGCAAAGTCTTCCCAAAATAAGAGTAAGTGGGCAAAGTCTAATGGAGGAGAGAGTGGATATAATGGAGGTTGAATGAATTGTTAGCATTACCCAGGGAGCAGTTTGTTGGGAGAGATGGAAAGTAGTATATCTCCCTTAACAACCTCGCCCAAAATTGGCAAGAAGAAAATAGGACCATTTTTACTCATGATCTGACAAGAATATTGCATCAACATTGAGAGCAAAGAGGCTACAATTACAAGGAGGAAAAATTATTTTGGTTACCTTTTCCACCATCTGAGTAATTTGTGTCTAGAAGCCCCTCCATCCTGTTCACCTTCATGGGTGGGTTTGACCAGTTTACAGGAGAAATGTCCAAAAAGGAACTAAAATCCATCATTAGGAAAGAGGTTGACCTCCTTTTCCCAATAAGAAAGCTTTCTGAATATTATAATTATGCAAGTCACTTTACATGAATATTCTCATTCTTTAAAAGTCAAGCGTAGCAGAAGTAATCAAGGAAGAAAGACGTATGTCTCCTTTTCACCACCATGCCCTTCAGTTCCAGAACCTTCTTCTCCCCAGAGATAACCAGTTAGTGATTTGGTACATATCTTTCCAGACCCTTTTCTATGAATATATATGCATATATGAACATGAACAGATACATACAGTTTTCTTCCCTTTGGATCGTATTATATATATTTCTTGGCAACTTGATTTTTCACTTAATAATATGTCCTAAAAATCTGTCCCATCCATGAGACCACTAAAATAAAAACTATCAGATGGATTTCGACCTGTATTCAGACATTTTCCATTATGTTTAGCTACATGACCTTTAAGAGCTTCTATACCTTTTTGGATCCTCAGATTCTTTATCTCTAAGATAAGACCATAGTAAGAACTCAGAAAAATTCTCTTTTTCTTCTCTTTCATTTCTTGGCGAGATATACTTTTAGTTTGAAATAAAACATTGTTTTTTTTAATTTCAGGACTTAAATTTGATTAGTTTTTCTCTCTTATTCAACTAAGTCTTAATAACTAAGTTTTACTGACCATCTTCCTGGTTTATACTAGCAATGACATGAACAGCCCAAGGAAAGCCAGAAAGCACTACCTTTAAAAAAAAAAAAAAAGAGAGAGAGAGAGAGAGAGAGAGAACGAGAGAGAGAGAGCATGACTGTTATTAATTATAAGCATTTGATAGCTTGGCCAGTGTGTGTTGAAAAGATTTGGTAAACGTATGTGGAGGAGGGGAAAGAAGTAAGCAATGAAAGCCAGATGGCTGAAAATGAAGGAAATTCCAGGCAATTTCTGCAGCTTTGTTCTAACATACTTTTTAAACTAAACTTTTATTTCTGTGCAACAGAGAACAGCTGAGTGGTGCAGAATAGATAAACAGTAAAGGGAGAAAAAAGCCCATAATTCCAGGAACAGGACTTGGTTTCTGCCCCTCGCCCCAACCCCAGTGTCTTTTCTCAGACCTGGGGTTGTTCCTCGAACCAGCAAGAACTGTAAAAGAAGTTTGAGAATCCCTATCTGAGACGAGAGAGTTAAGAAAAACGTCTTAAAGGTCACAGAGTCTCCTCTTTAAAAGCAAACTTCAGAATGCCTGTTTTATTATACACTAACAAAACCCATGCGTACTAGCCGCAAATGATTTCCAATTTCTAATTTTCTTTTATATTGGCCGAAAATGGCTAGAGCAGAAGGTGTTGCCTTTTTTTACACGACCGTGTTTTAATTTATTTGATGGAGCTTTCAAAGTTTTGCAGGCACCTTCCCCTTTGACAACTTGTTATAAGGGTTACTGTTTCAACATGCTCTCCAAATATCGGTTTATCTTCTGCTGTGTTCCCAAAGTTTCCATATGCTGCCTTTTGGCTCTGTCCATACCAACTTGTAAGCACTTAAAGCAAAAGCACACCAAAGCTCACTGGCGTCCCCAGAAACTGAGTCCAGATTTGGAGGCCATATTCAGGCGCCTCTGGAGTTAGTACTATTACTAGCGTCATCCTCATTGGTAACTCCAGATGCATAATTACACCATCTCTCTCTTTTCTTCCACTGATGGACAAGTTACAACAGAGGAACCTGCCAAGACCTGTTTCTTTACTATTGGACCTGACTGGCCCAATGGTAGCCTCGGTTATTTCTCTCCCCAGGAATGAGTTGGCCCAGTGATCAGAATCATTCCCAGCAGCATTTTGACATCAACAAGGATAAATGTCACATGTATGCTTGCCTTGGGGCTTCAGTCTCCGTTTATGAGGAGAGCCCTTTCCATGGTTACACATCACCGGTTATATCAACCTCCAACCTCCACAAAATGAGTTTTGATGGTATTAGAAACTGTTTTGCGTGCAGAGATTTAGTCACTGCGTGAATCTGGGCTAAAAATCGAGGGATCAAATCTACCTTCCCATCATGTCACCTGAAAGCACAAATGACTGATTCTAAAAAGAAACATCAGCTTTAGGAAAATCCTTTCAATTAAGTCCTAAAAGGGAAGCTTTCCTGGTTTCTTAACATCTCTCTAATTGGACAGCCCTTCAGACCTTATGGTTCTGCTGGGCTCTGGGAAAGTCCTTATACATTCCATTGATTCAGGTTAGCCATCTGCATACACACACACACACACACACACACACACACATGCACACACATATGGCAGAAAATGTTTTAGATCTCAATTTAGTAAAATGAACATGCACTAGGCTTCTTCAGGTCCTACAGTCTGTTTGTATTTGGTTCTCAGAAATGACTAGAAGACAAAATCTGTCACTGGTTCATGGAAGAGAAAGATTTCAAAACAGTAACTGCTGTGAAGGAGGCAAGCACAGGGTTCTGTGGGAGCATGAGGCTGAGGGAAGACTCCCTGGAGGAGGCAGCACCTGTGCTGAATCGTAAGGTATAAGTAGGAGTTGCCTAAGGCGAAGAAGATAGAAGAGAGACATTGCAGGCAGAAGGAAAGGCAAGAGTGGAAGCTGGTATTAGAGGGTAGGCAGGGGCCAGATCCAGGATAGCCTGATAGGGTAGGTTAAGTTGTTCAGACTTTATGTCCTAAAGGTAATGGAGAGCCATTGAAAGGAGTTACACAGGGAGAGCAGAATAGTCAGATGTGCTTAGAGAAAAATTCCGTTGGGCTGCTCATCCAACAGAACAGAAGTGCTAAAGGTGGCTATCTTGGATTTTATGATCAGCACCTGCACTTTTTCTCCTGTAGCGTCATAAAGAGTATGCTCTATGTGAGCCACACTGTCACATTTTCCCTGAGAGTAATAATGACCTCTTGCCTGGGGTATGTGAGCATTTTCCTGCGCTCTCAAAATCAAGCCAGTGTGGTGTGGACTCAGCCTATCTACCTGGCAGGAAGATAGAGCCCCGGGCAAGGGTATCATGAAGGAGGAAATGAGAGGAGCAGCTGGATGATCCCTAGGTCCTTCGAGATCTAACATTGTGTGATCCTTCGAAGGTAATCATAATTATCCAGAGAACTGAAGCTTTCCAGGAACAAAAAAGTGAATTTGAGTCAAATTTAAGTATGAAGATAAAGCCTCTTTTTAGTCAAAAAAAGGAATTGGCCTTAACTATAAATTAAGGAGCCATGAGAAGTCTATAGGGAAGAAGACTTAGATTTCCACAAGAAAAATGTAGGCAAGTGCAACCAGGCAACAAAGATGGCTGAGCACTGAATTGATGAACATTTTAAAAATATTTTAGCGGTGTTTGTCCATGTGTAAAAGAACAGAAAGTATTCTGCCTCCCTCGGTTTAGAATTTTATAGTGCCCTTTAAGATAACTAGAATTTCTCTTCATTCAACCTCCATTAAACAAATCTATTGAATACCTATTTTGTGCTGGGCGTTGTGTTGAGGATACAGTGATGAAAACACCCACTCTGTTCCCTGAAGTAGAGTTAGGGGAATGGTCCTGAAGAATCCATTGTGTACTTCTTTTTTTTTTTTTTTTAAGATTTTATTTATTTATTTGACAGACAGAGATCACATATAGGCAGAGAGGTAGGCAGAGAGAGATGGGGAAGCAGGCTCCCTGCTGAGCAGAGAGCCCGATGCTGGGCTCGATCCCAGGACCCTGAGATCATGACCTGAGCTGAAGGCAGAGGGTTAACCCACTGAGCCACCCATTGTGTACTACTTATCATGGCTACTTTCAAGTGCTCCTTCTAAAGATGGTTATTGAACTATTCATCCTCCCATGTTCTTCACTGCTCCAAGAGCTGACGTATCTGAACCAGTCATTAATCCCATTGCGTGTAAGACCATGAGGATGGAAATATCACCACCTGATAACTCCCTATTGTAGATATGGTGATGAAACACTGGAGTTTCACAGTTCACAAACCTTCCGGCTTACAAATCAATCAACAGCTGTAGAGTGGAAACTCCGAAAGTAAATCTTTTCCACTTTTTTTTTTTTTTTTTGCCTTTTCTTATAAACCAGTGTTTCTAAAGTCTGAAGTAATAATTTAAGGGCAAGCAATAATTTGGCCAACACTTGAATTGAGAATTATTGCTGCCTAAGTGTACCTGATGCCTTCTTTGGAAACTTTGAATGAAGGCCTCATGTGCAATTTGAGATGGAGGGCTTTTCTGTGACCTTAGCATTAGAAATCTGCTATGTTATTATATTCCTTAAACTTGGAAAACAAAGAAGTAAGAAAAAGACTTAAGAAAGAGATAGAGGCGCCTGGGTGGCTCAGTGGGTTAAAGCCTCTGCCTTCGGCTCAGGCCATGATCCCAGGGTCCTGGGATTGAGCCCCTCATCCAGCTCTCTGCTTGACAGGGAGCCCGCTTCCCTTCCTCTCTCTGCCTGCCTCTCTGCCTACTTGTGATCTCTGTCTGTCAAGTAAATAAATAAAAATCTAAAAAAAAAAAAAAAAGAAAGAAAGAAAGAGACAGAGAAAAAGATATTTAAGTAACATAAAAATGAAAGACTGAGAAGGAGAATGCCCTGATTTGTGCCCAATAACCTGGGGAATACAGTTGAGAAACAGTTCATCCTCCTGAAAACCTTGTTCTTGTCATGGCACCAGCCCAAGGTCAGGCAGTTAGATTATCTGCCACGGTCTGTCACAGAGCAGAGCCCAGCCAACTTTCCTGTGGTGAATCATTGTTCTTCTTTCAAACCTGTCTTTACCATTCCTTTTTTTCTTCATCATTTTGTCTAATTATCCTTACTAAAGCTTCAAGGAATTTCTGTATTTGTGTTAGTGACACATTGAAGCTTAGAATGATCGCCTTTGGATTAACAAAGCTCCCAGGCCCACCAGATGCTCCTTGGTTTCTCATGGAGTTTTTATTCACTTACTGAGCGACTATCCACAGGACGTCAGCTGCATGCTACAACAGCTGGATGTGGTGTGTTCTCTGTACACTGGATCCTCAGTGGGTCGACGTAACTGCCTTCCTAGCTGGCCAGAGAGAGCTCCTCAGGTGATTCAAAGATCTGAAAATGGCCTCCTACCCTGATTGCCTCAAATCTGACACTTATTCAGCTATCAGTGATGGTGTGAAATAACAAAGCCATGGTTTCCTTTGATGGTGTACATGCCTCTGGGAGAGGTAGCTCATGATCATCTTAGCATAATTTTTTTAATCTTTCCTAATAAAACTCTTGGTACCCAGGGAACTTGACTTCCGGATAAGAACCAAGAGGAAACTTGGTGATGCCAAAACTCAATATTCCCCAACAGGAAGAGGAAGACTGCCTGGAATAAGGGAGAAATCGTAGGTTTTGAGATCAGACAGATGTTGGCCTCCTCATTTGCTTTGTGGTGTTAGGCTGGTTACTTTAACCTCTCTAAGCTCGGTTTGTCCTTAACTGTAAAACAAAGATCATTGTCCAAACCACAGACAGGGCTTGTAGGATGATCATATGTGTAAAACACTCAGCCAGTTCCTACGTCATGTAATAGAGACACTCAAAAAAGACAGGAGTCTTCCATCCCTCTTAAATCTCTATGCAGGAAACCGTACAATGTAAGAAAGGCTTTGTATTCATTTTATAGTTGTTATAGTTTATTCCTAAACTTTCTTAACCAGCTAGCCTAGGAGCTGAGTAAAGGGGAGGGTATAGATGGAATCTAGCTTCAAGCTGAGTTTCTTCAGTGGCTCTGGAACAAGAAACAGAGAAGCTGGTTCTCATGGATTCCACCAAGCCTACTAAAGGCAGCAGCTGTTGGGACATTCATTTAACTTGAACACCCAATCCAGTAAGGTATGTTTTTTCTAAGAATGGTAACAGTATGATGAAGTGGGAGCAGGGAAGATAGAGGCTAAATATTCGTAAAAGTTAATGTTCTGTATGATGTTGTTATTGAAAACAAGTCAGACGCATGGGCAAGGGAGGTGTGAGTCCTGGAAATGAGCAGCTGTGTCCTTATGGTCAGAAAAGCCTTTAATGAGTCAGGAAGAAATCAGGAAGCTTGTATAAATGATGTTATTCCTAACCAGTTGTCTCTTCAAATACTTGTGGGAGAGGGAAGAAAGAGAAGAAGAAAGAAAATTAAAAAAAAAAAAAAAAAGTGAAGGAAAGAAGTAAAATCCAACCCAGGATACAGATAAGGTGTAGGGCATCTTGTGCCCACATCCTTGCTAACTTTCCCAGGCCATCTTTGAGCAATGTAGGCTTTCCTGAACAGCTTCCATTTTGGGGAGCTTACAATATACCAGACACTATGTTCATCACTTTACATACATTACTTTGTTTAATTTTCTGCATGGTTTTGATTACTATTCCTAACCTAACGTTACACCCAAGGAAACTGAGTCTTTAGAAGGATTATTTAACTAGCTGGTAGCAGGTTCAGATTTGGAACAAGCCATGTTTATTTCCAGAGCCATTACTAAAGAGCTTGTGGTTCAGTCCTTGCCGCTATTAATGATGTTTATATATCCTCCATCCTGTCCTTCCATCCCTCTGTCCATCCCTTTAACCACACCTCCCTCCCTCCATCCATCCTTCCCCTACCCTATTCTAGACATGGGAATTACACAGTGAAAAGAACCAGTCCTCTTTTCCCATAGAAGGTTATAACCTAGTGAAGATCATCCAAACAAGTTAACAGGCTCTTCTTTCTTTTTCTCCAGCAGATAACCTTCATCTCATACTCTCAATTACTAAGGATAGAAGTAGACTCGCTAGTGCTTAAGGGACAGCAAAAACTTTATTACAGCACACACTTCTTGGGGCAAAGCCAATATATAGGAAATGAAACAAGCTGAAAGAGAGACTGAATAGACCTAAAGTGAATATCTTAAAATCCAGACTGTGTCATTAGACAAAGCATTCAGTTCCTTAAAAAAAAATAATAATAATAAACAATTATAAGGGAATACTAACTCATCCAGAGAGATGCAGCCTGGACTTACGAATCTGGAAGCCACCTGGCTGTTTTGGAGCCTTGCATCTTTGCTCTGCCACTAACAATCACTGGCTTAGTTTATGCTTAGTTGATGGCCTGTTCATGTTGTGAAGGACCACCACCATTTTCCTCTTATACATGCGTATGCATGTCTCTTTCTCCACTGCTTCCCTGAGTCCCTGACTCCTTTCTATGGCACTGTCTCCTCTGACTCTTTCTGAGCACCTCTTTTCTATACCAGACTTAATTCTAATTACCTTGCCTTCTGACTACCCAAAATCCCAGATGACCTTTCTCTACCACTTGGACAGGGCTGCAATTTTTTCAACCCTTTTTCTCCCACCCCCTTCCCATTTATTTGGTTCAACTCAACTAAGAATTAGGAAAGCAAAACTACTTAAATTAATTCACACTAAAGTGTAAGGGGCTGTTCCCAATCATTCATTCCAGCCTTAAAAGCATGGGCCTGGGAGTACAAAATCTGAGATAATATCAGTTCATACAATTTACTCACTCCTTGGCCTTGGCAGATGGTTTAACTTTTCAAAACTTTCATTTCTTTATCTTTAACTCTTAGGTAATTGTTGTGAGGATATGTATATTAAGTGCTTAGCATAGTACTGGGCACATATTAAGTACTCAGTAATTAGTAACAGGTGTTAGGTGTGTTTTTTTCTGACAGGTGGACTCTCACCTTTTTTTTTTCCCCTAAAGGAAGCAGAGACAAGCTGCCTAGTGTGAGCCACAAAGACCTGACTGTATGTTATTCTAAAAGCTCCAGCCCCTAGGGAGTGGGTACTTTCTGCTGGTTAGGGGAAAAGCCAACTCAGTTCAGCAAATATCTGTTAAATTCTTGCCCTATTGTCAGGTCTGAAGGAACAAACACATCTAAGACTTGATCCTGGGGCTAGGCACTAACATTTGTTGGTGGCTAGCACACAAACAGATCATTACAATGCAGTCATAATGGCCATGATAGAGATTGAATGGCTGTTGTCTGGGAACTGTAATAGGAGTGACTGAATTCAGATCAGGGAAAGGGACTCAGGAAAGATGACCACTGAGCTGAGTCTCTTGTTCTTACAGATGTTTAAGTATTTTTTCTGAAACTCTAATTAAATATGTAATTGATATACTACTTGGATATTCCTTCTAAGGTCCTGATGCAGGCATTTCAAAAGCTTTTGGGCCGTTTTGTGTCCTGCCTTTCTGTCCCCTTTCAGTCTTCCAGATAAGCCTAAAATGCTTGATTCCTCCATATTATAAGAGTGTATCTGGTGGTTCTCAGTTAGTTACCAGGGAGCTGATACATTTATGTCCCAGAACCACGTAACAGAATAGCAATGATGCCAACTGTTTAAAATAGGCCAGATTAACTTCCTGCCAGCTTTATTGAATCTTTGTCCCAAGGGTAATACTGGAACATGAAGTCTGTTTATTTTCCTGTAAGTTGCATGTCCTCTCCAAGGTATCATGCTGCCCTCAGACAGACCCTGATGCCTCAGGATTTTCGAGAGAGGACCTAGGACATAAGGCATTGTATTTGTGTTGGATCTTCAGGCAGTGGTGGAGAACTATGGACAACAGAAGGACCACTCACTATGTCTCATACAGTCTCTGCCATTTCCCTCCGTTGTACACTCAAGACGAAGAACTCCTGGGTTAGATAGCTTTACAAAGTTCTCTGAGTTCTGTGCAACTTGGCATTGTGTAAATACAAGATACTGAGCTATTACTCTCTGTTATTTCTTCTTTTAAGCCCCCGCTTCCTCTCTTGCCATGTGAGATATTCCAGAAGGTTGGTTTTCAGGGCCCCACTGTCCAATTGGTCCTCTAAATACTTGCGTATGGTGCAGATGCCATCAGAAGATTTGCTTAGCACACAGAGACAGCAGCATTATGGAGAAACCTCAGTTTGGGAACTGGCCCTCAAATTGTTTTTGCGATTTAAGGAGTAAAGACAAGGGAAATTTATATTCTGGACGTGGTAAAAGCCCACATGCCAAACATGGGTTTCTCCTTTATTAGAGTCAAAAGTGTATGTGGGAGGACTCTGTAGATCATTGCTGAATATGCCCAAGGTGCTCTTGGAGGTGCTCTTGGAGAAGCTGAATTACAGTTCCTGGTGCTAGAAAATAAACCTTGCATGTCACTGATGGATTTACCAGGGAAATTTCCTGGAATTAAAAAAATCTCTGTGGGTTGTCTGTTGCCCATCCCACCCCTCACCCCACCATACTTTTCCTGCTTCACCTCCTTCCCCAGACTAGCAACCCAGCAAAATCAAAAATCGCAATGCCCATGGCGTGTACAATTGTAAGCTCTTTTAAGCCGTGGAAAATCACAGAAGGAAACTGTTATAAGCCAGGTATTTATTGATGTAAAATTCACCACAACTAGACAGATACCATTTATCAATGCTCTTTTTGTGAGGAAAACGATGCCAGAATTATAATGTGGGGGAGAGGCTGATAGTGGAGCCAGATCTTCCTCACAAGATGCATCCCACGGTCAAGCTCAATTTTGTGGTATTTTTTTGCACTAATGGTGGGCGATTTGTTTGCAACAGGGGGGAGACAGTAAGATGACAGTTGGGGGGCCAGAAAAGCTTCCATTTCTCTCCTCTCTATCCTAGGTAACCTGTTAGACACTTCCATGGGTCTTCTGAAGGCACAGCCCAGGCACACCTAGAAATAGCTTCGTGAAAATGGGCACTGTCATGTACTTTATCCTTAATTTAATGGAGGTTGACAATATAACTGACCCATGGTGGAGTGAAGTAAAACCACATGTGGGCTGGATTGACCCTCCATTGATCTAGAAAAGAGAAGTGTTGTTTTCCAGCTCACCCTGCATAATTTACTCCTCCAGGAGGGAAGCTCTGCAGGACAACATTGGCAAGAGGTAGACTACTTTTCACCACACATGGTCTTGCTGCAGCTGTGTATCTACCTAGATCTAAAAAGTAGGCCCAGGGATTGTATCCCTTTCTCCTGACATATAGAAAGGTGGTGTGTTGAAATCTTATGTACTTGGTTATGATATATGGTATCTTGCTGCATCTTTTCATACTCAAGTGTGTAAAATTCCTTTCCATCATCTCTCTGAGCATAAGTGAACACTAAATGTAAACCTATCCCACCAGCCAGTTCCATAATTGTTTAATTGTTTGCCACCTATCACATTTGAGGACCCTCCAAACAAACTGGTGTCTGAATTGGGTGGGTCTTCTGAGCATCAAATGCATCCATTTGTTCACAAAGAACTCTCTGTGCCTGAAGAATCAATTGAAAAGATGAAGCGTCATTGGGTTTCTACTCCAAATCACCATGCCCATGGCAGATAATGCTAAGAGGTCAAGAGACTTCAGCATTAGTCCATAGCATTGTGAATCCATGTTTGTTGTGACCAGTTTTGCCAACCAGTTATTGGAAGCTGGGTTCTCTCACTTTCGGTGACTGAAAGATCACAGTCACTTGAGGAACTTGGTGGACATCAAATTCTCATCACTTTCTGGTCTGTCCTATTAGAACTTTTAGTACCAAGAGACCATAGGGCTTTATTCTTTACACTCTAAAAAGCCACAGAGCAAAAAGGAGTTGGGCTGACAGACTTGTCTAGAATCTAAAAATTTGGTAAGTGAGTCTCCCTTGGTTACTGGGGTTACAGAATCCCAGAATGTAAGTTGGCCCAATTCCCGTTATTTTACCTGTGAAGAAAGTGAGGCCAAAGGTACTAAGTGACTTGACCCAGTAGCTATGCCTAGCGGAGCTCAAACTAAAAACCATGATAATGTTTCTCAACTTAGAACTCAGTGTTTACCATAAACAGGTAGAATCCAGAAATTGATATTGTGAATCAGAATTTAGATCTAGAGCCAGACTTCCTGAGTTCAAATCCTGGCTCTGCTACTTAACAACTGTTCTTGAGCAAGTCACTTTACCCTCCCCCCAATCCTCATTTCCTTATCTGTAAGATGAGGATAAAATAATACCTACCTCAGGGGTTCTGTGCAGCTTTGATGGGTTAATATATGTGAGGCACTTATATGAGTGCCTCATTATTGAAGAATAGATTCATCTGTGTAAGAGTTTTCCAGTGCCAAAGATACACTATGAGATGGAATCTGGTGACAGAATAGAGGACCCAGATGGACATAATATACTCTAAACTAGACTAAGAAAGAATTCTTTTTCTCTTTATCTCATTAGCACTGTATTTTATATATAGCTAAGGAGATACTAGTTACCTCAGGTAAAAATCTTTTATCCTTTCCGAAGATACTGCTATCAGTCAATAAGAAGAACATTCCTTCCTCTTTAAGAGTGAAGAGCAAAGGATAAGGGGTTAGGAGGGATATAAATGGAGAAGGGGGAAAAAAGTCCACTGCATTCATAGAGCACAAGGATTTTCCCAGTAATTTAATATGAATAAATAATAACCAAGAATTAGGAATTCAGTTGACCTCCGTGTGGCACAATCTTTTGGAGCTCATGGATTCCAGTGTTCCTACTCAGAATTTACTTACTGGGTTGCCCCACTATTTCTCTTTTCCCAGCTGGGAAAATGGGTGGCAGGCTCTGAGGATCTGAGGACAGCTAGAAAGTTCTCTGTGGCCTGGGAAATGTTGGGCTACATGAAACTAAACCCTTAATTATTCTAAGTGTGGGATAAAGCAAGTACAACCAAATGGCAAAATAGTTCCTCTAATTTGGATATAGTAATAGCAGTAATTCCAAGGAACCACAAAGCCCATTTCTTTCTGTTGGCCTCTGTTGGGTATGAGAAATAATACTGTAATAACAATGACTACAATAATATTGATGCCAGCTGCTAGGTGGTATTTTGCTCCGATCACCTGTACAAACTACAGGCTAACAGGTAAGAATACAGTTAAGAATTCTAGAGGCAGAACTCTTAGAATTGAACCATGGCATGTGTGTGTGTGTGTGTGTGTGTGTGTATGTATGTGTATATATATATATATATATATATAAAATAAAAGTACTTATGTCTTAGTTGCCATGAGGATTAAATGAGTTAGAGCATGTGAAGTTCCTAAAACAATACCTAGTACATAACAAACATCCCAAAACTATTGGAAGCTGTTTTTGTCACTGTTGTCCCATTTTACAGACAGAGATGTTGGCATTCAAAATTGTTAACTTGCAAAAGGTTATAAAACACAGGTAGAAATATGTTCCACCCCTAGTCTGCTGGAATCCACAGTCTGGATCGGTCTGATTCCTTGGCATCACGCTCGAGGGCCTCCTACTCGATGAACATAACTCAGGGATTTAGGGCAATTCGTCACTAGTATTTGGATCCAAGTGTGTTTAAAAATAGTGTTCCAGGGATGAAAGTGCTAGCAATAAATGAGCATTGTGGATAATCAAAAACAAATGAGGGGTTTAATAAGCCAATATAAATCCTAATGTGTAGATTTAAATTTATTCAGACTTTAGCCTGATAATAATCCCTTAACTCACCCTGAGATAACAAAACATCAAAGAGTGAAACGTGCATTCTGCTTGAAGAGATCTTTGAACCTAAGTTGAAAAATAATTTTAGGTCGTTTTTGTGTGGTCTCTTATGAAAACATTTGTGAAAGACCTCATTCTTGCTCCTCAAGTAAACAGCCTTCAGGGCTCGAAAGTGCACGAGTTGCTGTTCTCTATGTCCTATGGGGGTGGAACATCTGTTTGTGTGTTTGTGTGTGTGTGTGTGTGTGTGTGTGTCTTTCTCCCCGTCCCAGCACTGATGGAATGAATCACACCCTCCATCAAGGGTGTGATGAAGCAAGCACCTAGCTGCTTCCTCTTCTGATTCCTCACGAATCAAACTCTGGAGACTGAGACAGGGAGATCTCTCCAGGGGAGATGGCTCTATCTTTTGTTTTCCTCTGTCAAGCTAGGTTTGAATGGAATTTGTGATCTGATTAAATACAGTGGAGAGCCTCCTTGAAGCACTGCCTGTGTTCCCCTGTGCCACTGGCCTATTGGAATTCTCACCAAAGCCTGACAACCCGTAAGATGGATGGGATGGGAGCAGGCTGGGCACCCGTTCAGCAGCATCCTTTGAGCTGTGAGTTTGAACTGTGGTCAACTTAAGTCATCTTTGTCACTGGGGCATAGGTTGCCCACAGTGCCTCTGTTTCGAGGCTCTGTTACCCACCCCATACTTACATCAAGGAAAATAAGAACCAGAGCTTTCCAAGGACTTCCTAGACTTTCTACTCTATATTCTTTCCAGCCCCAAGTATGGAAGTAGATAAATTAGCATGCCCCAAGGGCATCGTGCTTTTCCACACCCCATTCTTCCTGGAACACCCTGTTTTTACTTCTACTTTGGCCTGGCCACCTCTTACTATTCAAGCCTCAGCTCAGATATCACCGCCTTCAGGAAGCTTCCATGACTCTATGTCTTCCCTCTTGACCCCCAGTCTATATTATACTTCCCTAATTTTCCTGTTTATCTGTTTCATTCCCATAGACCCCACAGAAATACGGTCTGTGTCTGTCTCATTTCTTCACATTGAACCTGGCCACAAAAAATGCTTAAAAATCACGAGTTGAATGAATAAGTACATGAATAGCACATATTATCATGTCTTGTAGTTGTCTCCAAAAGCCCTTAAGGTCAAGAATTTTTTTTGACTCTGTGTCCCCATCATTCGGCATAGTATTTAGTACACGGTACATTTTCAACAAATAAACGCATGGCTGTAGGCACACATACATGGGTGAATGGCTGAGTACATGGGCAGAAGAAAAACTTCAGTCTACAAAACTGACAAAACAAGTATGATGAAAGGAAAGAAGAGGCAAACTCTTGCTGGAGATAACAGAATCGGGTTTGCTCATCCTGATATAAAGGACTGACCTTCCCAGGCATTTCCCTTGAAGAGAAACCCCATGAGTATCCATGAGTATAAATGTCCAGAAAGGTTTCTGTTGACGGTATAAACAAATGGATTACAACTGCTCAAGAGAACTGACTCCAGGAAGTGTATTTGTTTGCTGGACTACTGTAACAAAGCACCAGTAGCTGGGTGTCTTAGAAGAGCAGAAATGTACTCTCTCACAGTTCTGGAGGCTAGACATCTGAAATCAAGGTGTTGGCAGGGCCAAGCTCCCTCTCTGTGTCTCTGAACCTGGAGGAGAGGGATCCTTCCTTGCCTCTTTCCAGCTTTGGGTGCTTTGTCAGCAGCCTTTGGAGATCATTGGCTGGTAGATGCAACTCTAATCATTTTCCTTGTCTGTCTCTGTGATCAGATTTCCCCTTTAGCGTTGGTGGTATAGTGGGGATCATAGCTGCCTTCCAGATTTCCCCTTTTTATAAAGATCCCAGTCAGTCATGTTGGTTGAGTACCTGCCTTAATGACCTCATTTTAACTTGATTACCTCTGTAAATACCCTACTTCAAAATAAAGTCACATTCTGAGGTCCTAGGAGTAAGGATTTCAAACTTACCTTTTTGGGAGGACATTATTGACCCAAAATAGGGGTAAAATCCATAAATGAGGACTTTTAGTGAAGAATGTCACCTGAGAATCAACAAATAGATGGAGGCCAAACAATTCCCTTAACTCCAAAATACTTGATCCCAACTCTTAAAAGCCTTCTATTCTACTTGGGATGATAACTAGAGAAAAACATGTAAGCCAATAGAATTCCATCAGATAAGATGCCCCATCTCTTTCGTGTTCTTACATCACAATGTAGTCAGTGTTGTAAAATATAAACAAGGGCCAAATGAGGGTAAATTCAGTAGAGTTGCAGAGGGTACAGTCAATATGGGTTGGAATCAGAAACTTTCCCTGAAGAAGAAGGGCTTGAATCAGACCTTGAGACAGGTACATAGACAGCTTTCTAGGCAGAAGCTGGAAGCAAACTCACAGGTAGAAAGAGGGAAAATGGTGTGTTGGGAAGCCAACACATGGTTAAGCTTGGCAGAAGCTTGCTTTATTTGAAGGAAGTAATCTGCAAAGGAAAGGAGTTCATTTAGCGGAAGACCTTCAGGTTGGATGTTAATTCATTAAGGATGTTCATCAATTAAGATAAAGTAGAGAGAAGTAGGAATAAAAACCAAAAGATGGTTAGAGGACAAAAAAGAAAACATTTGTATGTATGATCTAAGTAAATCCTCCTCTGATCTGACCACAAGGAGAACAAGCTTGCAATTATTTTTAGTAGGAAATTTCCATCTAGAATTCTAAGCAAAGCAAAAATCTCAAACTTCCAAGGGCAAGAGTGATTATGTGGAACATCTAACCTTCCAACCTGTTTCCCAGGCAACTCCTATCTGAGTCATAACAGCCAGCAGAAATTCTATCTCATTGTAATGTGCAGTCACCTAGAACGCAGGGTGATCAGAAAATGGGAAGCAGGGCACCTGGGTGGCTCTGTCAGTTAAGGGTCTGCCTTTAGCTCAGGTCATGGGATCAGGTCCTGCATGGGGCTCCCTGCTCCACAGGGAGTCTGCTTCTCTCTCTGTCCCTCCTCTCACTCATTCTCTCAATTTCTCTTTCAAATAAATAAAGTCTTTTTTTTAAAAAAATGGGAAACAGAATTTAGATATTAACTAAATCAAGATGCCTTCAGGTAAATAGGCACATGGGCATTTCTTGGACAGTGGCAGCTCATAGAGGTCTTAGGGGTATAGGAGGAGAGGCTGAAGATACTCTGTACATTTGTGCCTAGCTTTAGATCCATTTGCCATTCAATATGCTCCATAAAGGAGGTATGTTTAAAGCAAATGGCATGGTAGTAATGAGATAGTAAATCTATATGTTGCTGCAACCACTTTTTAAGGAACTAATTTTTTAAAAAAAGAAGAAGACTTGACAAAGAGTTATTTACAATGTTGATAATATTTATTTTTTTTTTTTTTAAAGAACTGATTTGGAAGGTAAGGCAAACTGTCCTGGTTAAAGAGTCACTTTGACCACACTGTTTTCCAGTGGAAATGAGGGCTTTGCCATCTCAGGTGTTTGGTAATCCTGACTATAAATATTTTTATGGAACCAAAGCCTCGTGCCAAACCAGCTGACTTCCAGGAGAAGCCTGGCTGCATCTCCTGTTTCCTGAGCTCTGCAAGCTACTCTTTTACAAAGAGCCCTGATTCTCATGGTGCTGTTTATCATACATGCTTTTGGTTAATTTTTGGTCTTTAAGCATATTTTTACTCTCTTATCTAATGCTTCCTTTGATCTTTTCATTTATCTTTTCCTAGGCCATTTGAAGGAGTTTTCTAAAATAGAGTTTGTGTGTGAAGCTAGCAAATCCATCTGCTACGGCGTGTAACTGTTTTCCTAATCTTTTCTATCTTCCTGCCTGTGACCTTCATGATTCCCTCCTCTTGTCCTTATCAGGGTAAGAGTAAGCTGAGTTCCCTTCCCAGCTTTGGGGAAATCACTTTTCTCTTTGAGCCTCAGCTTGCTTATCTATGAAATGGATATAGTAATGCTTGTTTTAAGTACTCCTGAGGTAGAAGGATCAAGCAAGATCACATAGATGAACAGACCTTGTGGATTGCAATTAGCAATATAAACGTAATTGGTTATGAGCTCCATGCTGCCTGTCTTCTGAAATTCTGTAGTACTCGTGGTTCAGCCAAATGGCTTAGCAATTAGCTTGTTGCATTGCTATCACCCAACATTGTTTGCTATGTCTCCTGGGAGTTTGTCAGTTCTATCTTTGCTGAAAGCATGTTGAAGGTCATGAGCATGTTTCCCACATCCGGATCTGTCACACTGCTGAGCAGTGAAGGCTTAAATGATAAGTTAATGCAGGCAGGTCACAAACGTCCTTTCCCTCAGTTTCCATAACATATGGCTACTCTATCTGATTCACTCCAGGAAGAGTTCTTACTCTACTCATTTAATCTCTATCCTCACAATAACCACCCACGCATTTATTACTTATTATTATTATTATTATTTATTATTACTGAGTAATAACAGTTCATATTAGCTAATGTTTAGAGAGCCCTTAATCTGTGCCACTGTCCTGATGCTCTTTTCATAGATGTTCTCATTTAAGCTTCATAACAACCCTTTGAAGTGGGTATTGCTATTCTCATTTTATTTTATTTTAAGATTTTATTTATTTATTTGACAGACAGAGATCACAAGTAGGCAGAGAGGCAGGCAGAGAGAGAGGAGGAAGCAGGCTCCCTGCTGAGCAGAGAGCCCGACGCAGGGCTCTATCCCAGGAGCCTGGGATCATGACCCGAGCTGAAGGCAGAGGCTTAACCCACTGAGCCACCCAGGCACCCCTATTTTCATTTTATATATAAATACATCGTCAAGTAACTTACCCAAGGCTGTGCAATTAGGGAGCGGCACAGTATAGTTCATTTACAGATAATCCAGTTCCAGAACCCACAATCTTCTACATTATGCTGCAATACCACCTTGAGCCTCTACAATGAGCGGGGCACGGCAGTAGGTGCTGAAGATATTAAGATGACTAGGTCGCAGCCATAGCAACTCCTTTGTGGAGTGCAGTCTAGTAAGAGAGATGGACACATAGACAAATACCTACAATGTAATGAAGGTGAGTCTAAGGGGAGAAAAGAATGCCTTCAGGAGGAAAAAGACAGTAGCATGCTGCAGAGGGAAAGGTCTAGCTCTGCCTCATGGGAAGGAGATCCAAAAGGACTAGGAGGAGGGTAGTGTTTAGAATCTAACCTGGGAGTCAGAAGAGTTTGCCACCGAGAGAAGATGGGTATTCGTCTGCTGGTACTCAGCAAGGCTGAGTGCAGGGGGGACCCAAGATTAAATCAGAAAGGTCTATTCAAACTCCTTTGGGAAGCACACTACAGGCAGTCAAGGAATTGAACCCAGGCTTGTGGATAACCAGGAGCCAATGGATTTTTTTATAACTTATTTTGAAATCATTTTAGGTTTAGAACATGTTACAAAAATCATAGAGCTCTCTCTTACCAATTCCCTTGGTTCCATAGTCATTAACAAAATAACAGTATTATTTTGGAGAATAGTTTCAGGTGATATACCATTGCATTTCAACACTTAAGTGTTACTACGTAAGTACAAGGATGCTCTCCTAAATAACCAGAGTATAACCATCAAAACTAAGAAATGGCATTAATTCAGCATCACCATCCACCAGCTGTGCCAGCAATGTCCTTTACAGGTCCAAGATCCAATCCAGGGTTCCATGTTACGTTTGGTTGGCAATTTTTTTTTTGGACTCTCTATCTCTGGGACAGTCTTTCCTCATCTTTCATATTCTAGATATTTTTGAAAACTATATGGCAATGACTTTGTAAAATGTCACTCATTTTGAGTTTGCTTGATGTTTCTTCATGATTTTTTAAATTTTTGACGGAAGTGTGATGCATCCTTCTTAGTGCATGGTATCAAGAGACAATGAATGATGTTACGTCCCATTCATTTCTGATGATGTTAACTCATTATTTGGTTAAGATGATCTCAGCCAGGTTTTCACTGTAAAAATAATAAGGACACTGCACTTATTATTAGTAAGTGACAAATAGGTATCTTTGCAGAGAGATAATCTGAAACTAAGTTAATACTCTATTCCTCATCAACCTTTTCCTGACCAGCATTAGTATTCATTAATGGCTCTTGCCTGAATCAGTTATTATTATGGTTGATAAACAGCAACTTTCTAAATTCTACCTTCTAGATTATTAATCTAATTTTATTATTAATGATCTTCTAGATCATTAATAGGCATTCTTTAAGATACAGCTTTCTTATCTTGTTTATTTATAAACTTCTATTTTACTCAAAAGATTAAAATCCATTACTATCAAATTGTCCCGGACATGGCCGGTGGGAGCCCCTTCAGACTGGCTTCCGTGTCCTTTTGACATAAACTCCATCATTCTTTGAACACTTCCCAGTTTTCTGACACAAGATATTCTAGGCTCACTTTTTTATTTCCAGTTCCCCTGCCCTGGAGCCATTTCTACAGGAACTAATTCCTTAGTAGAGAATGCTTTACAATCCAAAATCTGGGCACTTGATATACTTGATTTTACTGAAATGCCATTGCTTTTAGGCCTCTCAGCAGAGAGATCTAAGAAATATTCTATTGTATTTACATACATTCATTTGTATCTGTTGATATGACGATGTCTATCTGGGTACCTGTCCGTTTGTTAAAAAACCATGAGTTCATACTGTTTGCAATAGCAATCCAATTCCACAAGGTTTATTCTTCCCCCTTCCCATATTTGCAACTCCCTTCTCTGACAGTAAGAAATGGGCCTCCCATTCCCCTTCATGTATTTATGTATTTGTTCTGTATTCCTTGTATGTTTAATCTCCAGGTACACTGGCCCGGTGCTAAACTCTGTCACATGCCAGTGAACAGCTCCACACTAAGCCTCAGGCTAAAATTCAGTTCCTACAAAGAGGAAGAAAAAAAAGAAGTTGGGGTGAGGAGCCAGTTAGAAAGTTCAGGTCCAGCCACCATAGTGACCCCTCACCCCGGTGACTGCACTGGACCACAGCTGAGCCTGGAACATACTGGTCTCCGCCCCACTGAAACCTCAGCTCAGACTTCCGTGAGGTTTTTAATCAGAGGAAGCAAGTGACCAGAGTCACATTTTGGAAGCACTGGGCTGTGGATAAGCCGGAAACTGTAGGATATAGTGATAAATTAGGAGCCACCGGTAATAGTACAAAACCTTAAAGGGGCACCTGGTCCTAAACAATGTCACCGTTGGAAAGAGTTTTCTTCATCCTCCCTGAGCCTTTTGAAAGCTGGCCATGCTCCATGGTGTCTGATTTATTGTTGCTTGATTGCTTTCTACCTCCTGACCTCAGAGACATCCTAAAGGAAACACATATCTTTGGGGGACCTTAAAAAAATCATGGGATAGTAATGTTAGGTAGACATGTCAAGTTGAAGGGTTAAGCACAAGTTTAAAGAATGTTGCTAACAAATAATTGAAATTTACATGGTGTTTCGCCTCTCAGTAACTGCATCTTTAAATTTTGAATAAAGAAACAAGCCCCACTTTCCTGCAAAAACCAGAGTAGGAGAAGGTTCTTAGGGCCTAGGTTGGGGTGGGGAGAGTCTACCATTAGATATTATGTGTATTTATACCAGCAACCAACAATGAGTTGCTGGAGGCAATGGCCAGTACCTTCTCTGAAAGGGTAGGGGAGAAAAACCTTGGCAACTCATATAATGAGCCCTTGTCCAAAAGAAGGCCCCAATTCCTCCTTTTATATAGCTAATACAAACACAAGCTGCTAAGACGTGCCAACCACTATGGGTCCTTGATTGCCCACATTATCTCTGATGGCCACGTTTACAAAAAACAAACATATCCTTCAGGGGACCACACTCAGCCTTTGCCCATTTGCTGCCAAGGATCACTGCCACTTTCCCGAAATAACAACTCCAAGTATATTTGTAACCTTGGCTGCCATCAGTGTGTTGGCTTCTAGTATTGAAGAATAGATCTGTCATCTTGCCATTTGTCATTTCTAAAGCTATAAGCACCAAGGATCCTAGAATTTGCATCTCAGATCAACTCTGTACAGCTCTACTCATCATCTTTCTCCAGAAAGGCAGTATAATATAATATTTAGGCTCGCGGGAGCCAGGCTCCCTGGGTTTGAATCCTGGTTTTCTTGTTTACTTGCTGTGTGACTTTGGATGAATTACTTGACCTTTCAAAGCCTCTGTTATATCACCCTGTAAAATGGGGGAACTTATGGTACCTTATTCATAGGGTTGATATAAGTAAGAATGAGTTCATATATGCATCCCACATCTTGCGTGAGCTTATCCCTGAGTCCGGCTAGGACCTCTGCAAGAGGAGCTGGGCCAATGCAGAGCTGGGGTTTGTTAATACATGTGCTGGCCTCTGTGGGAGGGAGCACCCGCATTCTCAGCACCCATGCGTCCAGGTCTATCCATGGTAGACCTGGATGTGATGCACGCGGCCTTGACATCTGTGTAAGTATTCTGGGCCATGACTAATTAATCATTTAACTTCTCCAGTCCTCAGCTTCTTGTTCTGAAAATGCAGAAAATAATAGTACTTCCCTCACAGGGCTGTGGATAGGATTATAAAAGAGAGCGCATTTAAAACAACTAGCGCAGTACCTGACTTGTGGCATGCTCTGTATAAATGTTAGAATTACTATTGTTATCAGCAGTAATGTGTTATGTCAGCTCTACTGCTGTCGCATCATGGCTTCTGGCTTGTGGCTGAGGGTTTCTACCCAGGCCAAGGCAAGGGGCTGGCCAGATGCAAGCGGAGTGACCGGCTTAGTGTGCAGGAGGCTAGACGTTGGGCAGAACTCCAGCACCATCAGGGAAACAAAATGGGAATTCGGAAACCAAGGCTAAAATTTAAAATCCAATTATAAACACAGGCCTACCCAAGTACATCTGATGCTGGACAGAGGGCAGGAAGACTAATCCCAGCCTTCAGGGGCAGGACGTAACCCTCTGTCTCCAGTCTACCCTTGGTCAGGAATCAGTTGCTCGGGAGTTGGACAGGGTCCAGCCTGATGCCACAGGGCTTCAGCTGTGATCTGTCAGCTCCCAGAGCCTTCCCTGCAAGCAGGTTTTGATAAAAAGGACAGGAATGTGGAGAAGAAGGTCAGCCATATAGTAAGGGAATGCTGGAGGACCCGTAACGTTCTGGCCAAGGGCCTAACCATGAAGCTAAACACCTGAAGCCTAGAAGCTGAAAGGAAACACAGTGATCCTGTTGACCGTCCTCCTCATACAGAGCCACGATCTCTTCGCCAAACCATCAGGGCAGATGTGTTTTGGAATTCAGGATTTTTTGTACTTTAGAAATATGTTAGGATTACTGTAACATAAATTTTGTATTACCCCTAATAAGTTCTAAGGGAAAATGCCTTAATCCAGCAATCTAACATGGCTGCGGTAAAATGTGTAAATATTTACACCAAGTGGGATGCAACCTACGAAAGCATCATGTCATTTCGGGTCCAGTGCTGTCACCAAATACCTTGCAGCACACGAAAGAAAACTTTGTGGTGGTCAGGACTTTGGGGACTTTGGAATTGCTGTTGGCAGTCACTCAGCGATCACAGCTGCAATGGTTGACCAGACAAGCATCGAAAGCAAAGGCGCACACCCAGTTCGCTGGGGTTTAACTCCCCATGCATCACCTCATACTTCCCAAGCAGCTGTGTTTTAGGCTCCATTCTAGGTGTGGAGGTCACAGCTATGTACTGGTTTCCCAGGGCTGCCGTAACCCAGCACCACGAACAGGGTGACCTAAAACAATAGAAATGCAGTCTCTCACAGTTCTGGCATGAAGATGTCAGCAGGGCCAAGCTCCTTCTGAAACTGTGAGGGCGAATCCTTCCTTGCCTCTTCTAGCTTCCGGTGTCCGCCGGCCATCTTTGACACCCCTTGGCTTGGAGATGTAGCTCTACAGTCTCTGTCTCTGTCATTAGTCTCCGTGAGTATCTCTCTCCTTTCTTAGTGAGAACACCATTCATAATTCACAAAATATAATTTAAATAAATTTTTAAATGTTTAAATTCTTAAATTTTAAATTAAAAATTAAAAAATTTTAAATAAAAATACATAACTTAAATAAATTAATTAATTTAAACTTTAAAAATAAATTTTAATTTTAAGTTAATTAATGGCTACTTAAATAGTATTAGTTAAAAGCCCACCCTACTCTAGTATGATTTCACCTTATGTGGTTATGTCTATAATAACCCTATTCCAAATGAAGTTACATTCTGAGTTATTGGGGGATAGGACTCCAATGTACCTTTTAGCAGTGGCGGGGTGGGGGTGGTGGATACAGTTGAACCCATAACAAGTGCTAAACCAAAATAAACATTGCCCCATGTTCTCCTCAAAGTAACAGTAGGGTAGGGTAGTCAGATTACAGCATTGAGCACAGCAAAGAAAACACTCAACAGGGAAAACAGGGATAAAAGAATTACAAACCATATATTTGATAAAGAGCTTATCTCTAACATAGCAGGAACTCCTACAACTCACTAACAACAACAACAACAAAATCTAATAACCCAATTTAAAAATGAGCTAAACACTTGAAAGCCATTTCTCCAAAAAAGATTACCAAGAGCCAACTGTATATAGAATATTCTCCACATCACTAATCATCAAAATGCAAATCAGGGGTATCTGGGTGGCTTCATTGGTTGAGCATCTGCCTCTTGAGGTTGGCTCAGCTCATGACCTCAGGGTCATGAGATTGAGCCCCAAGTCAGATTCTACGCTGGGTAGAGCCTGCTTGAGATTCTCCCCCTCTGCCCTTCCCTACCTGTTCTCTCTCTCGCTTTCTCTCTCTAAATAAATAAATAATTTTTTAAAATAATAAAATAAAATGCAAATCAAAACCGCAATGAGATCATCCCCTCACCCCTGTCTGGGTGGCTATCATCAGTTAAACAAAGGACCACGGCGTTGGCAAGGATGCAAAGAAGTTGGACCCCTTGTGCACTGTCAGTGGGAATGCAAGCTGGTGCAGCCACTGTGGAAAACAGCATGGAGGTTCCTCAAGGAATTAAAAAGAGAGCTGCCCTATGAGGATGTCAAAGAGATACTAGTACTCCCACGTTCACTGCAGCACTGTTCACTGCAGCACTGTTCACAACAGCCAACATGGGGAAACAATTTAGATATCCTTCAGCAGGTGAATGGATAAAGAAAATGTGGTCCGTACACACAGCGAAATACTATCCAGCCTTAAAAAAAGAAGTCTGCAACGGATGAACCTTGAAAGCATTGTACTAAGAGAAATAAGCCAGTAGCAGGAGAACGAGTAATGGCATGATTCCACTTACATGTGGTATCTAAAACAGTCATACTCACAGAATGGAAGAATGGATGACAATTGCCAGGGCCTGCAGGGAGGGGAAAATGAGGAGTTACTCGTCAGTAAGCATGAAGCTCCAGTTCAGCAAGAGGAGTTCCACAGATCTGCTGTTCAGCATTGTACCTATACTCAACAATATTATGTTGTCCACTTAAAATTTTCTTAAGAAGGTCTCTTCTCTTGTGTTCTTAACACACTAGTTTTTTTAAGTGTTGAGAATTTCCAAAGGGGACAGTGTTCATGAGACTATATAGGAGGTGAATTTTGCCAGCTGAGGGCTTCATCCCTGAGGAAGTACCATTGTCAATGAAGACATAAAGATGAGCAAAAGTGAGGGGTCCCTGGGTGGCTCAGTGGGTTAAGCCTCTGCCCTCAGCTCAGGTCATGATCTCAGGGTCCTGGGATCGAGTCCCGCATCAGGCTCTCTGCTTGGCAGGGATCCTGCTTCCCCTCTCTCTTTGCCTGCTTGTGATCTCGCACTCTCTCTGTCAAATAAATAAATAAAAATCTTAAAAAAAAAAAAAGTGAGCTAGGCATAGTAGGGGGGAAACCACTAATGCCCTCATCCTCCAAGCTCCTGTTCCCTCTCATCACCGGGCCTGTGAGAAAGCCAGGCCCCAGAATCCCAGGGACGGCTTCTAAGTACCTCACAGGCTGTTAGCCACAGCCAGCCCTGCCCCCAGGCTTGCTCCTCCCTCCTGGCCTGTCACACTCCATCAAGAAACAGCCAAAGGCATAGATTGCTGGAAGGTTCTATCAGCAGCCAGCCAGACCCAAGGCTCACAAACGTAGCCACTCTGCAGAGAAATGTGGGGTGTGGGGAGAGTCTGCTTTCCCTTTTTTTTTTTTTTTTTATTTTGGCCTACGTTGATTCTAATACTTTCAATAGTAAAGTACTTAATGCACAGATCGCTTCTGCTGACCTCCTCCCTTGGGTATGCAATGTCATTTTATCATGGGTAAGCAGATAGGTCTATTTTGTGAATTTGACAAACGGTGTTGAAGTGCCTTCATGGCTGCCAAATGCCTCTGCTCCAAGGTCCCAGTGACTGAATTTCTGCCAGAGGTGGAGGCAGCAGTGGGGGCAGCGGGCGTGTAAGGCCTGCGCGAAGACAGGCTTTAACCTTGGACAGCGTTCACTGGGTAGGCGGCTCCTTTATGAGACACCCATTGCAGTCACCGGCCATGAGCCTGGTTGTTGGATTTTGTTTCACAGCCACCACGTTTTAGCATTTCACTTATAAGTGGAGAAAAGCACCCTTTCTTGAAGCATAGCAAACACAGAGAAAAGTGTACCAATCCTGCATGTGTGGCTTGGTGATTTTTCACCAGGTGGATCCAGATCTAGCACCCAGGTCAAAGAAACGTCCCAGAGTCCCTCCGCTCCAGCCCCCCTCTTCTAGTTACTGCCCCCCAAGGGTGACCCCCAACCTGATTTCTAGCATCGTAGATTAGTTTTGGGTTTGGAACTTTACATAAATGAGAGCATGGTATGAATTTTTGCTTTTGTGGCTTTCTTGCCTCAATTGTATGCTTGTGAGACTCATCTGTGTTGCTTGTCATTACAGCTTCTTCACACTGTCCAGTGTTCTTATATGACGCTATCGCAATTTCATATTCACTCAACTGTTGATGGATATTTGGGTTGTTCTACACCTGGGCTATTCTCAGTAGCACTGCTTAGAATATTCTTATATATGTCTTTTGGTGAACATATGCATGTTTGGAAGGGGGGTGTGCTGTCTTCGTTGTCTATTTTTGCACAACAAATTTCCGCAAATCCTGGTAGCTCACAACAGAAATAAATGTGTTTTTTTTTTTTTTTTTTACTTCTCACCATTTAATGAGTGAAGAATCTGGTAACACCTTGGAAAGGCATTTCTGACTCAAGGTCTCTCATGAGGGCACAATCATCTGAAGGCTAGACTGGGTCCAGCGGATCGGCTTGCAAGGTAGCTCACTCATGAGACTGGCGAGTTGGTGCCCACTGTCAGAGGGCAGCCTTAGTTACTTTGCATGTGGACTTTCCTGAAGACTGACTGTGTATGCCCATGACCTGACAGTTTCCCCCAGAGTGAGCAAAGAGAGAGCCAAGTGGAAACGATATCCTTTTTATGATTTAGCGTTAGAGGTCACAGAGCCTTGCTTCTTCCTCATCTTATTCATTACAAGTGAGCCACCAAGTTCAGCCCAGACTCCAGGCCTCACCTTAGAAGGGGCAGGTGGCAGAGAATGCGTGGATATATTTTAAAACACAGCATTTTAAAGCTAGGCATTAACCCAAACTAGGGATCTAAAAATAAGTTTATAGGAATTCCCACAAGGATCTCAAAGAAATATATATCCAATCCAGCCTCTTCTATTCATTGAAAATTCTGTGAATGTTTATAGGACAGTTTTCTTGGAGACAGTGTAGCACAATAGAAAAGACAAAGGCTTTGGAACCAAATACACCCAAGTCCGAATCCCAGATTCACTAGTTACTAGTTACGGGTTTGGGGCAAATCAACCTCTTAGATTTTCAGGTTTCCTCAATTATAAAATGAGGGGAATCAATAAAGCCTATCTCATGTTATTCTAGAGGTAATTAAATGGGATAATGGGTGTAAAGTACTTACTGTGCAGGTAGGTCCCTTCCATTTGCTCATTTATCAGGAAATTATTAACCACGTGTATTAACTATGTAGAAGGGGCTATACTGAATATCGTGAGTGATACAAAGCAGATGCAGACACAGAGCTTGCCTGCAAGAGGTGTGTACTCCAGTGGGGCCCTTGACAGACAGAATAACTATAACATAATTGAGAAAATAATCAGTGTCTGGGGCAGGTACATATCCCCTAAGCAGGTACGCATCCTTTGAACATGGATCAAATTGGGATTCAAAATGGATTACATTTTGAAGGCTGGGCAAGGAAAGGACAAAAAGTATTCCAAATTCAGGGTAACAGCTTGAGGAAAAACAGAGCTGGAGAACCAGGGGGCATGAGTTGAGAATAATGAGATTGTTTGCTACACCTAGGACTCAAACACAGGATAGATGAAAGTAGATAGTGGAAATAGGGGTTAGTAAGTTAGTTATATATCAGAGTGGCAGAAAGAGATTGAGAGAGTATGTACTCAGTTTTGCAGTCTGATGAAAAACATTAAGGCCCAAGATTTTTAAGCCAATTTTCAAGGCTAGCTACAAAAGCCAAGAGGGCCCAGCTACTGAAGTATCTACTCGCCATGCTTTTCTTGGCTGACTTCTGTTCGTAGAAATTTTGTGCCTCATATTGTAAATAGAACTTTCCAAATGTGATCATTAAAGAACACTTCCTACTCCAAGCCCAAAAAACTGGGCTTTTTCCTTATCATTCTCATTTTGGAGGCTGCATCAACAGGGAAATGGAGTGGGATTGTTTTTATAGGTCTTCAGCTCACTGTAAATGTGCTTCTCAAGACTTGGCTGTTTGGAATGGCCAATTATGCACTCAGCTCCTCTGTGTGTATTTGACTTCTCCTTCCAGATAATGAGCCATTCTCTCCACTTACTTCCCCTCAAGAAGACTGATCTCTTTAGCAACCTTTACTTTTGTTACATTCTCCAGTCCTGGGCAGTGATGATATTCATACATAAGACAGAGACATTTCTATGCTATGTTGGAAGTTTGAAGGAAGTGGGAGCCAATGACCTTTCACTTTGAAGCCAAAGAAAAACAAGCACAAATTCTTCCGTCTTGTTAAGAATGGGGACCAGACAGATTAGCAGAAAGGCTGTTCCATACACAGTGCCCAAAGACTTTCTGCACTCAAACCTGTGTTATTTCTAGCATACCACTTTATTTTGATGAAGTTTGTATATTTCACCCAAATAGACATGGTTGCAACCATTCTTGGTGATTTCGTGGGTAGAAATGGATGTTCCATTTTATCACCCTCTTTGTTTATTCAAAATGGATTCTAGAGCCTGTAGGAGTGGATGTGTTCTAGGCTTGGGATAGAATTCCTCACCAATCTTGTGCTGGAATTTCCCACCTTCCCAGGTATGTATTTTTACTCAATTGGCAACACTTGATGTCACAATGTTCTCTGCATGGGTCCTAAGGATGTCCTCGTCCTCTGTGGTTTCTTCCCAGGTGGGAAATTGGCAAGTGGAGTCCATGCAGTCTCACCTGTGGGGTTGGCCTGCAGACCAGAGATGTCTTCTGCTCCCACCTGCTTTCCAGAGAGATGAATGAAACCGTAATCCTGGCTGATGAACTGTGTCGTCAGCCCAAGCCCAGCACGGTACAAGCTTGTAACCGCTTCAACTGCCCCCCGGCCTGGTACCCTACACAGTGGCAGCCGGTGAGTTCTGGAGTTACCTGATAGTGGAGTTTGTGTATACAACTCTGATTCAGGGCAAGGGACGCTGTCTTCAAGGAGCTCTGTCCCATTAAAGGAATGTTCAAAGTCTGTTCCTCCCTCCCTTCTTAGTACTCTCTCAACCTTATTCAAATCCAGATATTTTCACTATAAATACTGTGCTCTGTCTATGGTTTCACACCAGTGGAACCAAAAGCAATTCAAGACCCATCTGTTAAACTGAGTATATTCACAACAAAGTTTTTACCAAACTAAGAAAACATTTTTTAAAAAATAAGGACAGTGTGGTTGGTTTTCCACAAAGCTGAATTGGTTCTGAATTTGTGCCCTCTCTAGTTTTTTGCTGTTTTAAAATTCCAAGAGGCCAGGGAATTAGGCAATGACTTTTCTTTTTTTTTTTCTTTTAAATAGAATTATTTACCAAAATAACAGATTAGAAGTCAAATCAATTCCAGAATTTTTAAAATTTTCCTGGTCCTATGAATTCCAAAAGTCTAGAGAGTATTGTTTTTTATCATTTTTTTAAAGATTTTTATTTATTTGACAGACAGATCACAAGTAGGCAGAAAGGCAGGCAGAGAGAGAGAGGAGGAGGAGGCAGGCTCCCCGCCGAGCAGAGAGCCCGATGTGAGGCTCGATCCCAGGACCCTGGGATCATGACCCGAGCCGAAGGCAGAGGCTTTAACCACTGAGCCACCCAGGCGCCCCTAGAGAGTATTGTTTTAAAGCAGGAGTTGACAGACTTTAGCCCAAAACCAGATCCATCTCATAAGAAGTTACTGTAAATGAATTTTTATTTGAACCAAGCCATGCCCATTCTTTTATGTATTGTCTGTGACTGCTTTGGCACTGGAGAGGCAGAACAACATGGTTGTGACAGAGACCATTTAGTCTACAATACCTAAGATATTTACTCTGTCCTTTCACAGAAAAATTTTGCTGACCCACCCCCAAAAGCATGCATAGTAATAATACAAACACAACTATTTTACCATAACATTCTATCTAAAATCAATGTGTGTTTGTCAAGCTTCAGTTAAGTAATTTTTTGCATGCCTTTAAAAAACATAAGTTTTAGATTATTTGGCTAGAACCTTATTTTGCATTTGTTCTTTATGAGGATGTCAGAGGTACCCATACGGTGGTAATAATGGTCACAAAAAGTAAGCCTGGAAGGTGAGGGGGGCATGCATCCCAATTTATCCTAGTTTTACTAAAATGGTTTTTCACTTTTGAGATTATCCAAGTTGGGGTTCCGGGGTGGCTCAGTCGGTTGGGCGCCCGACTCTTGGTTTTAGCTTAGGTCATGATGTCATGGGTCATGGGATCAAGCCCCCCTATCTAGCCCTGAAGCTCCACGCTCAGCAAAGAGTCTGCTCAAATATTCTCTCCCTCTGCCCCTGCCCCCACTCACTCTTGTCCTCTCTTTCTCTAAAAGTATATAAATCTTTAAAAAATTTTTAAGCATCTCAACTAAAATGATAAATTACATGGTTATCCAACTGAGGAGAGAGCATAGCAGCTTACACAGCCTTGCCTTAGTGCTGAGAGGGGGCTGCCATTTCTAGACCGCCATGCATCAGAGGATGCTTTTCCACTATCACTTGGCAGAGACCCTTCCGTCTCTCTGCCCATCTTGGGACTATGATTTAGTAAAGCGCTCAATGAATCAAAGAGTAATCAGTGAGCAAAACTCTAAAATATAAAGCATCTGGAAAGAGATATTGACTATTTCCTTTTAGAGCTTAAATATATATGGAGCTAAACTCATAAATACCATGTTACTATGTGATGGTTTGTGGAAATCAAGAGGATGTTATATATTTTGAATGCCTATGTACCAGTGTTCCGTTTGGAAATATTATTGCAGGGGCGCCTGGGTGGCTCAGTGGGTTAAGCCGCTGCCTTCGGCTCAGGTTGTGATCTCGGGGTCCTGGGATCGAGTCCCGCATCGGGCTCTCTGCTCGGCAGGAAGCCTGCTTCCCTCTCTCTCTCTGCCTGCCTCTCCGTCTACTTGTGATCTCTCTCTGTCAAATAAATAAATAACATCTTTAAAAAAAAAAGATTATAGAAATATTATTGCATACCTAACTAAAGTTAATCCTCTCAACGACCAGTGAAAGTAGGTTTTATTGTCTTCATTTTAGGTTTAAGGGAACTGAGGCTCATACAGGTAGCAAATTCAGGGTTGGCCATCAACCCAGTTTTATGCAATTCTTTCCCCTATACCTCATTGTTGGAGACTACTATGGCTGAAAGAGCCATCAGGGATTATGTATGAGTCCCCTTGTTCTACACATGATGTAACTGCAGCCTCGATATGGCCTTGCCAAGATCATAAAGCCTGGTTGAGACCCCAGGTCTCCTGGTTCTAGTATTTTTATACTGTTAGCTTTAACTAGAATGAATCCCTGACCTCAAACTGCACCACTAACTAATGCCAATGCTAAGACAAGACCGGAATCGATCTCTACTGCTGTATTAAGTCTACTAGGTCCATAGTAAGTTCTGGATAAAATGTTTATTGAATGACAAAATGAATGACTAGATAAAGAATACTGGCCCACAAGCCCTGAAAATTCTGACTTTATATGTTCTATAATATGTCTTATGGTTTTGGGTTCTAATATTGACCTAGCAGTGAATCTCAATGAAACACCAACCTCTTTTATTTTTTAGGATTTCATTCATTCATTCATGAGAGAGAGAGAAAGAGAGAGAGAGAACATGCAAGAGCAGGGAGAGGAGCACAGGAGGAGAGAGAGAGAGGATCTGAAGCAGACTCTCCACTGAGCACAGAGCCTGATGATGCAGGGCTCAACATCACAATCACGAGATCGTGACGTGAGCCAAAACCAAGAGTGGGATGCTTAACCAATTGAGCCACCAGGGTGCCCCCCCACAACCTCTTTTTAATAGCCATATGTGCTGCTGAATAATGGCAGTGACCTATGACTTTTTTTTCCTTCACTTTTTAGAACACATCCCTATACATGATTTCTTTGGGTCCTATTGCCACCACCACTACTGCCATGCCCAGTATCCGCATTTAATACAGTGGATTTCCAAAAAGTCCATTATTCTTCCATTTTCCGCTTCTTAGGCCTGTTAAGACACAAATTTTTTTGAAAACTTTTCTACTTCCTTCTATTAGGGAGAGGCCCTTTGGGGTTGAGTCAGATTTAAGTCCATTTTTCAGATCAGGAAACTAATAGAAAACAGCCCTTTGAAGTCCATCCAGTGAGCTACTAACTACACTTTATTAAGATCTTTCAAAAGTATCTTCTTTACACGTAATACATAGTAATTGTGAAATATATTCTAACATAACAAGAAATAAGGAACATAGAAAGTGAAAGTCACCAGTGATTCTGTCCTCTAGAGAAATCCCCTGTAGGCATGTAGTGTATAGGATCTGTTTTTAAGAGTCCTTGGTCATTTTTAGGAATCTTTCTAAACCTAGAAGAAACAACAGACTATTCTTACATGAATTCCAGAATACTACTTCTTTAGTTAAGCTTTGTTAGATAAAATCAGCTAACATTGACCACTTGGTAAAGGAAAGGAAGTCCTTGTTTATGCCATATGGTGAATAAGTCAGGAGTAACCTGGGGGCTCCAAGGTGTTTGGCTGTTGTCTTAGGACCCCCCCCTTAAGTAAAAGACACCAGCTGTTGACCTTCCATTTGCCTGATTAGCCCTCTGGTTCCTTGGTAGTCCTTCTTAGAACAAGGGAACCTGTTGTGCATTCATAATGCTCTTTTCTATTTGGATTTACTAGAGGATAGTGCTGAGGTCTCTAATCCTTCCACACCCGCCTTAAGTCTTTCTTTATATGAAAGAAAAACAGATGTAGTGTCAACTTTCATTCAAAGGATGACATAATAACATGATGAACATTAGCTTTTGAGGGGAGAAACTCCTTCTTGCTCTTTGAACACTGGGCTACCATTGACTTCATGTGTATACTTTTCTTCCTGGGAAAAAAAAAAAAGCACAAATTCCATGAATTGTCATTTTCCAGGAAAAAAGTGCAATGTCCTTTGTCTTTTGTAGAGCATTTGCCTGACAACTGGCAAGTGGCCAATAGTCACCCATTCTGCAGGTCTGGAGAGGACTAGCATGCAGTCCAGGTACCTATGTTAAAATTTTATTTTAAGAAACAAGTAGAAGGGAAACAAAAATCTAATTCTAGCTTTGGCTTAGGGGGCCTTCTTTATTTCAGTTCAGCGACTTAATACTGCATCCCTTATTTTTTTTCCTCTGGCTTTGTGTAAACGACTCATTTATCTTTATCAATTTCGCTTTAATACCCTGTTGGTCTGTGTTTAGTTTTGAAACACATATTTAGTGCATAGGTGTCCTGAATCTTCTCTAACTTATTAAATACACCCATCATCATCATCATCGTCGTCGTCGTCGTCTTTGGTGTTGGCTATGTGTTGCTTTATATACACCACACAAGGGATCATATCCTGATGGTGTGTTACAGCACCATGATTGAGAACCACTGTGATGCACACCATAAGTCCATCTGAGACACTTTGATCATGACGATATTCTGCTAGGGAATTTTTCAGTTACATTCCATTTGCCATATAGTAAAGCCAGATGCCTTAGTCAAGACCTCCATCCCTCGGCGCATCTGCTCCTGCCCATCTCCCACCATGCTTCTCCCACCCTTGCTTGTACATTCCTGTTTGCCCATGCTTCCCCTGCCCACAGGCAGTTCCCCTCCCCTCTGCTTGTCCAACTGGGTGGGAGTCCCACCTCCTCTACCAGGGCTCCTCCGCCCTTCTCCTGCACGGAAGTGACATGATGTTCATGGTCAGTGCTGCTCATTGACCAGTCACATACTACCTTACCTGGATGGGCACTTTCTTGTGACTTCTGAGTTAGACCATAAGGTTGATGGGACAGAGACCAAGTGTCAGCATAGAGCTTAGCACTGGAAAGTTCCATGGCAAGACTGCAGTCTATTTGTTGAGCACTTACCCATTTCAGGACCTTCTCTCTCTTTTTTTAAAGATTTTATTTATTTATTTGACAAAGAGATCACAAGTAGGTAGAGAGGCAGGCAGGGGTGGGGGAAGCAGTCACCCTGCTGAGCAGAGAGCCTGATTTGGGGCTTGATCCCAGAACCCTGAGATCATGACCTGAGCAAAAGGCAGAGGCTTAACCCACTGAGCCACCCAGGGGCCCTAGGACTTTCTCTTTTTAATAAGAGCAGCACTTACTGTGTTTCAAGCACAGTTCTAGGCACTTTACAGATTTAACTCATTGAATCCTCATTATCCTTTGTGACCATTACTACTGTCCTCTGCATTCCACGGATGAGGGGGTGTAGAGACCTGTGAAGTTAGCACAAATTCCGACTTTATATAGTGTATATAGTGGAACTCTTTCTACTATTCTCACATTTTCTTTTCTAATCCCTAAAGCAACCCTGCAAGGAAACAAGGCTCAGAGAGGCTGTCCTTGTCCTGGGTCACATAGCCAAAAAAAAGCAAAGGGATCTTGTAGGCTTCAAAACCCCTTCTCTTCTCCACTGTGCAATTCAACTGTCCTGAGACCTCTTTACCATTTTCTCCAAAGTATTAAATTGTGGCAGAATCTGACACCAGCCTAAAAGCCAGCAGTTTATATTGAAAGTCACTATTTGTTGCCTTATCCAGGGCAGTTAATCTGTGCAAGTTTCTTGTTGCTGCTATAACAAATTATCACACATTTAGTGGCTTACTACAATGTGAATTTACTATCTTACAGCTTTGGAGGTCAGAAGTCTGAAATCAGTTTCACTTAGCTAAAATCAAGGGGTTGGCAGGCCCACGTTCCTTCCAGAGGCTCTAGTCATTACCTTGTCTCTTCCAGCTTCTAGAGGCTGCTTGCTTCCTTGGCTCATGCCCCTTCTTCCAACTTCAAAGGTCTTCACTCCAACCTCTGATTCTGTCCTTTCTCTCTGATTCTGCCCTCCTTCTTCCCTCTTATAAGGACCATTATGATGACACTGAGCCCACCTGGATAATTCAGGCAATCTCTCCATCTTCAAAAGCCTTAATAACATCTGCTAAATTGCTTTTATGATGTAAAATAACATTTTCACAGGTTCCAGAGATGAGGACACAGATATCATTGCTCAGCCTACTATGGTCTATACTTAGATTATGGGCTGACCAAGCATTAACTTCTATTGGCACAAGATCCTTGAAATTAAAATCTGCCTTCAACTATCACTCTGCTCACCACTCTCTGTGAGCCTTTCTTTATTAATTTTTATTCTAAAAAAAAAATTGAAAAGAGAAATGAGAAGAAAAGAGATAGATGCTCGAAGGGTTAATTGAAATGAATTAGGGAGTCCACTCTGAAGCATAATTTATATTTCTCTATACTACACATGTTTTATGATCCCGATTGTGTCCACCCAACTGTGCACACATATTGCACACATCTGTGTAGAGACTGAAACAATCACCACGGCCCCTGTTTTCTCCCTTGCTTAAAACTGTGATTATGTGGTCATTTCCCTATAAATTTTTTTTTTTTAAATCAGGGTTACAATACAAAATGCCTACAGTGTAGCTATATAAAAAGATATATGTGAGAAGAGTCCCTGCTGGTAAAATGAAGAAAAAAGAGGAATTTTAATGACAACTACAAATGCTTGAGAATTCATTTTTTTTCATTTTTTAGATTAAAACACACACACAGAAAAGAATGATTTTGGTCTGGATTTGAGGGCTGAAGCCTGGCAGAAAAAAATCAATTGAGTCATCAGTTTTGTTACATTCCAGTGACTAAAATATAAATCCTCATAATTTAGAAACCATGCTTATTTAACATGTTGTATCCAGGAGGAAAAAAACCCTACTAAGATGTTTGTATCATTTTTGGTAGTTGTTTTATAAGAAAATGGACTCTTGATCCTTTAGAACCAACAATAAATGTAAGCAAAACAAAGATTAGAAGTAAAATTTCATATGTGCAGTGTTTTCATTTTTATTTATTAGCAGAACATTCTTTGTAATAATTGCCCTGGATTTTAGTGGGTGTGCTGTCCCATGTTTCATATAGTAACAGAATATTAAACCCAGAAGATAAACTGTATTTCTAGGCAATTCTAATCTATAGAATGGTTGGGGTAGAAATTTTGTCCTTGTTTAATCATTTTGAGTGAGATTCCAGTCCTCATTTTCTTTATTTCTCTGAGCCCTAATCACTGTGTCTCAGTTTGACCTCTGTTGTATACCAAGCACTGTCTCTAGAACCTCTCAGTCTTGCATATCACAAAGTTACCTCAAGTTCTAAAGGTCTAACACCAAGCTACCCACCACCTTTGCAGGAGACCCAGTCTTCCTTCCTGGGTCATACCACCTTCTAGAATGTTCTCTAGCCCATTCTTTTGGTTCCAGCCCTCACAATGAACCAAACCATTACAAACAGCCTTTTACTTGTGTCCCCCACATTGTTTTATTTCTCATCCATTGTGCCCCAAGTTGGTATCAATGGTTCTTTACTACACGCCCTCTGTTGAGCCTTTAAAATATTAACGTGTGCTGAGGGCCCCCAAATATGGAGTGTTATTTAGATTCAGTGGACTGGGAGGCTTTTATCCGTGGTACGCCTGTTAATATCTCACAGGGCAGTACTCTCTAGAATCCATCAGCCTTCGTTACCTGAATCATTTTCTACAAACTGGATCATGTTACCCCTACTTTAAAATCCTTAATGACATCCTATGGTCTTAAGATTTTGTCCGGATATGCCCAAGACCCTTCAGTTCGCCCCTCATTGCATGGGACACCCCTACCTCTGTAGAGCCTTCCCTGATTTTCCATAAAGACTTAGTTGCCTCTCCTCTGTATTCCCTCTTTTGTAAAACTGATCACATTTGGTAATTTTCCCCCTCACTAGACTGCAACTATCTGCGGCTTAGTAACCAATTTTTAGTCATCTTAAACTCCCAGCACATAATAGGGTACCTGGCACTCAGCAAGTACTCAGTAAGTGTTTGATGAAACAATGAATGAGTAAATGAAGAAAGGAATGCAATGAGTTAGAAACTACAAACTGAACATGTTATGTCGAAACTAGAAAGCTGACCTTAGGAAGAACATAAATGTCACTTTGTGTTGGGCTCAATAATATGACTTGAGCAACCAAGGAAATGAACTGAGCATTCAGTAAATGAAGCCACCAAGATGAAACCAAAGGTCTCAAGACAGGCAGAATTTTTTAGTGTGTTCATCATGGAAAAGTTTTTTAAAAATACAAGGCACTTAGGCCACTGTAATTGCGTATAGAAACATAACTTTTAGGGGCACCTGGGTGACTTGGTTGGTTAAGTAATCAACTCTTGGTTTGGCTCAGGTCATGATCTCAGGGTCATAAGATCAAGCCCCATGTCTGCTTGGGACTCCCTCTCCCTCTGCCCCTCCCCTCTCAAGATAAATGAATGATTAAAAAAAAGTTACATTCCTTTTTGTTTTTAAGATTTTATTTATTTATTTGACAGACAGAGATCACAAGTAGGCAGAGAGGCAGGCAGAGAGAGAGATGGGGAAGCAGGCTCCCTGAGGAGCAGAGAGCCCAATGCGGGGCTCGATCTCAGGACCCTGAGATCATGACCTGAGCCGAAGGCAGAAGCTTAACCCACTGAGCCACCCAGGAGCCCAAGAAATGAAACTTTTAAGTGCTCCCCTTATTGTAAATTTTTTACTTTCTTATAAAAGTAATGGATCTATGACCTTATCATAAAACACGTATGATGGCAAAGATAAGCAACAAAATACTGTTTTTTGTTATTTATTCAATTTATGGCACATATTTAAAAATAATACCCCTATAATACCCCTTACTAGAGCTCTACCTCTTATACCACAATTTCATTTTAAATGATTCATAAAGGCAAACATTTTTCATTTAGTTTTATTAAATTTCTCTTGCTGTTCTCTTTAAAATTTTCTTCTTTGCCTCCTGCTTCTCACTTCAGAACTATCAGCCTTGTCAGGCAATCTCAACCTGTTCACAAAGTTGTCAGAGACTTTGGAAACTTTATTATTTGAAATTTTATCTATGGTTTTTAAGAATTTCTAACAAAGCCATTTCAACAATGTAAACCCACCGAGAAAACTTTTTTTTTATTAACATATAGTGTATTATTTGTTTCAGGGGTACAGGTCTGTGATTCATCAGTCTTACACAATTCACAGCACTCACCATAGCACATACCCTCTCCAATGTCCATCCCCCTGCCACCCCATCCTTCCCACCCCATCCCCTCCAGCAACCCTCGGTTTTTTTCCTGAGATTAAGAGTCTCTTATGGTTTGTCTCCCTCTCTGGTTTCATCTTCTTTCATTTTTCCCTCTTTTCCCCTATGATCCTCCATCTTGTTTCTCAAATTCCTCTTATCTGTGAGATCATATGATAATTGTCTTTCTCTGATTGACTTATTTCACTTAGCATAATCCCCTCTAGTTCCATCCACATCATTGCAAATGGCAAGATTTTGTGGGTTTTGATGGCTGGATAGTATTCCATTGTGTGTATATACCACATCTTCTTCATCCATTCATCTGTTAATGGACATCTGGGCTCTTTCCATAGTTTGGCTATTGTGGACATTGTTGCTATAAACAGGGAGGTGCAGGTGCCCCTTTGGATCACTACATTTGTATCTTTGGGGCAAATACCCAGTAGCGCAGTTGCTGGGTCATAGGGTAGCTCTATATTCAACTTTTTGAGGAAACTCTGTACTGTTTTCCAAAGTGGCTGCACCAGCTTGCATTCCCACCAATAGTGTAGAAGGGTTCCCCTTTCTCCAAGGAAACTTTTTTGAGCAAAGATGAGACAAATGTTTAAGAGCAAACTCCCTGATAATATTAACTTATCTAGAGAGTGGTCTACCATACCTGGAGGGTCACAGCACCCAGCAGCACCCACGTGGCATCTGGCTAAAACCCACTGCCAACTTACTTAGAAGAAACTTCTGGTTAATGATAAGACAGCTCGATAAAAGGTGGATGTTCAGCCCTTCAGCTGGATGTTTGTGTCACATCTTTTAAACATCTGGATTTGGGGATCTTTTGTTCATCCAATCATCAATTCAACAAGCATTTATGAAGTGCGTGCTCTTTGCCAGATGCTACACTAGACATTGGGGAATAGAAAGAGGAGTGCATTCCCTTTCATCAAAAGATGCATAATCCTGTGTGCGTGCAGGGAGGTGCTGCGGGGCAGGGATTGGTTCGCAGGCACATAAACAACTGGCCCTTATAGGAGAAACGCAGTACCCTTTTGGTTTAAGGCAGGGTGGGAGGTGACTCATTCTTTGAGCCTTTGAATGGGGCCTTCAAAGATATCTTAGAAGTTTCTGGATAGCAAAGAGGCAAAGGACACTGCTCACAGAGTGAACAAGGTGATCAAAGGCCTAGGCAGAGAAGGGATCTGTATGCCAGGAAAGGGCACATTGTCTCCATGGCAGGCCAGCAAGGAACAGTGGCTTGGCAGCTCAGCACAGGTTGGGCTCGAGCGTGAACATTCTCCCAGGCATTCTCAAGGAGTCTGAACCTTACCCCCTGGGTACTAAGAATTTCCCAGAAGTTTTCTGTGTAGTTCAAATTCCCAAACAATAAGCTGATTTTCCTTACATTTTCTGGTAGCTGCCTTGTCACCATATGGTCACAGACTCATGCATGGCACTGAGGGGAATCCCCTGAGGGTCTGTCCCTTAAATCAGGTCCTATCTACCCAGGGATGACCTGGCTAGGTTCTGTTTCATGAATGGTCACCCCCTTTGGCACAACCATATTACAGCCCCACCCTTTAAATAAGACCAGTGATTTTCCTCATCCATTTCCTTAGTTTGAAAGAGAGAGAAGATTAATCTGCATTTTTCCTTATTGCCACATTCGCTAAGAAGCGCTACCTGAGCAGCTTAGATGAGAGAGCTCTTCTTATGAGGCTACTTGTTTGTTTGGGGAGCATTTATTCAAATTGAAAGAAACTCCATGTGTCTTCTTAGATATTTAGAAAAAAGAAAACTTCAGCCATCAAGCATTGAAGAGATCTATAGTCCTACCAACCCAACATATTAGTGAAGTGCCGAAAATGTCAGTCACCAGGTAACAGAAACTTTAAGAGCATGTTCTCTATGCCTCCACAGACTCAACGGGACTCATGGGGGATTTGATTGTGAGTTATAATCAAAGGATTAGAAGAAAAGTGGTTTGACGCGATTTGGGGGCTTAGGGGATAATGATTTTATGAATCAGCTATGATTTCTCTCAAAGAAAAATATACTGCATTTCCACTACAGTGTAGATGTATTTATATCCACCACACCTAAATGTCATTTTCCTCCAGGATCAGTTATAAAATGAGCTACTGTTTAGCTCCCACCCTGAACAGTTTTTTACTAGGAAAAAGAAATTGTTAATTTTAAAAGAAAAAAAAAAATTAGAGAAGGCGTGGAAGAAAACTAGAGCTGGAGACATCTGATCTTAAGGTCTCTTACTTGAGAGGTAACACTCTCACACTGGGGGGATGTTTTGAATGCAATTCTCAAACACTAATATAAGCAACAAAAGAACCCAAATGCCTTTCTTCATAGAGTTAACAGGATAATGGATGATAATTTCCAGAGGGATAAGAGCTATGTAAAGAGCTATTTAAAAATAAAAAATAAAAAACAAACGGAGGCTAATAGAATAGAGACACTTTGGCTACCCTAGTCTAGGAGGTTAAGGATGGGTTCTCCAAGCAGGTAAGAATGAAATTAAATCTGAATCATTAGAAACACTCAGCCATGTGAAGATGTAAGAGGAAGGTGGGCCAGGTGTGAGAAGAGCAAGTGCAAAGGCCCTGTGGGAGAAACAACACACACACACAACCAGTGTGGCTGAAATATGCAGAGAAAGGGGAGACGTGTATAAGATAAGATTGCAGAGGTGTGTCAGGTTCTGCTTGCTCACTCCTAGAACCGAGAACCTAGAACCATGCTTGGTATTGAATAAATTTCTGTCAAATGAATGAATGAAGTTAAAATTTAAGTAAAAGAGTCTCAAAATTCCTTCAGGGCAGAGACTAGAACATGTAAGTGCTTTGCTGGTCAGGGTTCCAGGAGTTTGGATTTTATTCTAATCACAAGGGAAAGTCATCAAAGGCTGTTAAACATAGGAATTAGATGATCTGGTAAATGCTTTGAAAACATCATTCTTGCTACTGTATGGAGAATGGACTATAGATATGCTGAATGTTTTCCATTGCTCTTGTAGATCCACTCTACCTTCCCCACCTGTGTCTCAGGAGGCTGACCATATAGACTCTACCTTCTGGCTTCTAATTGTGATCAACCAATGGCATTTTCAGCAGGCTATCAGGAGAGAGGCTGTCTTCAGACTGAGTACACCATCCATATCCCACTAGGACCTAACTGAGAAAACTAGAGATTGGTTAGGAAGCTTTGTAGTAGTCTAAGCAAGAGATGATGATATCTTAATTTCTTATTTGTTGTGGAGGTAAATCTTATTGATTTTGAGGAACATCTGAAAGTATTTGCTCATGAATTGACTTTCAGGGAAGCGGTGGTGAGAAAAAGGAAACTCTCAAGACATTTCCTACATTTCTGTCTTGCTTATGGTACCATCAAATAGATGGGAAAGACTGAGAGGAGAGCAGATCTGGGGCAAGGATGGAAGGGCAAGCTCAAAAGTTCCATTTTGGACATATTTGGGTCAAGATGCCTGTTTGTATTTAAGTGGACATGTTGAGTAGGCGGAGGGGAGAAGTTGGAGCTTGAGATTCAAATTTTTGACTCGCCAGCATAAACTTTGTTTTTTCCAGACTGTTACAATTTGAGCAAAATTACATTAAGTTCGTGGAAAAATTTTAATAATTCATAGAATGGAAAGAATTGAGAAGCATGGTTAGTTGTATAATTATAAAGGAGTCCCAAAGAAGGGCTGAATGCTGAAGGTCATAATTAATACGATGATAGAAGAACTGGGTGGTTGGAAGTGAAGATTCAATAAAAATAAGGGGAGGCTGAACCTCAGAAGTCATGCAGGAGACTACGAAAACAAATATAAACCCTTCGCTGTCTGTCTAACAAGAAGGCATATTTTAAGTCAATGGAACTCTTACCCACTAATTGAATTTCCCCCAACCACCAACTTCAATTCCACAAATATTTATTGAGGATTTACATTCATAGAAAACACTGTGTTAGGCAGTGTGGGTACAAAATGCATTGCAGAAGTAAAATGCTTTGAGATTTTGTTGAACTGCTATTAAACGAGAACTAAAATTAAGGTTTGCTTCTGCCATCAGTGAAAAGGCCAGGGAACCATTGAAATCAGTCAGAGAGGCTAAAGACCTGGCCCACTCATGGCTTGAGTCATTAGCTCTGAGGCTCTAGATGTGTCCTTAATAATAAACATCGGGGTGCATGTGCCCCTTCGGATCACTACATTTGTATTTTTGGGGTAAATACCCAGTAGTGCAATTGCTGGGTCATAGGGTCTACTTTCAACTTCTTTTTTTTTAAGATTTTATTTATTTGACAGAGACACAGCAAGAGAGGGAACACAAGCAGGGGGAATGGGAGAGGGAGAAGCAGGCTTCCTGCCTAGCAGGAAGCCCAACTCGGGGCTTGATCCCAGGACCCTGGGATCATGACCTGAGCTGAAGGCAGACGCTTAACCGACTGAGCCACCCAGGCGCCCCTACTTCCAACTTTTTGAGGAACCTCCATGCTGTTTTCCAGAGTGGCTGCACCAGCTTGCATTCCCATCAGTGGTGTAGGTGCGTTCCCCTTTCTCCACATCCTCACCAGCATCTGTCATTTCCTGACTAGTTAATTTTAGCCATTCTGACTGGTGTGAGGTGATATCTCATTGTGGTTTTCATTTGTATTTCCCTGATGCGGAGTCATGTGGAGCCCTTTTTCATGTGTCTGTTGGCCATTTGGATACAAATTTTTTACATTTTAAATCCAAATAAAGGTGCCTCACCACTGGTTTGAATGGTCGGAAGGCTCTAGGATTAAAAGCCCTAAGTAGACGAAGTTGACAGCTTTTTTAACTTCATCATCTAGTAGTTCTGTGACCTCAAGCCAGTCACAATGGCAGACAGAGGGCAGGTTTGCATGAGCAGCATCCAAATAACTACCAGTTCTAACAGAGGCTTTCCTGGGTTGTACGGCGACCCCATGTTTATTTTATTCCCATTGGAAATGGTGGAGGGGTGGGGAGATGGTTCATTTGGAGAGATGGTTCTCAATCCTGGTTGTACAGAATTACTTGGGAGATTTGTTATTTTTTAATTTAAAAATCCGATGCATGGGACCCACCTCCCAGAGTTTCTGATTTAATGGTTCTGAGATGGGATCCCTCTAGGCTTCAGTACTTTTGAAAAGCTCCCAAGTGATTTTAAAGTGCATCCTGGGTTGGGACCACTAAGAGAGGGTGACAGCTGGACCACAGCACCATTCTGACTATATTCAGTGTATTACCAGCCTAACCTTGACTGTGAGCACAAATCCCACTTGCATTTCCAAGTACAGTTTACTGAACACAGACACCCCACTACAGTGTGCTCGCGTGCGCACACACACACACACACGCACACACACGTTCTGAGAGGCCAGTGCTGCAGCAGGAGCTGCTTCTTGAGCAAAAACCCTCAGGTTTGTTTTCCCAGGCCAACCTCCCAGGGAGCCCAAGGGCAGCAAGTGGAAGCAAAAGGAGTATTCTGGAAGAAAGCAGAGTATTCCCTAGAATGTTGCCAGTAAAGCATCCCCAGCACAGAGCAGTCCTCACTTACTGATCTAAAAAAAAACAAAAAAACAAAAAAACAAAAAAAAATAACAACAAAAAAAAAACAAATAACAAAAATAACTAAAAATGACAGAAAACCCAAAGTCACAATGGCTTAAATAAGGGAAAAAAGTATTGCCCCCTCATATAAGCCCAGACCATCCAGGGTCCGTGTGGTGACGTCACAATCAGGAAGCTAGGCTGCTTCCATCTGTTTGCCTATCATTGTCCAAGGCGGGAGGTTAAATTTTAGGCCTCATGTTCACCTTCCAGCCAACAAGAAGGAGAACAGGAAGGGGGAAATGTTACCCTCATTTTAGGGTCATCTCCCTGAAAGTGCACACCACCCTGCCATGAATATCTCATTGGCCAGCCCCAAAGGGCCGAGTGCACCTTCACGGGACATCGACAAATATAGTCTGTATGCTGGGAAGTCATGTGCCCAGCTAGAAATTGGGGGCTCCTTTGTTACTGCAAGGGAGTGGCCTACTGGGACAAGAGCCAACAGTCTGGGCCTGAGAGCACCCCCCTTTCCCCTCATGTGGCGGGACTGTAACTATTAAGTTACATGTAAACAACGTATTTGACTGGGGTCCCACTGAAATCCACTGACATAAGACTATTTTCCTGTATCCTGAATTCCAATGGCTCTTGCTCCCTCCCATTGCCCTGAGAAATCACCAGTCCTGCAAGAAGAGTGTTCCAGGGGGGGTCCTTCAGGAAACCAGGGTAGAATGGATGTTTACACTTAGAGAGAAAGGCCTGCCTTCCGTGCAGATTAATTCTTGCAGATTTACACCGATGGCAGGAGATCTCTCCTATTCCTTCTGGAAGCTGCACAGATTACTTTCACTGGGTTGTAAATACGTTTAACACTCTATTATACTAACCCTTTAGACCAGTTGTCTTGGGGGGCTGCAAATCATAGTTGAGGGACAACTTTTTATGATTCAAAGGCCCTGGAAATACCTGGATGCTCTAGTGAAATACTTGAAATTAAGACTGGAAGGAGTAGATCTTGCTGCAAAATTCATTTCAAGGAAAGGAAGCAAATCCTTGGGGTCGGTTCTTGGTTTATCTTCTTCTGTTGTTTTGTCCCACTCTTTACACAGCCAAGGCTAAGGTAAGGATTGGCTGTCGTCACACATACCACTGTCCTAGGTTCAGCTGATTTTCTCTTCCTTCCCCAGTGTTCCAGGACCTGTGGAGGGGGCATCCAGAAGCGTGAGGTTCTTTGCAAACAGCGCATGGCTGATGGCAGCTTCCTGGAGCTTCCTGAGACCTTCTGTTCAACCTCGAAACTGGCCTCCCAGCAGGCCTGCAAGAAAGACGACTGTCCCAGCGAGTGGCTCCTCTCTGACTGGACAGAGGTAGGTATGCTCCTCAGAAGGAGAGGATGAAAGACACCAAAGGAAGGAAAGAAGGCACCACAAACTCACACAAACAGAAGATGAGAACAGAACGAGACAATCCACCTAACATGATGGAGAGGTATCGTGTAACCAGTTAGACCACAGTGTGTCTAACCGCTTTTAACTAGGCCGCAGGGACCTGAGGTAAGTTGCCAGGCCTTACATAACAATCAGAAGCATGGAGTTGTAAACCGGCTCCTCGTGGAACAAAAGCAGGCCTTGTTTGGCTCAGAATATTTTTCAGAAGACCCCGTTATTCTACCTTTATCCGCGCACCCACCTTCCCGACCTCCCGGCACCTCCTCCCCCCAGATGTTTTTAGTCTCTTTTCAGGAAAGGCAAAGCCTCTCTGATTATTCCCTTCCAAGTTACTGGACAATAAGGAACATGATTTATTAAGAAAAGAAGGCCAGGGAAATTCTGCATCTTTACTGTCCGTTTCTTGGCTGCAAGATGTTAACAACTTCCCAGCAAGAGAACTTGATTTCCCCTGTTGTTTGCATCTGGGGGGATGATTACGTCAGCTTCCACCATTCCTGATTTGCCTCGTAAGTTAGGGATATACCCCCAACTGACCTACTTTTCTAAATAATTCCTATTCGAACACTAGCATAAATTAAGTCATTTACACCCAGCTTTAACTTGTTTTCAGCCCCTATACTCCTGCTGGGAATTGCCTACAGCTCCCCCAGCTTTGTAGGCATGTGTGTCTCCCAGAAGGAAGCACCCCCAAAAGTATTGCCTCCTAAGCCGATTTAGCCCAGGACAGAATTGCCAGGCCTGAAGTGAAAAATCTTTGTGTCAAAAACAAATTCAAGACCCTGCCCTCTCTTGCACTGAACCGTTTGGACTGGGCTTGCTGATCCCATTCCCTTCTTCGTATGGTTGTATGTGCATGTGTGCTGTATGTATACAATGGCATGGGGCTGCTGTGGATCGAAACCTTCACAGGGACTCTTGTTTCCACAGGGGGCCAAGCTGCCCCTGAAAATTAAAATGCCACCTTTTCCAACCTGGGTTCTTAGAATTCTTGCCCCTTATCTTATCAACTCATACAGAGTTCACTCAGATGGTGTCTACTAAGGGCATTGCAAGGGTGAGTTAACCTACATCACAATAGGTTTTGTAATATGGCAGTAAAAGTGCCTTCTGGTGGTGTCTCACCCCAAATGTCTCAGAACGGAAGTAGGTATGATTATTTTTCTTAAATTTTAGAAATAATTTTCTTTCAGCACAATAAGGGATTAAAGCATGTAAAATCAGCATGTTTGTGTGTGCATGCACATGTGTGCATGAACATGTTAGTGTTAGTTTTTCCGTGGAATATTGATTTGAGGTATGGTACTATATAGGAAAAATCGTAACAAAACTAACAGTGCAGGAGAGTGCACTGGTGTAGTTGCCAAGTGAGTGACTCTGGAGGAAGACTTCCTCCCAGGGCCATATTTTAAAACGTGTCCTTCCACTAAGTCTTTTGGTGATGCTTACCATGAGTGAGATGCTGAGGAAGGGACTTGTGGGTATTATAATTGTACTCCCCTGTTCCTGGAGTTTGTGGCCTCTGAGCACATGGGACACAGAGAATTCAGGCCTAAAATTCTTTTAGTCCTGTAGATTTGAAGCAGGGACACTTGTGATTAGGCACTAAGAAAAGGAGACTGCCAAATTGAGGTCCTCTGGGGCCCATTAAGTATCACAGACCTTTAGAACAGTGTCATGTGTGCTTAGGAGTTAGACTCACAGGAGCGCCTGGGTGGCTCAGTCGGTTAGGCATCCGACTCTTGACTTTGGCTCAGGTTGTGCTCAGGGTCACGAGGGTCATGAGATGGAGCCCCACATTGAGCTCTGCACTGGGCGTGGAATCTGCTGAAGATTCTCCCTCCCTCTCCCTCTGCCCCTCCCCCATCGCTTGTGCACGCTCACGCTCTCTTGCTCTCTCTCTCAAAAAAAGATTACAAAAGGAGTTAAGCAAACTTAGATTCCAATCCTGACTCTGCCACTTACTGGCTCTCTAACCTCAGGCTCACTATTTAACCTTTCTAGGCCTCAGTTTGTGTATGTGAATACTGGAGATAATAATGTCTGCTCATGTCATTCTTGGGAGGCTTCAGTTAAACGAGGTATGTAAACTACCTCGTGTCTAGTAAAAGTGAGCCCTGTTATTGTTATGATTCTCTTCCACCCCTGCTCATTGTCAGGAGGAGAGGAAATAAAAGACACTTCCCTTGACCAGCTGGACCCAGAGTCATGGCCCAGGCTTCCCGCAGGCTTTATCATTCTTCCTGGGAAGAGGAAATTACACTTCGGGAAGTAGGACAGTTTTAGCCCTTCTCCGTGGAATATTCTTTTTTTTTTTTTTTAAAGATTTTATTTATTTATTTGACAGAGAGAGATCACAAGTAGGCAGAGAGGCAGGCAGAGAGAGAGAGAGAGAGAGGGAAGCAGGCTCCCCGCTGAGCAGAGAGCCCGATGCGGGACTCGATCCCAGGACCCCGAGATCATGACCCGAGCCGAAGGCAGTGGCCTAACCCACTGAGCCACCCAGGCGCCTCTCCGTGGAATATTCTTAAGTGCTGGGTTAACTGGGTTGATGAATGGAAATTCCAAACATTGGGGAGGGGCTAGGAATGGTACAAGTAGGAAGTAATCACCAATTCACTGGGATTTAACTCAAGCTGGTGCCATACAAATGAGCTCTGGGGGGTGTTCATGGAGTCTCCCATTGGCCCTGTCATCCCAACAGCCCTTGCCTTGGCCCTCTCACTGAGATGAAACACACATTCCACATCCCCCACCCCCAAGGCTCCCCTTGGAGAAAGGAAGACCTGGATGATCTATGGGTGTTTTTCATCCTCAACTATCTGGGCTCAATCTTACAGTTACTGCACAGAATCCCCCAGAGACAGAATTAAGCCAAAATTTTAGACACTTCAAATAAAATTACTTTCAGATTCTATTTTGAGACTAAAGTTCTTCTTTAAAAGAATTCCTTGCATCTTTTGAAATAGTTGGCTATTACATATTTTTCAATCATACTTTTATAAAAGTCATTTCTCCCAAAAAATATAAAAGAAATTAACGTCAGAGTAGTCAGTTTTAGAGATAGAAGGAACTTAGAAGATCCTATAACCTGGTTGTTCTTTTAAAAATTAAAGCCACCATCGAGTCCTGCACCGGGCTCTCTACTCAGCGGGGAGCCTGCTTCCTCCTCTCTCTCTCTCTCTGCCTGCCTCTCTGCCTACTTGTGATTTCTCTCTGTCAAATAAACAAATAAAATCTTTTTAAAAAAAAATTAAAGCCACCAGACCCTTTTTTTTCTAATGAAATGTTTCTATGAAGCCAAGAATCTAAAACAGATAAAATCAGAGCTGCTTTGGTTGAAGTGTGGGTTAGGATCCCGGATCTCCAAGGGTTAGATCTCCAGACCAACTGAAAAGCCCCTGAATCATTTCCTCTACACAGAACAGGGTTTAAAAATACCTACTCTTACTTAGTTTTATTTTAGAGATAGGGAAATCAAGCCTCAAGAAAGAACTAGACTTGACCAAAATCATAAACTGATCTTGAGACACATGGTCTATTTTTCTGGTTGGTAGTACTGAACTTACCATGCTTTTTTTTTTTTTTTTTAAGATTTTATTTATTATTTGACAGAGAGACAGCAGGAGAGGGAACAGAAGCAGGGAGAGTAGGAGATGGAGAAGCAGGCTACCTGCTGAGCAGGGAGCCCAAAGCAGCACTCCATCCCAGAACCTTGGGATCATGATCTGAGCCGAAGGCAGACACCTAATGACTGAGCCACCCGGATGCTCTGACGCTTTTCAATTTTCAAGGCTCTTTGCCTCCATCCCACCTGATCCTGGGATTTGGTACTGGCATTTACAATCAAATAAGGGGTGGGTGGAATCTGGAATCCACAATCATTAGGAAACAAAAGCAGTGGGTTTCTTACCTCCATTTTTTGCATCTAAAATATCTTTCAGGGTGCTGTGTATCAGAGCTTAGTTCATGTCAGTGGGTTAGCATATAAAACTTGAAAATGTAATATTTTTGGTTTTAGTGTCATTTTTCAAGTTAACGTGGCACCCTGCCATGACCCCAGTTCAGGTCTTTATCATCTCGAGCCTGGACTACCGTGGCAGCCTCCTTAACTGACATCCCTGCCTGCCATACATCTCCTACTCCCTTCTCTCCCGGACACCGTTGCCAGATTAACCTTCTCAAAACACCTCTTTCATCATTTCACTCCTCCCTCCAATGGCTCCTCACTGCCTTGTGGACCAATTCCAAGCCTCCTGTCTGAAAATTAAAAGTCTCCAACATCTGGCCCCAAACTACTTCATGAGCTCCTGACACTCTCCAATTGTTCCCTCTCTTCAGTCCAACTGGTTTAGCTCTGCCCCCCCCAAGCCTGCCTTGGATTTTTGCACTGAACCCTTCGAACTTCATTCTGGATATTCCCCTGCCTCCAATGATTATCCCCAGTTTCTCCACACATGCAGACTACCCATCTTCAAAACCTAGGTCAGGAAATCACTAGAGCACCGTCAGCATTCAACCATCGTTAGAATGAATCTTGTAATACTCGTCTTGTACTTTTATATTTCTACTAAATTTTTGTATTACTATCTAATTTTTTGAACCACTTTATTAAGGTGTAAATAACATACTATTAAACTCCACTTCATATGATGATTTCAAGGTTTATCTGTTTACCACATATCCACAAGAACAACATTCCTTTTATGGTAGAATAACATTCCCATATATAGATAGACCATATTTTTGTTTATCCATTCACCAGCAGACATTTGAGTGGTTCCCACTTTTTTGTCTCTGCTGAACATTCACATACAGTCTTTGGATGGATGTTTGCACTTCTCTCCAGGAGATACCCTACAAGTGAAATTTCTCGGTCATGGGGTAAATTTATGTTTATGTTTGTAAGAAACTATCAGGCTGTTTCCAAGAGGGCTATACTATTTTATGTTGCCACCAGCAATATAGGAGTGTTCTAATTTCTCACATTTACATTTATAATAACATTTGTTACTGTCTGTCTCTTTTTATTATGGCCATTCCAGGGAATATGAAGTGGTATCTTGTTGTAGTTTTGATTTCTCTCTCTCTCATGCGCTATTTCAGTTTAACAATGCATTTGGATTTCCCCCCCACTCATTATGAGATGACAGCTCCTTGAGGTTACAAACCACCTTGCACAATTTTTTTCCATAGTATTAGCACCTACCTCAGCCAAAGTAAATGTAGAACAGTTATCTGATGCTTGACATTAAAGTATTACATTTGTGAAGGAAGGAGGAAAAAATTCGCGACTGCCACCGCTGTGGGTGAAGTTTCAAATATATTATCTCATTTAATTCCCAACCTTGCAAGCTAAGTGTAAGAAGTGGAAACAGACTCTGAGTTGCCAACTGGTAAATTACTAAGCTGGGATTGCAACAGACTCTATGACTCTGTAACTCTAAAGCCCAGGCCACATAAATAAAAAACAGAGTTTCTACAGGAAACTTTTGAGTAGAAAAATCTTAGAATGTGTTTACAATATGGACATTTAGGTCTTCCCACCATGCTACATAATTAATAGTGACTGTTGCTTTCCCAGGCAACTTTTCTCACATTCTCGTGAGTTTGGGAGTCCATACCAGAACCCAGTAGCCTCCAGTTCCCCGCATTTACATGCAGGTGGTCCTTCTTTCCTCCCTTTCCTCCCCAGTGTTCCACGAGCTGTGGTGAAGGCACGCAGACTCGAAGCGCCATTTGCCGGAAGGTGCTGAAAACCGGGCTTTCAGCTATCGTCAATTCCTCCCTGTGCCCTCCCCTGCCCTTCTCTTCAGCCATCAGGCCCTGCATGCTGGCCACCTGTGCACGTGAGTATGTCAGAGCTCTGGGGATGGGGGGAGACCAGACCCACCCAGAAGCAATTGTGGCCACGCAGTAGCCTTCCCTAAACCCGAGACTGGTGGGAGATCATCAGGCAGGAGAGCCCAAGGAGGGCAGCAGGCTGGTGAGCTCAGCTGGAGATGGAAAAGGAATCTTAATTACACGTGGCCGAATTCTCTTCTGGGCTGGAAAAACAGTTTGCAGGGGGTAGAGCAAAGTTCACTTGCTGGCATAGAGAGATCTGGAAGCTGGAGTCAGCATATTACTAATGAAGCCTAGTGTTGTCCACTCTGGGGTTTTTAAAATGCCCTAAACAGATTTGTTCTGTTTAATATTAATCCCTAGAGTTGTAACACCTCTGGAATCCCCTCCCACAGTACATTAGGGCCCTGGTGCTCTGCAGAACCCAAAGGGGAAAGGTGGAAAAGGAGAGATTCTCCTTCCCTTTGTCCTCTGCCTCTTTTTATGATACTTGCTTGCTTGTTTTTGTTCTTTTTCTTTTTTTTTTTTTTTCAATCCTTATAATGGGAGGAACTGCCTTTCCCCTGACATCCTCCCACCCCCATCTAGAACCTGCATCTCAGCCTCTAGGGGTAGAAAGTCCCAGCAGGGCCATGGCAGGCTACCCCACTGCACTGTATTAGTTGGAGTATTGCTTTGCTGAGCCTTGATGGGCCTCAGCTGGTGGCCACTTCCTCCCCGGAAAGCCATAAGGCAGTAAATGAAAGCCCCCGCCGGAATAAACTCAAGCTTCTTCTTCCTCTCTCTCTGTCTTTGCCCTCTCCGTTCCCTCTCTCTTGTCCCTGTGTTCACCCTCGTTGTCCTCTGCCGTCCCTTCTCTTTCTCCGGCTGTCTGGCTTCCCTTCCATCCCCTTCGTTGCAGGGCCCGGGCGGCCATCCACCAAGCACAGCCCTCACATCGCGGCCGCCAGGAAGATCTATATCCAGACTCGGCGACAGAGGAAGCTGCACTTTGTTGTTGGGGGGTTCGCCTACCTGCTCCCCAAGACGGCGGTGGTGCTGCGCTGCCCCACGCGGCGCTTCCGCAAGCCCCTGATCACATGGGAGAAGGACGGCCAACACCTCATCAGCTCGGCGCATGTCACCGTGGCCCCCTTCGGCTACCTGAAGATCCACCGCCTCAAGCCCTCGGACGCGGGCATCTACACCTGCTCGGCGGGACCCGCCCGCGAGCAGTTTGTCATTAAGCTCCTCGGAGGCAACCGGAAGCTGGTGGCCCGGCCGCTGAGCCTGCGGGGCGAGGAGGAGGCCCTCGTGGCGAGGAAGGCCGGCCCGAAGGAGGCCCTGCAGACCCACAAACACCAGAACGGCATCTTCTCTAACGGCAGCAAGGCGGAGAAGCGGGGCCCCGCCGGCGACCGGGGGAGCCGCTACGACGACCTTGTCTCCCGGCTGCTGGAGCAGGGGGGCTGGCCTGGGGAGCTCCTCGCCTCGTGGGAGGTGCAGGACTCCACGGAAAGGAACACGTCCTCCGAGGAGGACCAGAACGCAGAGCAGGCCCTCTGGCACCTGCCCTTCACCATGGTGGCCGAGCAGAGGCGCCTGGACGACATCCTCAGGAACCTCTCACAGCAGCCAGAGGAGCTTCGAGACGTCTACAGCAAGCACCTGGTGGCCCAGTTGGCCCAGGAGATCTTCCGCAGCCACATGGAGCACCAGGACGTGCTGCTCAAGCCGTCAGAGCGGCGGATGCCCCCCGTGGCCATCTCCCCTCATAAGCACGTGTCTGGCTTTAGCAGCTCGCTCCGGACCTCGGCCGCCGGGGAGGCCGCGGGTGGCTCTCGCCGGCCCCACCGCAAGCCCACCATCTTGCGGAAGATCTCAGCTGCCCAGCAGCTTTCGGCCTCCGAGGTGGTCACCCACCTCGGGCAGACTGTGGCTCTGGCCAGCGGGACGCTGAGCGTGCTTTTGCACTGTGAGGCCATAGGCAACCCGAGGCCTACCATCAGCTGGGCCAGGAACGGAGAAGAGGTGCAAGGCGGGGGGGGGGGGGCCGGGGGGGAGGGGGGGGGGGGGGGGGGGGGCGGCTGTTGGTAAGGAGCCACATCTCGTCTAAGGTACTTGATTCACTCTTCCTCCAAGGTGGTTCCAAGGGTAGGGCTGAGGGCCCTGGGCCTCAGGAATGGCATCCTGGGTTTCAAGTCCTCTTTTAGTACCAATAGGACTGCTGGAGCAGAAGGTATTTAATTTCTCTAAACACTATGCTGTCCTCTTTATAAGGTAATAGCAACAATGCCTGTCCACCCCATCCCCATAGAGTCCCAGAGATTAATGAGATACTTTCCAGATAGCTTTGAACTTTTGGCAGAAAGCTACTACTCCAGGCCAAAGCACTATTACGTTACCTCTCTGTGAGCTGGAATCACTGAAAAGCTTATACATCAGAATACTGTCTCCATGTGTGTGGTCCCCCAGGGCTAGGGAGAGAGGACAGCCGGCACCTGCTGCTCTCCGTGGGTGAGCCCATCCTCTGTCTGGGCCGGACAAAGCTATTTGTTCCAGAAAGCTTTTATTCCCAGTCAGACCTGTGATTAATTATCCTAATATCTCATGGTGTCTCTGTGCGGGTGTATCATTACCCGGATGACAGCACGTATTACTTACTGGTTTCCTTGGGCCACAGCCATTCGTAATGTAAAATCAATGGTGGTGGTAGAAGTTATAATGATAATATTTTTGAACACTGTGTGCCAGGAACTGTGCTATAATTCCTGCATCCATTCTCTTCTAGTCTTTATAGTGGCCCTGACAACAGTGATAGCTAGCATTAATTGAGTCATGACTGTCCACCAGGCAAATATGGTCTTTCTGTGTTTATTTCACCAAATTCTAACAGTGGCCCCAAGAAGCGGGTATAGTCTTTAGCTGCACTTCACAGAAGAGTAAACAAAGCCTGGGAACTTGCTGAAGATCTTATTTGTTAGCTGGCAGAGCCAAGGCAGGTGACACAAATACGATGGACAGTCAGTAGAAGAATCTTATACTCTGAGTGAGAGAGGGCTCCTTAAGATCCTCTGGTCCAGGGTCCTCATTTTAAGTTGTTATCTGCTTGGAATCCATGGAGAATGCTCTTTTCATTAAACGTAATCCTAAATACTGTTATTCGGCCGTCCTCATCCCTAGTTTGCTGGTTTTGGGTAAGGAAAGAAAGATGCCCAGGTGTATCGTGCCAGGCAGTTTGCCAGGTTTTTTCTACGTAAGTGCCCTTGTTATTCTAACAGTCAGTCTCCAAGATTGACCTTGTCCTCCAGGGTCACACAGAAAAGCAAGGGTTAGCAGCTCACCCGAGAAGATCATACTTTAGCAAGAGTCAGACCAAGGATTCAATATCAAGTTTGAGTCCAAAGAGTACACATTTCTGTGTGCTCTTCTGAGACCCAGTGAACAAATGTGATTTTGTCAAGCCTGCCCACATCTTTGGTGCCTTTTGAAATGTCAGTAATGTTGCCTTTCAGCCTTAATACTTATAGACCAAATAACTTTAATACCGACAATACTAAGTATTTTTCCTGTGTCCTCCTACTTTGTGTCACTGTCATTAGTGCTTTAAGGGCATTATCTTATTTAATCTTCAGAAATAACCATATGGAGTAAGTACTGTGGTATTTACCAATAGGAAGTTGAGGCACAGATGTGGGGCCCACAGAAGCTCTGGAGATAAGGTCTGAATGCAGGATTCGTGTGCCAGGTGGTTTGAACGCACACCTTGAGATCTTCTCTTCCTGTGGGCTCCTTCGTCCTCCCCAGCTTATACTTTCCTTGATCAGCTTAATTGCTAGGATTCCCGCAGGTCTTTCTAGAAATCTTTACAACACATTTTGGGGTCAAGCTGAGGTTAGAGTAAATCCCCTTAGGTCACTGAGTCAATGAGAGGTAGCGCCAGAGGATGTTGGAAGCAGGCTAAGAGTGGTGCCCTTGTGCTTGAGTGGGTGGCCCACTGGACCTCTGTTAATGCACCTGTCATACCTACTCTGACCAAATCATGTCGTCATCTCCATCAGCCAGTCAGCTTCTCAAGTGTAGGAGCCATTTATTCATATTTCCTTGGCCTTGTGCCCAAGATTGCACTCCTGGGGTTGAGGGAGAAACAGTTGATTGTGCACAGGAGAAGATGGAAATTACCATTTCTTGACTAGCAACAGACCTAGTGCTCCGTGCTAGCAACTTTTTCATAGCCACCATCTTGGTTAACAACCACCACAGAGGGTAACACAGGAGCTCTTATCTCTATTTCAGAGCTAGAAAACCGTGGCCCAAAGTAGTTTAGGAGCTTGACGATGTTAGCTAGCTGGCAACAGGCAGAATCAAGAGGGCAGATTGGAACCCAGTTCTGCCCACCTCAAGCCCATGCTGTTTTGAGTGAATGGGTGAGTTCATACTTCCATACATCTGTACTTCACTAGGGATGCCAAGTTGCTAGTGTTTACCAGCTATTTCCAGGGTCACTTCCTTCCTCCTAAAAGCTGTAGACAAGGCAGGCTGTTGGGAAGGGGAGTAGGGGTCACCAGGACTCTGCTGTACCTGGAACTTCAGGGAGAACATTTGAGTCCGTGGCTTACTCAGAGGTCTGACCATTTCCTTGAGTGCTGGAGATACTTTGTATGAAGTCCAAGGGTTCCAGCCCATCTGGGTCCCCTGGTGACTAAAGATAGGATGCAGACGGAGTCAGATGAGGACTTAGGGCTTCAGGCTGATCTTGCCAAAACCCTTTACTTTGTATGGCCTTAGTCCCTTCATCTTAAAAAGCAGGTGGATGGGGTTGTACCAATTCGCCTCTAAGGTCCCTTCTACCTCCTTCACTCCTTTGCAAAAGGCCAGAGAAGAAAAAGAAACCCGTATGCTGCTGGGGAGTGGGGAGAGCCTTGAGGCCAATAACTTCAAACTGTTGCACAAGCTCTTTCTCGGTGCTCCACAAAACGGGGGTTCACTGATCGCATGAGTTAGGGACATGTTCACTTAAAGCTGAACAGATGTATTTACTGCTGGATTTCACTGTATTTTTTTTAATATAGTGCTTGATATTTTTTCTCTTTTTTATTATAAAAGCAATAAAGAGACCATAAAACAATTCAAATAATACCTAAATCTATAAAGGACAAATGCAAGTCTCCCTCTTCCTCCCACATCTATTCCCCAGAGTCTGCCTCTCTTAATAATTTGGTATACATCCTTCTGGAATTTTTATATATTTTATTGTATTATATATAAAACACATATACACACATATGATTCAGTTTTGTAATGGGATATTACTCGTGTTTAGAAATTTCATGTGGATTTCACTCAATAGGTCTAGGAGACATTGCATTATAGCATGTAGAGATCTGCTTCACCATTTTTAATGGCTGATTACTGTTTCTGAGTGCATTTAACTATCCCCCAATTGAAAATTATTTGGGTTTTTCCATTTTTTTTAAACTCCTTTAAGCATTCCAACATGTGTTGTGACTTTCCAAGTGAACAATATAGGATGCATTATTTTCCAAGCAGTTCTTTAATCATTGAACAATTTTTCGCTCTCACTATTTCAGGGATACCAAGAGTTCTTGAAATACCACTTAGGAAATATTACTTTCACCTTTTAGGTTTCACCTCCCTGGGTGCTGAGGGTCAGAGCCCTGTAATGCACCCTTTGCAAGCACCACAAATGACTAAGATGAAGAGGGTTCCATGGAATTGTGCTAGAAAAAAGACACATGGCAGCCAGGTGCTTTTAAAGATACTGAAGGTGCTAGACTAGGACAGCGGAAGGCTAATCCTGGCTCTTCGGTCACCAGGATGTTGGTGGGAGCATGGGTGAGGAGTAGCATTAAGAGGGAGAGCACGTGAGGGGCATGGGCAAACAGTTTTACAGTTTTGGCCACTCTCGAGATTTTTCTCGATCTCGCCTTGACACAGCTTTCCAGTGCAAGTCAATGGCACACAGTAAGGAAAAATAAGAGCTTTTGGATACTGATCTCCAACTCCTAATTTCTCCATTTAACTTAGCTGTCCAAAAAGAAATAGGACTGGCATTTCATTTTCAATAGGGTTTTCCAAGTCCTGTTTGAGAAAAGAAAGTGAATATATCTCCACAGAGCACATAAGAGAAACAGAGCTGCCATTGGGACTGCTTTGCTATGGGCTGTTGGTGACCCTTCTGTGTTGGGTTTCATTGCTTGTCATCATCCCTGTGTCCAGTAGCAGTTCAGAAATGCTCATTTATTTTCACACAGAGACGTGCTGAAATGCCTGGTGTTCTAGTTCAGTTAGTCTGTTTTTGCTTTAGTACCAAATCCATCTTTCTGAAAGAATCTGCAAGATTCAGCTGGCTGTTGGTGTGTGGGACTTTGCAGCATATTCAAGTGTACTCTTTGTAGCCTGAGCCAGCAAGATAGGTCGAGAGAGGAAGACAGTAACAGAGGAGAAGTCTACTCCTCCTTTGGCTTTGAAATATGCCAAAGTTTTATCTGCAAGAAATTGCTTCTATGAAAGAATCGTTATCAAGTCGGTTACTACTGTATCTCATCATATATATATATATATATATATATATATAATTTACTAGTTGAAATGAATTCACATGATTCTTAGAAGCCTATGCCAACTTCTCAAGCAATAGTTTACTGGATGTTTCTGAATGTATTAGAACAAACTAGTTCATCATAATCGCCGCTTCTCCTTTATTTCACAAACATTCCCATGCATCCTCAGAGCCAGACCCTATATTAGATACTGGGGATGGAGGAAAGGAAGGCTCATTCCCTGTCAGTGAAACTCAGTCTTGTTTGCAAGCCAGAGAAGTAAATGCAGTGTAGAAGTACTAAAAGATGAGTAAGGATATTTATTCAACCCATAAGAATTTATCAGCCTATGTATTATATCACATACACACACACACACACCTCTAGTCACTGGGAATATTGTAAATGAAAAGTCTGTATTCCCCTGCAGTTTAGATCCATTTAGATTTCTGCTCAAATTTCGGCCACCAGAAAGGCTTTCCTTGATCTAAAAGAGCAGTTCTCATTATCCCTTTAACTCTGTTTTATTCACAGAATTTTGCCACCGTCTGATATGTATTTGTTGATTGCCTGTCCATAAGGGTAGAGACTGTATTTACTGCTGTATCCCCAGTGCTGAGAATAGTGCCTGGCACCAAACAGATGGAAGAAAGGGACGGAGGGAGAGAAGGAGGAAGGGAGGGAGGAAAGAAGGAAGACAATAAATACAGAAAAGTACACAGGTATTGGGGGTGATAAGTGTTGGGCAGAACACTTAAACAGGGTTGATAAGGAATGATTTGGTGACTATCTTAGATGCATATCCTGCAGAGGTTACCTGTAAGCCAAGACATGAATGATGACGTGTCTAGCCATATGACATCAGGAGGAAGAGCACCCCTGGACAAGGGATGAGCAGCATAAAACCCCCAAAATGAAATGAGTGTTGAAGGAACTGCGAAGGAAGTTCATTTGGCTGGACCGTGGTAGGCAGGAGTGAGAGGGGATGTGGCATGAGGCCATGAGGTTAAGCTGAGACCAACAGAAGGAATCTAGCTTTTAGTCTGAGTATCCCAGGGAGACTTGGGAAGATCTGAGGGAAGCAAAATGATCTAATTTCCATTCTCATAGACACACTGGCTACTTTGTGGCCAGTGGATCATAGAGGAACAGGAATGGAAGCGGGGGAGTCTAGTAAGGTGTCCTTCACAATCATTCCTTCAACTTCACAAACATGTGGTTGGTGTTAGATACAGTGGTGGGCACCAGACAAAAAGAAATAAAAGTCACTGCTCTCCAGAAGCTAGGAAACACTGAAGGGCTGGCATGGATAAAAATAACTTGGGCCCTGAGGTTTTGTTGTTTGTTTGTTTGTTTGTTTTTGTTTATTTTTTCAGTGTTCCAAGATTCATTGTTTATGCACCACACCCCAGAGTTTTTTTTTTCAACTCCAGTGGAAAGAATACTTCCCTTAGAACTTCTAAACGTTTAAAAGTGAGTCAAGGGGGCGCCTGGGTGGCTAAGTGGGTTAAGCCTCTGCCTTCGGCTCAGGTCATGATCTCAGAGTCCTGGGATCGAGTCCCGCATCAGCCTCTCTGCTTGGCAGGGAGCCTGCTTTCTCCTCTCTCTCTCTGCCTGCCTGTCTACCTACTTGTGATCTCTCTCTGTCAAATAAATAAATAAAATCTTAAAAAAAAAAGTGAGTCAAGGAGGAGTTCCCAAGTTCAGTGTGCACAGTGATTACCAGAAGCTCGTTAGAAATGCAGATTCCCACATCCTCCCCTACCCCAGAAACCCTCTGTAGAGCAGAGCCCCGTAATGCACCCTTTGCAAGCACCACAAATGACTCTGAGCACAAAGGTTCGAGGACCACCATTAAGAAACACCTTGAGAGAGAACGGGGGAGCAAGCAGAAGCTCAGAGTAGAATGAAGCCCGTGCTATTAGTTCTGGTAAAAGATCTGGTGGCAGGAGACAGAATTTGCACTGAAGTGACACTTAGGGATTCCGGACACCTTCCCTTTCCCCCCACCCCTTCCCGCCTCACCTTCCCTCGCAGACTCCCACCAGCCCACACATTTGCACCTTGGTTAGTTGGAGTTCACACCGGGCCTTGGAGTTGAGGGAGTGCCTGTGTGTGAAGGGAGCAGACACAGTGGAAGTTAACAGACTCAATTCTGCCAGTGTCCAGGGAACATTCTGGACTGGCTGGAGGTGAAAATAACCAAGTGTGGCCACCTGGTTCAGCCTGAGAACAAAGAAGGACCGGACTTGCCAGCATAGCATGGAGGGTGCGTAGAAACGGATTTTCACAGGCTGCAGTGCCACTTGACTTAGAAAACAAGAGGACTCTGCCTCCTTCTCTCTCTGCTTTCATTGCTGACCCCTAAGCTCTGTGGACCTGCAACTAACTGGTTTCACCGTAGTGCTGCCTGGCCAGGTCCATCAGGAAGGAAGTATTAGAGTCTCATCTCCTGGGTCTCGGGCACTAGGAGTACCGGAATGGTTTGAAAACATTAATATGATAGCCCTACAGTAGCCAGACTATACCCAGAAGTATTTCGCGTGTAGGAGGCTACTTTAGGTGTTCCTCCAGGGTTAGTAATTATGAATTTTTTTAAGTTCCACTTAGTATTCCCTCAGTTTATTATTGAGTTGGCATCTCTCTATCTACTTCATATTCTTTTTCTTTCTTTTTGCAGTTCAAAGAGTTAAATATAGGGTGACTCCCTTATTTTTTTCCTCCAAATTTTTATTTAAAATGCAGTTAACATATAGTGTAATATTAGTTTCAGGTGTAAAATGAATGATTGATTCATCATTTGCATACATCCCCCAGCACTCATCACAAGCGCCGTCCTTTAGCCCCATCATCATCTTAACCACCTGCCTTAAAATAACCATCAGTTTCTTCTCTATAGTTGAGAGTCTGTTTTTTGCTTGCCCCTCTTTTTCCCCCATGTTCATTTGCTTCGTTTCTTAAATTCCACATATGAGCAAAATCATATTATAATTGTCTTTCTCCGACTCATTCCATTAGCAAAATATTCTCTAGCTCCATCCACAATGGCAAGATTCCATTTTTTTTTATGGCTGAGTGATATTCCATTTTGTGTGTGTGTGTGCGTGCACGTGTGCGCACATGCATTGTGTACACACCACATCTTCTTTATCCATTCATCAGTCAATGGACATTTAGGCTCCTTCCATAATTGGGCTATTATTGGTAATCCTGCTATAAATATCAGGGTGCATGTATCCCTTTGAATCAGTATTTTTGTATCCTTTGGGATACAATAGTTGCTGGATCTTAGGGTAGTTCCATTTTTAACTTCTTGAGGAACCTCCATGCTGTTTTCCAGAGTGGCTGCACCAGTCTGCATTCCCATCAGCAACAATGTAAGAAGGCTCACCTTTCCCTGCATCCTTGCCAACACCCGTTGTTTCCCATGTTGTTCATTTTAGCTATTCTAACTGTATGAGGTGACACTTCATTATGGTTTTTATTTGTATTTCCCTGAGAGGAATGCTGTTGAGTATCTCTTCATGTGTCTATTAGCCATCTGTTTATCCTCTTTGAAAAATGTCTATGTACGTCTTCTGCCCATTTTTTAACTGGATTATTTGGTTTCGGGGTGTTGTGTTTTTTTTTTTTAAAGATTTTATTTATTTGAGAGAGACAGGGAGCATGAACTGGGGAAGGGGCAGAGGGACAAGCAGACCCTGCCCTGAGCACGGAGCCTCACTCGGTGCTTGATCCCAAGACCCTGAGATCATGACCTGAGCTAAGGTCAGATGCTTACCTGACTGAGCCATTGGGTGTTGAGTTTTATAAGTTCTTTATATATTTTGAGTATTAATCCTTTATCTCCTATGTCATTTGCAAATATCTTCTCCCCTTCCATAGGTTGCATTTTGGTTCTATTGATTGTTTCCCTCACTGTTGCAAAAGCTTTTTGTTTTGATGAAGTCCCAGTAGTTTCTTTTTGCTTTTGCTGCCCATACCTTAGGATACATATCCAGTACGAAGTTGCTACAGCCCATATTAAAGAGGTTCCTGCCTCTGTTCTCTAGGATTTAGATGGTTTCCTGTCTACCTCATATTATCAGGCTGCATGCAACATACACTTCTCGGAAAGAGCTTCACTGCCCCCCCGCAAAAAAGTTGTTTGTTCAGAAAGAAGAAAGTGGTCTCTGAAAACATCTCTTAGCTAATCTGAGCTCTGAGCAAGATTCCATACAGGCTAAGCGCGTCTTGCTAAAAACACATGCTGTTTTCATCAGAAACCACACGCACTTGCTTTGCTTCCTACATGTCTGGTTTTTCTTTCTCAGTCTTTGTGCCTTTCTCTTCCCCTACCTGCCTCTTGTCTACTTCTTGGGAGTCTTACTGTAAATCTATAAATGACCCCAAGGTTCCAGACTTCCCCTGGATGCCCACGATTGTCATGTGTCCAACACCAGCCCGAGTCTCTCTTCTGACTCTTATGCACAGTTGCCTGCTGGATGTCCCTACCAGATGCCTCACAAAGAGATCAGCTTTGTAGAATGAAAACTAAGCTCCTGAATCTCTATCTCAGGAGGGAGTACTTCCACCTACCCAACTGCCAAAGCCTAAATATTTCTAGGCTGTTCTTGCTCTACCATGGCTCTTTCATTCCTCCCTTCTCTGTTCTCACTGCCTCTACTTTGGTTTACCCTTGTCCACTCTAGATGATTTCAACTGCCCCCAACTCTGCATTTGCCTTCACTAGACCAGGGGTTGGCAAATTACACCTGGTAGCTTTTACATTTTTTAAAGTGTTATTAAAAACGACTTTAATAAGGGTTATTGAGAGAGCTGTTGAAATTGTGTACAGAGCCGTCAAGTCTGCTTGCTGAAGTTCTCACACTCGGTAAGGGGTAGAGCTGGGTTTTGAACCCAGGTTATTTGAAGGGTTATTAAAAGAGTGGCTTTTACATTTTTTAAAGGGTTATTGAAAACAAACAAGAAACAGAATGTACAACAGATACTATAGGTGGCCCTCTAAAGACTACAATATTCACTATCTGTCCCATTAGAGAAAAAATTTACTGACTCCTGCTCTAGATCATTTGACATGCTACTGCCAGAGTATCTTTCTGGCAAACCTGTCCATGCTGCTCCCATGCTTAAAATTCTTTAAATGGCTTGCCCTCACTTGAGGATAAGTTCCAAGTGTCTTCGCATGATTTGCAACACCTTTAATCTCTCTCACTCGTTTGATCTCTTACGATACCGTACCTCACCTCACCCTGTGAGTGATGCCTTTCAGCAATACACAATTACTTGCTGTTTATGAATTTGCTTGGGGTCTCAGATTTGCCTCATCCTACCCTTCCTTACCAGAAGCATATCCCCAAGGCTCAGCTGTGCTGGCATAGTAGAGCTGGAATTTGAACTCAAGATGACCCCCTCCGTGACCCGTATAGTACCCTATACGTTGTACTCTATCTCAGCCCACCCTACCACTGCATGTTAGAATTCGCTGTTTGTTTTTCTATATTACCTTCTAAATTATGTTACTCTTCCTCAAGGGCAAATATTTAAGAAGGTATGTCAATTTCTCCACAATTCCAAGAATACAATAGACACCCAACAGAAGATAAACTAATGGATGAACGAATAAAGGAATGAACACTAGTGATTAGCAGGGAGATTTCCTAATTACCAGACTGTAGTCTGTATGGTTTTGCATAATCTGAACAGTATTAATATGCAAATATGGCAGAGTTCCACAGTGGTACCCACTCCCAACTAATCATTTCTGCCCTGCCCACATGTTCTCCGTTACAGAAGTATCAGGAAACCCTGAGGTCCTGTGGCATGCAACTACAGTTCGAAAAGCCCTGCTGGAGAATGAATAAGTACCAAGAATAAATACCCTGTAGCATCCTACCTCCTATCACATCCAGGCCAATGAGGAAATCCTCATCATTGTTATGGTTAACATTCAGTGACCAATCACTTTGAGCTAGGTGCTGTTCTCAGTGTTTTACAGGTGTTCGTTTATTCTTACAATAACATTTTGAGGTTACTATCCCAAATTTCCAGATGTTGAAATTGAAGCACAGAGATGTTAAATTAACTTGCCCCAAGTCCCACACTTACTATGTAGCGGAGCTGGGATTTGAACCCAAGGAAGTCTGGCCCCGGGGGCTATTTCTTTGTGTTGATTTTAACCTTAGTTTAATCCAAGGACTTGGCCATTATTTTAAAAAGAAGCCACTGGGGTCAACTAGATCTAGCATAAATTAACATTCCGTCTTTTAGCCAGCTGGCTTGCAATCTGTGGGGCTTTCGTTTTTTTATTTGGCACATGTGTGTTAGGGAAAGCCTTTCTTCTGTTTCCTTTCCTTTTACCTTTACATGGACATCTCCAGCTATAAACATGCCTGGTACTAGGCACACAACAGCTACTCGGGAAACACTGTAATTGTGACATATGCATTTGCATCTCTGGGTGTGTTTACAGCGTTGATGGCTTGTGCACGTGTGCATCTGGAGACCTAGAGACCTAGACCACAAGCAGGCCAATGCTAAACGGTTCCTTGCTTTTCAGTTACTCTGCATAAACATGGAACACTTATTGGACCCTCCTGTACTTCACCACACTGAACTGCGATTCAGGCAGACGCTAACTCCAGTTTGCCTTTAGATAGGGTGTAACACTAGCCCCCAAGTCTCACAAGTAACTTTTCCCCACACCTTATGTCAGGAGGCTTGCATAATATGGACAGATGTACACTCCATATTCCTACGTCCAAACCCAAATCCAGAAGCAATACCTGTAAGGACACCACTGACTTCCTTGTAGAAAAGAAAATCCAGATTCTCTAAAATTGGCACCGGAAATCAGATTACCAAATTGGGAAGAAAAGCTGGCTGAAGAGGGATCCTTTCTCTGAGAAAACCTAAATCCTGCTCATAGTCCCACACTGACAGAGAAGTCCTGGCTCACTGTTCAACGCTTTGGCCCAAGACTGAGCTGCCAGTGGACATAATATGCGTAGCTCAGCTCATAAAAGGCTTAAAACATTTAAACAAGACTTTCCTAAAGATTGTGGGATTTTTCAAAGGAATGAAGGTGAACATGAAGAATCATACGAAACTGGATACTTTGAATATGTATCAGAAAATGCTGATTCTTTCTTAGGGGTGAAAAGTGGATCCCAGGTAATAGTCAGTCAACATGGAATCCTAGGGAAAGAGCTAATGCCAAGGAGTTTCTGCCTTTTAACCCTTAAGCCTGTCCCTATTTTCCTTCTATTCTAGGTCTGCCTGATTTGTGCTGGTCATATCTGATGACCCCCCTTGGTTAGGAAGAGCAGTCCGATGGCACATCAGTTAACATTGAGGGCAGCCCACAGTTGTAGAAGAACACTAGGGCTAGAATCAGAGCAACTTAGGCTGGAATTCCAGTTCTGCCATTTCCTTTGAAGTGAGCCCGCTTTAACCCCTCTGAACCTTGGTTTGCTCATTAGTTAAGTTACAAACAATTACACCTGCTCTGCAGAAGAGCAAGAATGTGAAAAACAGATAATATCTGTAACGTGGCTGGCACACGATGGATACTCATACATCAGTATCTATAATTATTAGTGTGTAGATAGGAGGTCATTATACCACAACACCTTGCAGGACATCACCAAGGAAGGAGCTCTATTTTCATTTTGCAGAACCTAGGAACAACCTATGCAGTTGTTCAAAGAGTTGAGCTAGAAGAGCAGGTAGGAAAACAGTGTGATGGAGAATTAGCCTAAATCCACGCAACAGGAGAGGGTTCTTACATGCTTCTGACATTTTCTTTTTTGCTATTGTTTCTGGTCTGATAGAAAAGAGAAATCTGTATACTCTCCATGCTTATACTTCCCAGACAGTATTGGACAACTTTCCAAAGTGGTGTTGAATAGGAGATGAATTAAGGAATATTTGGAAGGCTTTGGCGTGGGCAACACAGAGTATTTACAGATGGAAACTTCTCAGAATGGAAGAGAGAATCAAATGGGAAATGCCTCCAGGGTCAAGATCAGAACCACAGCTGTGAATAACGCTATATGTAAAAGTCATAAGCACATGAAATGCAGGCTCCAAGTTTGCAGAGACTATAAAAACTGGAAGCAGGACAGATAGAGAAGAGACCAGTTTCAGTTTGGTTTGGCTTATTTCCTTCATAGAAGTAATGGCAGTGGGAATGACAAATGTTTTTCCCAGTTGAAAATTGGAAGAAAGTTGGAGGAAAAGGGGCCATCTCTGTAAATGCCTAGGCCTCGAGGGGGGAAAAAAGTATTGAAGGTCAATATAAAGGTCACAAGAGCATCTGAGAGCATAATATTGGCACAAGTGAGGCACTGAGCATTCCTTGAAAGGTTAGGGGTTCTTGGAAGATCCCCTTCATAGTTCATTTATTCCTAGAAAAGTGGTCCTAGAAAAAGGCAGAGTTCTGAAAAAAGTTACACAGTTAACAGTTATATAAAGTTAACAGTTATATAAATGAGGAACTGAAACCAGAAGTGAAAATTCTTCCATGTTCTAGGTCCAGGTCAGCAAACTTTTTTTGTCAAGGGCCAAATAATAAACATTTTAGGTATTTGCAGACCATCTCTACCATCATTTCTGCCATGATGGCCTAAAGGCGGTCACAGAAAGCACTTACAGGGCATGGTGGTGCTCTAATAAAACTCTAGTGACAAAAGCAGGACCAGCTGACCAAAGTTTGAGCCCCCTTCCAGGTAAATTGGAAATCGAGTCAGAATCATTTCATGCAGAGGTTGATAGTTCAAAATGAATTACCCAGCTAGCAAATAAAACTACATGTATTAGCAAATTCAAGGTTTCATGAGTTGCTGAAGAGACAGAAGTTGAAGAGTTTGGCAGAAAGTATTAGGACAGGGTTAAGAATGTGTGGTCAGGTGGCCTCTCCCATTCCAAGAATATTTTCTATACTTCCACCTGGAGCAATCGTGAAGCTTCCAGCATCAAATAACTTTTGGTTGGCAATTACATTAAAAACAGCCAAGGTTATAAAAAGTTGCCCTAGCCAAATGGTGACATGAAACTCTTCTTGAACTTCAGATCTGTTCCCCAAAATATCTGTGCAAAACAAAACTCTCCCTTGCAAGTCTCTGGGCTACTGCAATTTTTGGTTTCAGAAAAAAAAAGTCCTTGCTCACAGTGGAGGTCTTCTCACAGCATTCTTTTTTGCTCCTCCAGCTTCAAGCTATTTAAAATCTAGAATATTCTTGTTAGTGATTATCCATTTCCCTGAGTAAATACAAACTTTGGCATAAATTACCCCCCACCAAAAATGAGGCCAAACCACATGCCTTCAAGCTATTTAAAATCCAGAATATTCTCGTTAGTGACTGTCCGTTTCCCTGAGTGACTACAAACCTTGGCACAAATTACCCCCCGCCAAAAATGAAGCCAAACCACAGGCCTTGCTATTAGGCCCCAGCGGATGCCTGCATGTGGTCAGTTTTTTAAAGGTCAAAGGTCACTCCCCATCCCTGATTGCACCAGGCACTAGCTGAGCGAGTTACTTCTCTGAGCTTTTGCTTCCTCTCTCAAAAGGGATAAAAATATCAATCTACTCACATGACAGTGAGAATAAAATTATGGAAAGCTTATACGCTTGGCTAATTAACGGCCCCCACTGTCCCTTTGTGGTAGATTTGATGATCCTAATCTAAAAAATTCCTAGGTAGGAGAAACAAAAAAAAGTTTGCATTTCAGGGTAAGTAAAAGTCCTCAGCATCTCCTCCTAGGAATTTGGAGCTGATGTTCTTTGCACAGCTGCCTCTCGCTTCGCTTATTTGCCTGTAAGCCACTTTTTTCCATTTTTCTTGCCTTTCTGGTTTATAACTTTTTTTTTTTTTTAAGGGTTCTAAGATTTCAGTATCTGGTTCATAGTGTTAAAGCAATTATGAAAATGTGTAGCTGTACTTACAAATTTCTGAGTCAAGAGTAGAACTGAGCCGCTTGCCAACCCTTGTGCCATGCAGCCTCAGTCTCTGTTCCTCTTTTCCATCCCCAGTGCTACGCCCAAGGTCAAGGCCCTAGGACTCATTCCTTGCTCACTTACACAGAAAACCCCTTGTCCCTCCCTCATGTGCCTGACTGATGTTTTATTCCTTTATTCCTCCACATTTCTCAGTCCTTTACCCTTGTCAGAAGAATTCATCACAAAATCCAGAACACATATGCTCAGACATGAAGAGTGAATGATTATGGTGACGGTCATGTCAATCACAGCAGCAACAACCTGTGCTTCCATAGCTCTGACCACATCAGGCACTTGTTTACATTCTTTATTTGTTCATTCTGAGAGAGAGAGAGAGAGAGACAGAGAATGCACGCACAAGTGGGGGCAGAGACACAGAGAATCATAAGCAGACTCCAGGCCCAATGTGGAGTCCAATGCAGGGCTCGATCTCATGTCCCTGAGAGCATGACCTGAGCTGAAACCAAGAGCTGGAAGCTGAACTGATTGAACCACCCAGGCGCCCATCGTCCATACTGTTTTTCTTTCTTTCTTTTTTTTTTTTAATTAACAGATAATGTATTATTTGTCCCAGGGGTACAGGTCTGTGAATCATCAGGCTTACACCTTTCACAGCACTCACCATAGCACATACCCTCCCCAATGTCCATAACCCAGGCACCTATTTCTCCCCCTTCACCCTCCAGCAACCCTCAGTTTGTTTCGTGAGATTAAGAGTCTCTTATGGTTTGTCTCCCTCCCCAGTCCCATCTTGTTTCCTTTTCTCCCTCCCTTCCCCCCAGCAACTCTCCACCCTGCCTCTCAAATTCCTCATATCAAAGAGATCGTTGATAATTGTCTTTCTCTGATTGATTTATTTCACTTAGCATGATACCATCTAGTTCCATCCATGTCATTGCAAATGGGAAGATTTCATTTTATTTGATGGCTGCGTAGTATTCCATTATTCTTCTTTATCCATTCCATAAATGGAATCCATTTATTCCACATCTTCTTTATCCATTCATCTGTTGAGGGACATCTAGGTTCTTTCCACAGTTTGGCTAATGTGGACATTGCTGCTATATACAGTGGGGTGCATGTGCCCCTTCAGATCATTACATTTGTATCTTCAGGGTGAATACCCAGTAGTGCAATTGCTAGGTCGTCGTAGGATATCTCTATTTTCAACTTTTTGGGGAACCCCCATACTGTTTTCCAAAGTGGCTGCACCAGCTTGCATTCCCACCAACAGTGTAGGAGGGTTCCCCTTTCTCCACATCCTTGCCAGCATCTGTCATTTCCTGACTTATTAATTTTAGCCATTCTGACTGGTGTGAGGTGGTATCTCACTGTGGTTTTGATTTGTATTTCCCTGATGCCAAGTGATGGTGAGCACTTCTTCATATGTCTGTTGGCCATTTGGATGTCTCCTTTGCAGAAATGTCTGTTCATGTCTTCTGCTCATTTCTTAATTGGATTATTTGTTCTTTGAGTGTTGAGTTTGATAAGTTCTTTATAGATTTTGGATACTAGTCCTTTATCTGATATGTCATTTGCGAATATCTTCTCCCATTCTGTTGGTTGTCTTTTGGTTTTGTTGACTGTTTCTTTTATTGCACAAAAGCATTTGATCTTGAGGAAGTCCCAAGAGTTCATTTTTTCCCTTGCTTCCTTTGCCTTTGGCAATGTTTCTAGGAAGAAGTTGCTGCGGCTGAGGTCAAAGAGGTTGCTGCCTGTGTTCTCCTCAAGGATTTGGATGGATTCCTGTCTCACATTGACATCTTTCATCCATTTTGAGTCTATTTTTGTGTGTGGTATAAGGAAATGGTCCAGTTTCATTCTTCATGTGGCTGTCCAATTTTCCCAACGCCATTTGTTGAAGAGACTTTTTTCCATTGGACATTCTTTCCTGCTTTGTTGAAGATTAGTTGACCATAGAGTTGAGGGTCTATTTCTGTGCTCTCCCTTTTGTTCCATTGATCTGTTTCTGTTTTTGTGCCAGGACCATACTGTCTTGATGATTACAGCTTGAAGTCTGGAATTGTGATGCCACCAACTTTGGCTTTCTTTTTCAACATTCCTCCGGCTATTCAGGGTATTTTTCATTCCATATAAATTTTGGGATTATTTCTTTGAAAAAAGTTGGTGGTATTTTGATCGGGATTGCATTAAACATATAGATTGCTCTAGGTAGCATAGACATTTTCACAATATTTGTTATTCCAATCCATGAGCATGGAATGTTTTTCCATTTCTTTGTGTCTTCCTCAATTTCTTTCATGAGTACTTGAAAGTTTTCTGAGTACAGATTCTTTGCCTCTTTGGTTAGGTTTATTCCTAGGTATCTTATGGTTTGGGGTGCAATTATAAATGGGATCAACTCCTTAATTTCTCTTCTGTCTTGGTGTTGGTGTGTAGAAATGCAACTGATTTCTGTACATTGATTTTATATTCTGACACTTTACTGAATTCCTGTATGAGGTCTAACAGTTTTGGAGTGGAGCCTTTTGGATTTTCCACATAAGGTATCATATCATCTACAAAGAGAGTTTGACAACTTCTTTGTCAATTCAGATGCCTTTTATTTCCTTTTGTTGTCTGATTGCTGAGGCTAGGACTTCTAGTACTCTGCTGAATAGCAGTGGTGATGGTGGAGAGCCCTGCTGTGTTTCTGACCTTAAGGGAAAAGGTCTCAGTTCTTCCCCATTGAGAATGATATTCACTGTGGGTTTTTCATAGATGGCTTTGATGATATTGAGGTATGTAACCTCTATCCCTACACTTTGAAGAGTTTTGTTTGGTTTTTTTTTTTAAAGATTTTATTTATTTTATTTGACAGAGATCACAAGTAGGCAGAGAGGTAGGCAGAGAGAGAGAGAGGAGGAAGCAGGCTCCCCACTGAGCAGAGAGCCCGATGTGGGGCTCGATCCCAGGACCCTGGACTCAGGACCCTGGGCTCATGACCTGAGCCAAAGGCAGACGCTTAACGACTGAGCCACCCAGGCGCCCCCACTTTGAAGAGTTTTGACCAAGAAAGGATGCTGTACTTTGTCAGTTGTTTTTTTCAGCATCTATTGAGAGTATCATATGGTTCCTGTCCTTTCATTAATGTGTTGTATCACATTAATTGATTTGCAGATATTGAACCAACCCTTGCAGCCCCGGAATAAATCCCACATGGTCATGGTGAATCATCCTTTTAATGTACTGTTGGATCCTATTGGTTAGTATTTTGGGGAGAATTTTTGCCTCTGTGGTCATCAAGAATATTGGCCTGTAATTCTCCTTTTGGGTGAGGTCTTTATCTGGTTTTGGGATCAAGGTAATGTTGGCCTCATAAAATGAGTTTGGAAGTTTTCCTTCCATTTATATTTTTTGGAAGAGTTTCAGGAGAATAGGTATTAATTCTTCTTTCGGTGTTTAGTAGAATTCCCCTGGGAAGCCATCTGGCCCTGAGCTCTTGTTTTTTGGGAGATTTTGGATGACTGCTTCAATCTCCTTACTCATTATGGATCTGTTCAGGTTTTCTATTTCTTCTTGGTTCAGTTTTGGTAGTTTATACGTCTCTAGCAATGCATCCATTTCTTTCAGATTGTCAAATTTGCTGGTGTATGGTTGCTTATAATTTGTTCTTATAATAATTTGTATTTCCTTGGTGTTGGTTGTTACCTCTCCTCTTGCATTCATGATTTTATTAATTTGGGTCCTTTCTCTTTTCTTTTTGATAAGGCTGGCCAGGGGTTTATCAGTCTTATTAATTCTTCCAAAGAACCAATTCCTAGTTTCGTTGATTTGTTCCACTGTTCTTTTTGTTTCTATGTCATCAATTTCTGCTCTGATCTTTATGATTTTTCTTCTCCTGCTGGGTTTAGGCTTTCTTTGCTGTTGTTTCTCCAGCTCCTTCAGGAGTAGGGTTAGGTTGTACTTGAGACCTTTCTTGTTTCTTGAGGGAAGACTTGTATTGCTATATACTTTCCTCTCAGGACTGCCTTTGCTGTGTCCCAAAGATTTTGAACAGTTGTGCTTTCATTTTCATTTGTTTCCATGAATTTTTTTTTTAATTCTTCTTTAATTTCCTGGTTGACCCATTCATTCTTTAGTAGGATGCTCTTTAGCCTCCGTGTATTTTAGTTCTTTTCAACTTTCCTCTTGTGGTTGAGTTTTAGTTTCAAAGCATTGTGGTCTGAAAATATGCAGGAAATGATCCCAGTTTTTTGGTACTGGTTGAGACCTGATTTGTGACCCAGGATGTGATCTATTCTGAAGAAGGTTCCATGTGTATGCAAATATGTATTCTGTTGCTTTGGGATGGAATGTTCCGAATATATCTGTGATGTCCATCTGGTCCAGTGTGTCATTTAAGGCCTTTATTTCCTTGTTGATCTTTTGCTTGGATGATCTGTGCATTTCAGTGAGGGGGGTGTCAAAGTCCCCTACTATTATCATATTATTGTTTATGTGTTTCTTTGATTTTATTAATTGGTTTATATAGTTGGCTGCGCCCATGTTAGGGGCATAGACATTTAAAATTGTTAGGGGCGCTTGGGTGGCTCAGTGGGTTAAAGCCTCTGCCTTCGGCTCAGGTCATGGTCCCAGGGTCCTGGGATTGAGTCCCACATCGGGCTCTCTGCTCGGCGGGGAGCCTGGTTCCTCCTCTCTCTCTGCCTGCCTCTCTGCCTACTTGTGATCTCTGTCTGTCAAATAAATAAATCTTTAAAAAAATAAAAAATAGAATAAAATAAAATTGTTAGATCGTCTTGTTGGACAGACCATTTAAGTCTGATATAGTGTCCATCCTCCTCTCTTATTATAGTTTTTGGCTTAATATCTAATTTATCTGATATAAGGATTGCCACTCTAGCTTTCTTTTGATGTCCATTAGCATGGTAAATTGATTTCCACCATCTCACTTTAAATCTGGAGGTGTCCTTGGGTCTAAAATGAGTTTCTTGTAGACAGCATATCTATGGGTCTTGTTTTTTAATCCATTCTGATAACCTGTATCTTTTGATTGGGGCATTTAGCCCATTTACATTCAGTGTAACTATCAAAAGATATGAATTTAGTGCCATTGTATTGTCTGTAAGATGACTGTTACTGTATATTGTCTCTGTTTCTTTCTGGTCTGTTACTTTTAGGCTTTCTCTTTGCTTAGAGGACTCCTTTCAATATTTCCTGTAGGGCCGGTTTGGTGTTTGCAGATTCTTTTAGTTTTTGTTTGTCATAGAAGCTTTTTATCTCTCCTTCTATTTTCAATGACAGCCTAACTGGATATAGTATTCTTGGCTGCATATTTTTCTCATTCAGTGCTCTGAATATATCATGCCAGTCCTTTCTGGCCTTCCAGGTCTCTATAGATTGGTCTGCTGCCAATCTAATATTTCTACCACTGGATGTTACAGACCTGTTGTCCCGAGCTGCTTTCAGAATTTTCTCTTTGTCACTGAAACTTGTAAGTTTTCCTATTAGATGATGAGGTGTGGACCTATTTTTATTGATTTTGAGGGGGTTTCTCTGTGCCTCCTGGATTTTGATGCTTGTTCCCTTCGCCAAATAAAGGAAATTATGTGCTATAATTTGCTCCAATATACCTTCTGCCCCTCTCCTCCTCCTGCTGCTCCTCCTCCTCCTCCTCCTCCTCCTCCTCCTCCTCCTCCTCTTCTTCTTCTTCTTCTTCTTCTTCTTCTTCTTCTTCTTCCTCTTCCTCTTCTTCTTCTTCTTCTGGGATCCCTATTATTCTAATATTGTTTTATCTTACAGTATCACTTACTTATTCCTCAAATTCTCACCTCTTGGTTCAGTAGTTGTTTGTCTCTTTTTGCTGAGCATCTTTATTCTCCTTCATTTGGTCTTCTATATCACTAATTCTCTCTTCTGTGTCATTTATCCTAGCAGTAAGAGCCTCCATTTTTCATTGCACCTCATTAGTAGCTTTTTTTATTTCAACTTGGTTAGCTTTTAGTTCATTTCTCCAAAAAGGGATTCTCTAGTATCTTCCATGCTTTTTTTAAGCCCAGCTAGCACCTTCGTCATCATCATTCTGAACTCTAATTCTGACATATTACTAATGTCCATATTGATTAGGTCCCTAGCCATCAGTACTGCCTCTTGTTCTTTTTTTTTTTTTTTTTTGTGGTGAGTTTGTCATTTTATCCAGATAAGAATGGATGAATGAGAGAACAAAATACTAAAAGGATAGTAATGACCCCAGAAAAATATACATTTCCAGAAAGTGGTTGATTTTCTGTTCCTATAATTGCTGCTCTTCTTCTCTTCTATCTCCTGTTGAGTTTACAGCTGTTCAGAATGGTTTGATAACCATCTAGCTGAGCTCCTGGGACTTGATGATATTTAGGTGTCTTCCACTGCCTCTATCTTGCTCCTGCCCCCAACCCCATCATCTGTATTCTTTAAATATGTGAGCTTAAGTGAAATACCCACAACAATCCTAGGCAGGTGCTATAATTCTCCTCATTTTATAGAAAACGAAACTGTGACACTGAGGTAAATGACTTGCCCAGGGCTACCAAGTGACTGAGTGGTAAAGCTGGGGTTGGGACCCTGACAGTTTACCTCCAGCATCTGAGCTTTTAACCACTGTGCTGTATTGTTAGCAGGGTCATTTTGAGCTCCACTGCTCTGAAGGTAACTCAACAAGTATCTTTTTAGCATGCCAGCTCTGTGCAGGATACTCAGGAAGGAACTGTGAAAGAAGCAAAAGAGTCTCAGCCCTTGCAGTACTATTTTCCAATCTAACTAAAGAAATGAGACATTGTTGAGTTGAAAGTATTTTGTAGTACAGCTCAGAACAACTCTGGAAGATCAGGAAAGGGAGAAATTCTCGTGGACCATGATAACACAGGAGGTAGAACTTGACTCATTCTTAATGGAATGGGAAAATTGGGAAGGATAGATGTGAGGAGCAGGAGCATGAATTCATCTCCAAGCTAATGACAAGGAGAATCAAAGAGGCTACCTTGACTTTGATAAACAAGTTAATGTTGGGATCTGGGATAGGTAATTTTGCAAAGATGAGAGGAAGATACTATTCTAAAGAGAAGGGATGTGCCTATGATTTCCAGCACCCAGTCCTGTGTTGGGACCTAAAATAGGTTTAAGAATGCATGCTTGTCAAGTCGGAAGGCCTGAGACAGTACAACATCATGACCCATGTAGAAGATGCATATTTCTGTGTCCAGAGCTTTAAGATTTCCTCTTGAAAAGGAGGAGTTCCAAGATGGTAACATAAGTGAGCACCACTTACATCATTTTTAAAAAACACTAATTTCTTAGTTGCAGTTTATATTGAAACTGTTGTTTTTTTTTTATTTAGAAAACAGTAAGAATGGGTCAATATACTTCTTTGTTTGATCCTTATAAGAACTGTCTGAGGTCAATATTATCCTCCATTTGCAGAAAGAACTTAGAGGTCCAGAGTTGAAACTCTTACCCAAGACCTCCACATGTCTCTGTCACTCTTGACTGAAGTCAGAAACATTCCTCTCCACAGCAGCTTCACGTGGTTGGTCATGGAGGTCACTTTGAGAAACAGGCCTACACAAGACAGGGATGGTCATTGTTGAGCCAAGGATTCAGAGGCTATCCTGATGCCACCCCACTCACAGAATTGCTAGAGACTTTCCTTTAGACACCCAGAGCGGCCTCCTTTCAACTAAGAGTACTTTCTCACTATACATTACAAATGCAGATGAGGCAATTTCACCTCAAAGAGCTTATACTTGGTAGGACTGATCCCTGGCACTTTCTCCGAATCCTACTCATAAGGTGGACAAGGGTTGTACTTAAGTAACTAAAACAATTATTTGCACTCTCAGCTGCTCCCTCTTTTCTAGAATGCTGGAGAAGATATGCTCTCCCAAAGAAGCTCTCAAGTAAAGGCCATCAGAAAAGCAAAACTCTTTTATTTTCTAGCTAACTGTATGAGCAAAGAAATAAAGCAATAGGTTTTATTTCAGTAAACCAAAGGGGAAGTGGGGTATGGGTATGGGAGAAAAGCAGCTAGTATTAATATTCCTAATGTGACCACAGGACCATTTTCTATGTAGTCCTTAATTATGCCCCATTCCATGTCCCCTCATTCTCTGATTCTTTAAATTCCAAAACAACCCCAGAGAAATCTTTCTGGTTTTGCTTGGAAAGCAACACTATAGTTCTGTGTGTGTGCATTCTAAAACAGGCCTGCCAAATCCGAAAACGAAATACAAGTTGACAGAAATCAGCTACTAACAAATTAAGTTAATAGAGCAGACGCCTGAAATACAAAGAAAACTTTTTTTTCCCCATGAGTCTCTCTCCGTAGATAGCAAGCTAGATAGAGAGACTAAAGCTGACCTCAGGCTTCACAGCAAAGCCCTTTCTTTTGCCTTGTCATGTTTCCTAGAGAGCCCTGCATGGGAACCCTCTTCAGAACTACTGCTCCTCCTGGTGGCAGCCTCCAAACCCCCAGCTACCAAAGTTGAGGACATACTAAAAGACATAATAAATTGGAAAAAAAGAGTGCTAGACCAAGAATCTCTATTTCAAATTCCAACTCTGCAACCAAATAACACTGTACCTCCTTGAGCTGAAGAGTTTGGTTTGATGAGTATAAATCATTTGTAAGTATATGCAAATTCAGATTTTGTCCCATGTAGGTTTTGTCCCTTAATATTTAAGACTGTTTTTATGAAGGCAAATACTTTATCATCTCTACCTTTGTATATATGTTACATAGAATAAAAGAACATGCAAATGGTAAATCTAGGTCTAGGTTCGTTCCTTTCCACTCTCACTATTCCCATCCTAGTTCAGCCTCATGTGGCTTTTAGCCTGGTGTGAAGGCTCTCCTCCTTCTCTTCATCACCTCTGTAGGAATCTTTTCTGAGCTTCAGACCTGCTCAGAAAGCATTATGCCTCACTCAGTAGCATCCGTAAGTGGTGCAGCTACAAAAGCTATTCCTCCCACCTTAAAAAATGGGTGGTTCAGGCCCACTGTTGGGAGCAGGTTCTATACCTCCTACCTGAGATCAAACAGATATAGTAGTTCTATGAGGCAGGAGAGGAATGATCTGAATGTCGAGATCTAATAAATTGTCAGAGGGCTACAGAGAATTGGCCAATAACATACTCCCCTCTCTTCCTTTCTGACAATTTTTACCACGGTCATCCTTCCTCACATTTAATTTTTCCTTCAGGGTGTCCAACATTACCAACAAAAGCATCACTGGAAATGCCAGAAGATGGTATGGAAATTCCTGCTATACTTTATTTTCACAGCACAGCTTCCTCTGCTGAGTAGGAAAACCTACTTCAGCTGGGTTTTAGACGTGGATAAGCTGAAATATAAGAAGATGAAGGGATTTGCCAGTGGTGACTACTTAAACAATAGCAGGATCAAAGTTCAGAAGACTGGTCTTCTAGCCTCCTGGTCTGAATGTTCAATTCAAGAAACCTTTCTGTAGGGAAGACAGAGACGGTGCAGGTTTTAGGGAAGCAGGCATCCCAATGGACTTGGGAATTTGGCATATTCTAATCCCTGCCTTTTGAGTGCAATAAAACTGAATAACAATGGACTAAACTCAATCATCATGAGTAGTCAGTTCTATTGATATTTGATTAAGCCTGCTTTTATTATTGCTGTTTGGAAATCATTATGGAGGCATACATGTTCTGGGACATCATCACAATTTAAATCATAGTTAATTTTTAATTTTTTTTAAATCTAAGCCTGAATACCTGAAGAGATTTAGCAATGATAATATAGTTGTGTCTGTTAAGATTCTTTTTTAAGATAGTGACATTGATGAAGTCTTAGAATATAAGTGAGGTTCGGTGGGGTGAGGTTCGGAGCCGATGACCAAGAAAGAATTCTTGAGACATCTTTGGTGCAAAATGGTGGTTTATTAAAGCATGGGGACAGGACCTGTGGGAAGAAAGAGCTCCTGCCCTGGGGCTGTGACTAGTGGTCCCTTATATGCTTGCAAGTTGGGAGGGGGTCAGGGATGGCAGTAAGTCTCTCAGGAATTTTGGAAGCAAGGTTTCCAGGACCTTGAGGGGCTAGCTACTGTTAGGAAAAGGGTTATTCATTACTAGTAATAAAACCTTTGTCATGAGACCCTTTAGAGTGGACCATATGCTTGGGAATGATTGTCAGCACTATATTGGAGGGTTTAGAGATAAATTTTCCAAAGGAATTGCTAAAGTAGACTTATAGGATCCTGGTTGGGGATAGGGGTCAGTCAGGCTAGTATTGCCCTTTGACATAGCAAAACTTTAAGGTGGGGGTAGTTGAGTCCCTAGAGGAATGTCACTCTGCCTGTTTTAAGGGCTTGTCAGTGGGTAAGGAAATTTGATAACTTTTCTTCTGCCTCTGTTTCCCACATCAACATTGTTACCTATTATATAGTTTACCAAAGATAAGAAGTGAGTATTGTCATCTTTCTTTTATTAGCTTCTTTGAAATAGTCTAACATGTAATTGTTTGAGAAAATTCCCTTAGCATTTAATGGATATGTGAATGAATGAGTGGATGAGTTCTACCACAGTCTCTCATGGCCTCTTTCCCAACCCTAACGAAACTTCAGCGCCAGTTCAGTCCCCCAAAAACTTGACTCTCCTCAGCAATTGTGGTGATGGTGTGGAATGGCACCGAATCAAACACAGACCATCCAGAAACTTCCCTTTAGCTGAGGTTTTCTGTTTCCTTCCCCATTTTTACCAGAACTGCATAGTAGATTGAAGATTGATACATGTAAGCCTTGTTTTTCCTCTTTCTTGCCTTCCCTCTGCCAGGAGGTAAGAGTAAGAAATGCAGTCATTTCAAGGCCAAAAATGGAGCTGAGGAAGCATGATCCATTGCCAGATTGGCTGCCCACCTCAGAATAACTAAAAGCTGATGAGAGTCAGTGCCAGAGTGTCAATAACATAGAGTCTGGAGAGGACCCAACAAGAGAGATAGTGAGGAAGGGGAAGAATTGTATAGTGAGAAGAACATGTTGCTGGGGCAGGAGGTCTGACTCCTGATCTGAATTTCACCACCAAGTCTCATGAGTCCTGACATTTTCATGCTTTCCCTCCCCCCTGCAACATTTCCTGAAAAATGACCCCTATTTCCAGCTTATGTCCTGCAGGTGGATGTTGACATGATATTAGGTGAACAGATCTTTGGCCTTGTGAAACTAGGGAGGTAGAAATTATCCCAAAGATGGAAATGACTGATTCTGGAAGCCTCTAAGCCACCTGTAAGGCATTGCTGTAGTATCGAATGGTTTGCTGACCGATGGTTTGCTGACCAATGCACTGGATATCTGAGCTTCCTGTCCTGTCCTTCTGGATTCCCACCTCCACCTAAACAATCCAGTTTTCATCAGCCTCATCAAGTCACTGAGACATAAGTTTAAGTCATCATTAGTCACTAATCTGCTTAACTGCCATGAGGTAGCTAGTGGTTCTTGGAAATGGCATAAATCCAAAAAAGAACAAAGGGAAGACTAAGATTGGAGTGGGTTTTGAAGCTCTTGCTAGGCACTCACAATGTGATGCTTGTAATTCTTTTCAGGGAAAGCAAAATATTGGAACTAGATGGTGATTACTCTGGAATTTTCTACCGTTGTCTTAAAGGGCGGGTTTTGCCTTTATTTTACTGACCTTTTTTTTTTTAAGATTTTATTTATTTATTTTACAGAGAGAGAGATATCACAAGTAGGCGGAGAGGCAGGCAGAGAGAGAGAGGAGGAAGCAGGCTCCCCACTGAGCAGAGAGCCCGATGCAGGGCTCGATCCCAGGACCCCGGGATCATGACCTGAACTGAAGGCAGAGGCCCCAATACACTGAGTCATCCAGGCACCCCTTTACTGACCTTTTCTACAAAGAGTCCTTTATTAAGTTTTATGGGAAACAATAAATCTAAGTTTTATACCCCATGAATGGATATATGTATGACTACCTAGAATTGAGAGGTAGTTAGACATAGGATTTCCTTCAAACATGTGCATCAGTATCCTCTTCTCAATATTTGACTCTTGGCTTACTCTCACACAACTCCAGGCCTTTACTCCAGATGCTTTTCTCCATGTCTGGAAACCCTACCTACTTTCCACCATCCAACAAAGCTCTACCCCTCCTTCCTTTTCCTTAAGAAGCCTTTCCCAAATCCACCTGCACCATTCATTCCAGCATCTCCTCTCATCCATGATGTGGATGTTATATGTATTCAGCAAACATATACTATCTAATCCAACTGGCATTTTTAGATCAAATAATTAACAAGCTGCACAGGCAATCAAAAACCTCATTTGGGGCTGCTAGCAGAATCCCATCAATCAAAGTGGCAAGAGAGCCTGGGTTCCTGAGTATCACTGTGGCTGGTTTGTCTCTGTTTTAAAAACAGGGTCCCAGGGGCACCTGGGTGGCTCAGTTAAGCTCCAACTCTTAATCTCAGCTCAGGTCTTGATCTCAGGGTCATGAGTTCAAGCCCCATGTTGGGGATAGAGGGTACCTTAAATGTAAAAATAAAAATAAAACAGGGTTCCTTCCTGCCTTACCAGTAGTGAATGCCAGAAAGGAGTCAACTGACCTGATTAGGTCTCTATTTCTTTTCTGTTGCTCCAGGATTCTTCTGCAGCCAGATGATTCCTTACAGATCCTGGCACCAGTGGAAGCTGATGTGGGTTTCTACACTTGCAATGCCACAAATGCCTTGGGCTATGACTCTGTCTCCATTGCCGTCACGTTAGCAGGTAACATGAAAATTCTGTGTGGTTCGATTTGGAGTGACACCATGGGTGCCTAAGATTTGCCAAGCAAGTCCAGGAACACATAGATAAAAGAAATTCAAAGCTGCCTTCAGAGAGGTTATAGCCTATAATTATAATTAAGTGGAGATGAAGTATAATAAGAGGTAGAATGAAATACATGGTATAAATGATAACCTAAGAGTGTGCACAGACATTCATTTCATCTGGGAGATTTTAGAGTCAGAACGAGTGGGTTTTGATAAGCAGAGATGGGGCAATATTCCAGGAAGACAGAGCAACATGAACAAAGGAGTTGTGTACAAGTAAGTAACATGTTCAGGAACATGAGTTGTGACCTGAGATTTTGAATGCTCATTTGGGATCCTATCATTTCTCCTTGTTACACGTGTTGCGAAGAAGTCTTGAAGACCCACAGGTCATTGGAATTCCTCAGTCATGGTTTGGAGCAGGAGTCTTCTTCTTTCTGGTTCTGTTTTATGTCAACCTCTTGCTCTAACACACCTGCCCACACTTTCCCTTTATCCGTAAGGTTAGACAAACATTCTGCACATGGTGATTTAAGAAAACTGCTGTATAAAGTACAGTGTCTCCCAAGATTGTGGTCTTGTCATCATGTACTTTATAAAAAACCTCTCAACACAGGACACAAATCCTTGCCTTCGAAACGAGAAAAGACCTAGGTACCAACTGTATCAGTGCCCTCATTTCTTAGAGGCCAGGTCCCGTAACCTGAGGTCATGTAACCACTCAGCTAGTCATGGAGGTAAGAAGGGAACCGAGGCCTCCTGACTCCGCTCATTGTTCCTTCCATTTTCCCAATGATCCTGCCGAAGTAGGATCCTCTTTCTCAGATCTGGCCCATGCAGTCTTTCTGGCGGTACGTTGCATGTGTTTGTCTTTATTCTTTTCAATTGCTGCTCCCGTCAGATGATTCAGTAAATGCTAGAAAAGCCAACGTCACCCCACACTGACCTCATCGGTCCATGCTGGGATTATGTTGTCACACTGTTCTCTAATCACACATGCTACTCCCTTGCATATCTGTTTAGCAACAGCATTTCTGCCCCCATGACCTAAGGCTGGTCTGGAAAGGGACCTTTAGCAGGAGGCTTTCCAGGGAAGATGAAAGTCAGCAGTGAATAAGGCAAGCTAAGATCACCCTGGGGTGGATTAAAGACTGATATTATTAATGCCTATTTTTTTGAGCAGAACATTTGCTTTCCTCCTAATGTATTCCAGTTACAGTCTTCATTCCCCTCCTTGTACAGAGTCCAGATGCTCAGCACCAATCTCTTAAAAGCTCTTCTGCCTTCCACACTCCAACCTGCCTTTCACAAGGGCACTGCTGACATCCTTCCAATAGCTGGCAAACAATGGCTCTTAGAGGATTAAGTCTCTTATTTATATTTATCCAGATATGGTTCAGCTCCATCACAGACTGAATGCCCTTGTTCACCTGAATTTAATACGATTAATGGAAACCTGTCTGGAATTAAGTAAGGCAATTGTAACATCAAACTTGTCTTCAGCTCTTTGAAGAAGACCTAGTGGAGGCTGCCAAAGTGTTCAAAGCCAGAAAAAAGAGAGCAGCCAATGACGCACCGGGTAATGGGAGGAAAGGGGCTGACCGATGAAGTAGATCACAAACACCACACCTAGGACCTAGGGGACTGGGTCCTTGTACTTCAGTGCTGGGCTTTGTTTAGGTCTGCTGATGAATCTAGTGGTCCCACTAAAAATTAAGGCTCAAAATGCGTTTTAATATATTGCCTTGCGATTGGATTTGTGTCTTTACCTGGGATGATCATCTAAACCTGTGGCATATTAGCTACTGTTCTTAGCATACCCTCCACCAAGTACCATGGGACATTTAGCAATAAATAAGGCCTGAATTTTGTGCTCCATAATGCATACAGACTAGTCAAGGCAACCAAGGCATACAGGACTACCTAGAATGGATAGTTATAGTTTCCTTTAAATGTATGCATCAAGGTCCTTTGTAGTGGCGTATAAAACACCCACATATATATATACACTAAATTTAAGGGGAAATTATTTATCCCTAAAAGGGTCGAGCATTTATAAATTTGCTGACCGATGATGCTGCTTCCCTTGAATGAAGTCTATAACCTCCCTGGGTTTTCATTCTCATTTAGAAAAATGAAATTAATAATATCTTATGGGATCATGTTGAGTTAAACAAGATTGCGCATGTGAAAAAGCACTTAACCCCATGCCAGGCATCAGTAAATGTTTTGTTTTCCTTCTCTAGCTTTGCTAAAATGAAACACATCCTGAAAGCCATTCTAAAATGTGTAAAACATTAGTCCAACTTGGCTTCCCTGTATTTTTCATTATAAGTCTTCGCACTGAGATTTTTCCTGTATGGATTTAGGAACTGATTCAGCCCAAATGCAGTCTAATCTTCATGGTAAATCTCTGTGCTTCTGGACTTCTAAAAACATTGCAGACTTTTTGCCTTAACTTCAATATGGATGTCAGACCAAAAAGGGGAAAAATACCTTTTTGAGGCTCAAGATACTGAGGTGTGTCCATGATTTTGTAAGGAAGGATGAACTTTGGTCTTGCCAGTGTGCTTAAGTTGACTAGAGGTGGGGAGACTTCATAGTAATTCAAGGGAGCAGGCAAAGCATGACAGTTAAGCCTAAGGGCTCTGCAGCCTCCTGGTCTGGATCGGAATCCTGGCTCTGTCACTTCCTGGATGTATAACTTCAAGCACTTCTTTGCTCTCTTTGACTTGGCTTCTTCATTTGTAAATGGTAATAAAAATAGTACTTGATTCGGACAGTTCCTGTGAGACTCAATAGAAAATGCTTATAATTGTGCACTCCATATTTGTTAGTTATTATTATTGTGAAAAAATGCTTAAAATAAAAGCTGAATTATTTTTATAGGAGAGGAGACTCCTTTTCAGAGAATAGAATGCTCACAAGCCCTTTGGAGGGCACCGTACCCTCAATGTCTCCATGCCAGCCCAGGAACTTGGATTAGCCATCTAGAAAGGGCTGAACTTCCTGGATTTAGAAGGGAGACACCTTGAGATAAGGAATACTTCACATGGGCCTGATGAACTCTTAGTGGTCCACAACCTTGGCCCACAACCTCTTCCACCAAGTTACCCCATCCTCTGGAGTGACTGTGTTGCCAATTCTGCCTCTCAGATTCCTTTTAGGTCTGTTGCTACTCTGTACGCAGTTTTTCTTTAAACATGTAAACACCATTCAACTTCAGACATGCTAGACAAACGCTTCCTTGGCCTGCCTTCTTTGGTCCTGTAAAATACTGTCTTCAGTATCCTTTTGCTTTCCTCCAAACTCATCCATTACCTGATTTGTCTGTCTCAGAGACTTGAGGGTACTTTGTAAGTGTGTGTCAGCATGAAGACAGCTAGCGTCTCCCTGTCCACCTCCCTGGTTCAGAACGGAAGCTCACAGCCAGGTAGACACAGGGCCACAAGATTCCTTTCTGTCCTGAACCGACTTAATTGGATACCTCTTTCACTGCTTAGAATGTAGAGGACAGTAGCATACCATGGATGGGTGGGTTATAGCAGGTAGGAAGGAGTATAGGAATGCCCCCAAAAGGTCACATACCTAACATTTTGAAGTATTGATTATTTTATATCCACTATAGATGGCTCTAGGTAAAGGAGAGTTTCTGGTGTGTACAGAGATGGGCACAAAGATTGGAGAGCCATCTTAACTAGTCAGATTCAACACTCAGCCAGGTTGCTCAGGAACCTTCCAATCTGAATGGCAAAGGCAGGGTTTTGAAGGAAAGCAGTAGTTTCCTGGTAAATTGCTTCAGTCTGGCTCAGTGGAGTTGAGCTCTACTTACCAATGCAGATGAGTCCTGTCCAGGTGTAGACCATGGATGAGGTCATTGCCATAAGGGAAAAGTTTTTGGTTGTCATTGATTTTATAAGATCACAAAAGAGATACTGTAAGCCCTGCCTGACATCATCACTGGAAAATGAGAAGAAGATGAGAGATGAGCATATCTTTCATTGAAAGGCGAGAATACAGATGAGCTCATCTGAAGTTTTCTCAGGAAGAGAGAGACAGAAAATATTTCTCTTTTCCTGGCATGCTTTTCTGCTTTTTTATGAGTTGAATAGCTGACACATACTGTGTCTAATAAGGAGATCACAGAAAATAAAATATAAAGGAAAATAAAAATAAAAGGCCATTGTCCTTGAAATTCATCTTTCTTTACCCCCTCCCCATCATGATTTAGCAGCTGCAGTAAAAGACAAGTAGTTTTGTAAGGCTTTTATAACACAATTCTTTTCAGATTGGCATTTCTGAAAATTTATCCAGCAATTCTGTTAACCAGAGAAGAACTTTGCCTCACAGACAGACTCAGAGAGAGTCCTATCACCAGTGGCAAAGATAGACAAAGGCAGGTTTTCTCCAGTGCATTAGATGAGACGGAAAAGTAGATATGTTTGGCTCTATTTCATATGGTGCTCTGAACAACAGGAAAATGGCCACTGGCTAATCCAAGTTGCCATCAAGAGATCTTATTATCTGATATACTACCGAGTAATCAACATCCTCAAGTTTTGTTCAGTAGGTACAAATGTGGACCATGCCTGCTAAAGAGCCCCAGCTTTTCTAGAACTTAGATAAAATGGATAAGAATAGAGCAGGAGAATAAGAATAGAGCAGCTTGCTCTGCTCTTCAGTGGAATAAAGGAAACAAAGAAGTACCAATGATCCAAGCTAGTCCACCTCAGATTCTGAAAAGGCAATTTTCACGTCTATCCAAAGGAATGAGGGAAGGATGCATGGTCGGACAGATAGTGGGATTTAGCATATCCTGGGTTAGTCATTTCTAGGACAGGCTGCAGCATCACGTGTTTGTACTAGGTATGAGGTCCCTTGTCAGGGGTCCTGCACTGGAGTTAACTTTTTAAGAAATGACTGTTTTCCAGAGTGGCTGCACCATTTTACATTTCCACCAGCAAGGTATGAGGGTTCCAGTTTCTCCACGTCCTCAATAATGCTCCTTATCATCCTTTTTTTTTATTGTAATCATGCTCATGAATGAGAAGTCCTATTTCACTGTGATTTTAGTTTATATTTCTCTAATGATTAATGATGTCAAGTATTTTTTTGGTGCTGATTTGTCATTTATAGATCTTTTTCGTTGTAGTGATAACTTAGTTAAAAAAACACAAATATATAATCTTATGATTCCATAGGTCAAATTCTCGTATAGTCTCAGAAGATAAAATCAAGATGTCAACAGGCTGCATTCCTTTCTGAAAGCTCTAAGGGAGAATTTTTTTCTTCTTTTGTTCATTTAGGTTGTTGGCAGTACTTAGTCCCTTGCAACCCAGGACTCTGGTTCCCGTTTTGTTGCTGACTGTGAATGGAGCACCATTCCCAGATTCTAGAAGCTATTGCATTCCTTGGCATTTGGCCACCTTTGTCCATCTTCAAAGCTAGAAATGGCAGGCTGAGCCCTTCTCATGTTGCTTCTCTCTGACAAACTTCCTGTGTCTCCCTCTTCTGATTTTAAGGGCTCGTGTGACAGACTCGGCCCACCTAAATAACCTAGAATGATCTCTGTATTTTAAGGTCAGCTGATTAGCAACCTTAGTTTCCTTTTGCCTTGTAGGATAACAAAGACACTGATTCTATGGACTGCATATAGGCATCTTGGGATGGGGCATTATTCTGCCTACCATACCTTATCTGAAGGGCACAGCTCATTTTCATTGAACTATTGCCATAGAAAAATGCAAATTTAATGTAGATAGACTTTCTAACTTTTCCAGACAAGCCAAACGTTTCAAAATATTCACACATACACACACACACACACACACACACAGACACACACACATACACAGACACACACACACACACACACACAATTTTAATCTCTCCATTTTTTTACTGAGCCCAACTAATTCAAACTTGTAAAAAATTATTTTGGGGCTAAACACATCTGTGCTATGAACATAGCCTGGAGGTTACCAGTACCCTCCAGTCAAATCTTCCATTTTCTGTATTTTCTGATCAGCTATTACACCACATTTCCCGGTGTAGTCAGAGTATTACACAAAGGGTAATAATATATTTTATTAGATTATACTAACTAAAACCATGTAATGATTTGGATGAAAGAGAAACATTTATTTTTTTACTATTACAAAAAAGGAAGCTTATTGTAATCATGGAATAAGTAAGATTCTAAGGCAAATATCTGCCTCATTACAAAATTTAGAAGCAGATTTTGAACTATAAATCTGTGTCCTTTTTATAAACAGGGGGGTTTTAAATAGATACACTTTTGGGTCTCTTGAAGACCAGAAAGTTTTATGAATTTCTTACATACAAATCAAGAAGAGCAGTCCCTCCACCTGCTATACACTTCCCTTACCTGAAATTCTAACGTTTACAAATTTCCTTCCTTTTACTTTGGGAGACTAGAAGAAATATAGCTTTTGCCAGTAATGCCTTAGAAAAATAACAGGTGAGAGGAAAGGTTCCCAGAGGACTGGTGATGAGAAAGGGTACCAGGTAAGCAGAGTGGACTGAAGGTTCAGATGCCAACTCTCAAGGCAGGAGGTAGAAGTGAAGTGAAGGAGACCCTACATGAGAGACTGCAGGACAGGAAGGAGTTAAAAATCCCTTAGCTATAAAATGTGAAAGGCATTTGGAAGGAGAACCAGACTAAGAAAAAAAAAAAAAAATCATGCATTTCAATATAACTATTATCTATAACAAAGCGACTCTTGTTGAAATGGCCAGGTAGCCAGATCTTGAGAAGTTTCTGACCAGCATGGGATGGTAACTAGTAATAGTATCTGTATCTGTCATTACTCATTTCAGATGTGTAAGATGTTGTTGGCCTTTATAAGGGCTTTCATGGGATCACACTGATTGTGGCCCCTTAAACTCTATTTAACTCATGAGTCTCAAAATCTTCAACTGGGAATTCTCACCTCAGGGAGTTTTTGCAGACTTAACTCCAGTGGCCCTTATTAGAATCCTGTGATAAATTGCAGAAGCCAGTATTTCTTACAGCGTTGTTTGCATATTCTCACTTACTACAAGGCATTACCCATTGTTGAACGCTGGATCAAATGCAGTTGTTTTAGTTTTAGCTGTTGAAAGTATGTGAAATTTGTAAAACGTCTTCACTCTAATATTTTCATTAGTGGGTGTCACTGCCTTGTTCACTTTTCTCTCAAGCTGAGATTTGGGGTCACTGGATATCACAGCTGGTTTCCTGAACATTGACGTGGGGGTCCCCAGCAAGTCAGCCTGGCATACACAATCTCGCAGCTTCTCTGCAAGTAGATACTTTCTGGAGTCTCCAAGGAGACCAGCCCTGGAGTGACGTTTAAGCTCTGTGTGTCTGTCCAGATACTGATGGCAGTTTCAGGAGAATCCATTGTATTGAAATTACTTCTCCTGATTATTCCAAAACCTTCATAGTTCTTCAAAATGGAAGCAATTGAGCTTTTTCTCACCAAAAGATTTGATCCTTCTCTTTCCTGTCCTTTTCCTCTTGCTCTTCTTTACACTGTCCCTTTCTGTCTGTCTTCTTAGTTCATCAACACCCATCGTAACATTTCCTCTCCGTTTTAGCAGAGCTGATGCCGATGATCGCTCACATTTGTTCCAACCTCTCACTGTGCGATGGAATTACTCTAACAGCTTTACATGCATTAGTGTACTTACTCCTCAGCTCTGCAGCTATAGAAGTAGAAAACCAAGGCAGGAATAACTTGCTCAGTCCTCATGCATGTGACCCAGAATCCGTAACTGACTGGTAGTCTAGAAGGACTCTGCCAGTCGCTAGTTTATGCTTCAGAAACTCAAATCTGGCCATTTGGTAGTCTTCAAACCCATTGCCTACAGTACCTGTTTTTGTCACTACCCTGTACCCCAGCAATCCTCAACATGTCTCACCCGGCCTAGGAACTCATGCACATGCGCCTTTTCCAGCAGAGATTACCCCCAGCTCCACAGTCAGAATCACAAGCCTTTGAAGTATGATTCATTTTTGATGGCTACTATTAGCCACCAAATGATGTTTGTGACTCATGTTAGAAATGAAAGAAGATCCATTTGGTTCATTTAATGAGTCAACAAATATCCACTAAGCCTGGGTTAGCATTTGCTGGCCTATGTAACAAACAAAACCATAAATATATGATGGCTGAAATATCATAATTATTTCTTGTTCGCATAAAGTCTAAAATTATTGCTCAAGAGAGTTTTTGTAGATTGGGTCAAGAAGTGGCATATTTCACACAGCCCATCTGCTAGAACTCGTTACCTTGCTCACACATAACTGCAAAGAGTCTGGAAAGTGACCTAGCTGTGTGACAGGAAGAAAAAAGAGTTTGTTTAGTAACAAATCCGTGTCAGCCATGGCTTCTAGAATGGAAGGCATCATGCTGTTAAAAACAAAGTTCCTATTAGCAAAGGCCTGGCCTTGGGCCCTGAGAAAAAGTTACTTAAAATGCTCTCTGTTCTTGGCTGCACTCAAAAACAAACCTTCCATCTCCTCTGGCTCCTCTCTCAATCACCTTTATACTGGGCCAAAGATATTTTTCAGGCACATATGTTCAGATTTTTTCCCATTGGGTTTTGATTTTACCGAGAGTCACACATGTGGGAAAGAGGCACGAGCCAGAGCCCAGACTACAGAGGAATGTATTTGAGCATTTGCTCCTGGGGCTGCTCATTCGTTCATGCCTGTCTCTCCATGGCTCGTCCCTCAGGATGAGGAGAGTGCCTGGGACGCCGAGCATCCCTGCTCTAAAGGCATTAGGAGGAGGCACACCATTGTATACCAGCACACAAGGTTCAGCTATGCCTTCCGTTCATGCTTTGGACAAGGCCTGCCCTGGCTGACCATTAATGAAGCTCTACTTCCCCTGTTCCACATTATTTCTAACCAGAACCATAATCCAAAAGCTAAGGGCTGTGAGATCTGAAGTGAGCAAAAACGATTCTCTTAATGCTTCTGTTTCTGAGTAGGACTCTCTCTGACAAACTTGATGCCTCACATTAGACCCAATAAATGGGAACACTTGCCTCTGTTCCCATCTCCTTGTTTTTCTTGGGCATATAAAACAAGGATAATCTCCTTCTGTATAGATCTTATTCTACTGTAACACAAATTCATAGATTAAACAAAAACGTCATCTAGAAACCCTCTCAGTTACGTCAGGCAGCAGTGCACCTGGGATCTACTGGCTGAGTGCAGTCGCAGAAGGGAGTGGTCACCGGTGGCCCAGGAGCACAGGCCTGAGAGCCCACATTCGGCTCACGCTGCCTAGGCCTGGCGGTCATGGCCCATGCTCAGGACACTTCTGTTTTGTACGAGAGCCTTTTTTAATACAGTATTCTATGACTTTTTGGTTTTTAGCACTGTCCTCCCACAAACATATAATTTCTCATTTCTCTCACCCTCTCTCTGCATCTCTCCTTTTTTGCTTCTTAGTTAACCTCCATAATTAAAGTCAGACTCATTCGTGCTGCTAGAATCAGACACAAACCTAGGCATGGCGTTCTTTAGCAGTGTTCCCTTATTAGGTGATCATCCAGGTGGTCTAAAATAGGCTCATATTTTTGTTGTTGTTGGTTGACCATTAAAATCAGAGCTCCAACATGAAAATTTCAAATAGGGAACTAGTAGTGATCTCTCAAAAGAAATGTCCCCAACTCATCAGGAATCCAAGAAATCAGTTACAGAAAAACCAAGAATGTGACTTGTTGATTATCAGACCTGGCTGTATATCAGAATTACCTATGAAGTTGTTGAAAATACAGATTACAGCTTCTGTTCCAGAATGGACAACTGTATCAAAAGGCTGAACTCTGTCCTAGAGAAGCCTCTAGTTGTGCATCCTGGAATGGGATGGTTATATGCACTGGATGAATCTGTCTCCTTGGCAACCATGATGGAGTAAATCAGAAGGCACCCAAAAGCATCTCATGGTTGCCTTGTTCTTGGGGTAGGGAGAACCTTCATGTCCCAAGTCAAAGTCATGGCTCTGTGTGGTGGTTTTAAAGCACCTGAGATTCAAATGTAGTAGATCTAGAATGGGACTCAATAATATAACAAGCTTTTTCTAATAGATCTAAGAGGCATGGTTAAGAGACATTGTTTTCATTGTATATTTCCATTGATTATAAATACTTGGGTGACTTGTGACTTAACAGTGGATCATGAAGGTAATAAGAAACATACAAGTAGCCTGTGCTGATGACAGCCCCTCCAGTGACAGGACAAAGGCCATTACTTTTGAGCAAAAGCTCAGAATAATTAATTAAGGGCTGAGTTTAATTCAGTGACTTTTGAATTTTATAGCTATATACTTGTGGCTATAAAACCCACTTTTATTATTAAAATTCCTATAGGAAAAATAACTTAGTAATTGTGAGTCTGAAATTCTCTTCTCCCTAACCTACTTTTCTTCACTGGCACCATTGTTTTTATTACACAGTGAGGCAACTTGTAGTATAGCAGAACAGATTATGTTTTTAATAAGTACCCTGGGAGTTCTGAGGCAGCCAGTCCACAGACAAGGATTTGAGATCCCCTATAACAAGCACTGGACCTCAGGTCAAAATCTAGCATCAAGTTTAGTCCTATTCCTTGCTGTTTCATGGCCTTAGACAATCCATGAAGCCTCTCTGAACCTAAGTTCCTTGATTTCATAAAAGAAATACTTGACCCGCCCTGTTGTGAAAGCAAAAACAAATTCAGGTAATGCACATAACACACCACATGCACACATATGTTCACTTATTAGATATTTATTGAGGACCTACCATCTGCCAGAACTCAGTGGTAGGAATGAAAAGAGAACAAGAGAGCAGTGATCCCTGCTTTTATGGAAGCCACATGGTGAGGGATGGAGGACAGGGAATACACAAATAAATTATAAATTCTGATAGTTCTTTGCTTATGAAGAAAATTAAGTTGGTAGCGAGATACATAGCTACTGGCCAGGCATAAAGGGGTATGTGCTTCAGATGGAATGGTTAGGAAAGCTCCTATAGGAGGTGCTACTTGTGCCTGAGGACCAACCGAAGATGACAGTCATGCGGAAGTCTGTAGCTGGAGGATGGCAGGGAAAGAGAAGAGCCATGGTAAATGAGCTGATCTTTTGGAGAAAGGGAGAGAAGGCCAGGATGGCTGGAGCAGTGATAGATGGGGAGTATGGCCTCGGCGAGGTAGGAGAGGTTGACAGCTGAACACGTAGAAGACACGGTTGTTTGGTCATGAAAAGGAGCTTGAAGTTTTGTTCTAATCACACTGATAAAGCACTGGATAATCTAACCCAAGGAGTTACATGATCTGATCCATGTTTGAGAATGATCACTCTGGCTGATGCAGGAAGAGGCTATAGTGGAAGACAAGTGGAAGTGAGACCAGTTGGGCTCTGCAGCAGTCCAGCCAGAGATGGTGGCAGCATCAGATCACAGCGACAGAGGGGAGTGTGGGCTTAGATTCAGGATCTATTTAGAGTTCACACTGGAAAACTTCCTGTAGGCAGGGAGGGGAGGTAGGTAAGCCAAGGTGTATTCAGGACCAGTCCAGGTGCGTTCCCCTATTATCACCTGCATTATTCTCAGAGACCATAGTACAGATTCACTCATCTTCACGTCACCTCATACATGTCTCGAGTATATGGAATATAGGTGAAATAAGGGGAAAGAGCCCTAAACAGTCACGACAGATATGGAGAGCCAATGCACATCTTCAGACCTTACTCAAGTTTCTGCCTTTGAACATAGCTTTAATGAGCTTAATAACCTAGAGCCCTTAAAAGCAGGGAGAGGAAAGGAAAGAGGGACAGCTTGTTATGGGAGACTGTAACAGGGCAAGCAAGAATAATGAGAAATAGGTGAAGGAGAAAACAAGAAGTAAAAAGCATAAAAAATGGGTTAAAGGATTGAATTAAATTATGCTTTTCTTCACAGTTAATGAAGGCACAGAAGGGTGAATACCATCATAGAGGGTCCTGCCTATAAAATGGTTAAAACAAAACTAAATCCATTTGGCTTACAAAGAATTAAGCATAGGGTATATAAAAATGATTTCACGTGGACCTTATTTCCCCCAAAGTGCTCAATAAATGATTCTTTTCATTGTATTTTGTGGTCAGGTACCTAAAGCGGTGGACTTGCTCCCCAGCTGATAAAGGCCTATTAAAATGTAATGTACACAGCACTTGACTTCTGGCAAGATGGCATAGATGCACTTTTCCCTATTCTTGCTAAATACAACTAAAACCCACGGAGATGACACATGAAACAAAGTGAAGAAGACTAAAAACTGGAAAGGAAAAAGCAGACCAGCTAGAGACCCTGGGAAGTGAGGAACACTATTGTTACTTCATCAATTTTCTTTTTGCTTCCTAACTTCCAGGCTTGGAGCTGAAGAAGCCAGCCATCAGGAAAAACAATAGGAACGCACACACACACATACACTCAGACACAATGCTTCAACTAAAGACTGTTCTCCCTAGCCAAAGGACCAGGAAAGGGGTAGCCTACCAAGACAGAAAACCTTTGGGAAACTCTACTTCAAAACAATATACAGTGGCCCATCATCACCGACACCAGCAGAAGTTGTGTGGGGAACCTCAATTCCACCTCATCAGACTGAAATGAACGTTCCTCAGTACCCCCACAGATGTGGTGTCAGAGAAGACTGATTTCATCTCCATAGGTTGGAATGTGGAAAAGACATGGGGAATCTGGAATTCCATCCTCACCGTGCGGTACCCTCCTTACCCTTTTCTCTGGGGTGGTATGACAGATGGCCTCTTGGAGAGTCAGAACATTCCCCTTCCACCCAGCAGCAGTGAGGCCCTCCCATGGTGGGATCAGTGGAGACCAAGTGGGAGCCAGAAGTCCCACCCCTGCTGAGTGACTGAGGAGGCCAGGTTGAGAATCTGGACCTCCACTTCCACGGGAGAGTAACAAGGCAGCCCCTCCCAGCCTCCCCCCACCTTAGTGGTTGCAGAGAAAGCCAGCTAAAACAGTAGGCTTAAATAAGATCCAGATTTGCATAACGTAATATGAAAATGTCCAGGTTTCAATTGAAAAATCACTCATCATACCTCAAACCCACTTTCACCACTCTTACTCCGCATTCTTACTCAGTTTCAGCACTCTCACTCAGTGCTGGAAGTTCTATCCAGTGAAATAATGCAAGAAAAGGAAATGAAAGGCATACAGATCAGAAAGGAAGAAAGAAAACTATTTGCAGATAAAATGATCACCTACTTAGAAAATATCAAAAAGTCTGCTCACAAAAAGTCCTAAAACTAGCATGTAAGTTTAACAAGGTCATGATATATGCAAAATCCAACTGTATATCTATATATTATCAATGGACACTGAAATTAAAAATATAATTTATCATCCCTCAAAAAATCCAAATAATTAGGTATAAATCTAACAAAATGTGCATAGAATTTATATGCTGAAAAATCATAAAACTCTGCTGAAAGAAATTAAGGGAGATCTAAATAGACCTACACTGTTCATGGATTGGAAGATTCAGCACAGTTAAAAACATCAGTTCTCCCCAAATTGATATAGTGGTTTAAGTCCTATCAAAATCTCAGCAAGATTTTATGGTTATAGATAAGATTATTGTAAACATATATAGAAAAGCAAAGAAACTAGAATAGTAAAGAAAAATAAAGTGGAAAGCATCAACCTACTCAGCTGTAAGATTAATTATATGCTTACAGTAATTAAGACTGTGTCGTATTGGTAAATGATAGATGCACAGAACAGTAGAACAGAAGAGAGAACCCAGAAACAGGTGCACAAAAATATGCCCAACCCAGAGGATATGAACAGACATTTCTGCAAAGAAGACATCCAGATGACCAACAGACACATGAAAAAGTGCTCCATATCACTCGGCATCAGGGAAATACAAATCAAAACCACAATGAGATATCACCTCACACCAGTCAGAATGGCTAAAATGAACAAGTCAGGAAATGACAGATGCTGGCGAGGATGAGGAGAAAGGGGAACCCTCCTACACTGTTGGTGGGAATGCAAGCTGGTGCAACCACTCTGGAAAACAGCATGGAGGTTCCTCAAAATGTTGAAAATAGAACTACCCTATGACCCAGCAATTGCACTACTGGGTATTTACACTGAAGATACAAACGTAGTGATCTGAAGGGGCACGTGCACCCGAATGTTTATAGCAGTAATGTCTACAATAGCCAAACTATGGAAAGAACCTAGATGTCCATCAACAGACGAATGGATAAAGAAGATGTGGTATATATACACAATGGAATACTATGCAGCCATCAAAAGAAATGAAATCTTGCCATTTGCGATGACGTGGATGGAACTAGAGGGTATCATGCTTAGCAAAATAAGTCAATCGGAGAAAGACAACTATCATATGATCTCCCTGATATGAGGGAGAGGAGATGCAACATGGGGGGTTAAGGGGGTAGGAGAAGAGTAAATAAAACAAGATGGGATTGGGAGGGAGACAAACCATAAGTGACTCTTAATCTCACAAAACAAACTGAGGGTTGATGGGGGGAGGGGTTTGGGGGGGTGGGGTTATGGACATTGGGGAGGGTATGTGCTATGGTGAGTGCTGTGAAGTGCGTAAACCTGGCGATTCACAGACCTGTACCCCTGGGGATAAAAATATATGTTTAAAAAAAATAAAATTAAAAAAAAATAAATATGCCCAACCTATTTTAACAAAGGTACAAAATCAACTCAATGGAAGAACAAGAGCTTATTCACCAAATGATGGTGTACATCCATAGGCCAAAAAAAGTGAAGTTTGATGGAAGTCTCACACCTATACAAAAATTAACTGAAAATGTATCACAGACTTCAATGTAAAATGTGCAACTATGAAAGTTTTACCAAAGAAGTATAGTAAAAATCTTCAGGATCTAGGTGTAATAAATAGTTTTGACTTAATATCAAAAGCATGATCCATGAAAGGAAAACTCAATAAATGAGACTTCATTAGAGTTAAGAAAACTTTTATTCTGTGAAAGATCCTTTTTAAAAAGATGAAAAAAAAAACCTACGGAAGTCGGAGAAAATCTTTGCAAGCCACATGTCTAATAGAGGACTAATATCTAGAATAGAAAGAACTCTCAAAACTCAAAAGAAAAAAATAATCCAATTAGAAAATGTTCAAAGGACATGAAGAGACATTTCACCAAAGAGGATATAAAGATGACAAATAAGCACATGAAAAAATATCCAACAGCAGTAGCCATAAGGGAAATGGGAACTCAAACCACAACCAGGTATTACTACACACCTATCAGAATGGCTAAAATTAAAACCAATGGCAACACTAAATGGTGGCAAGGATGGAGAGAAACTGGATCACTCATATATTGCTGATTTTACATTCCATAAAATGATACAGCCACTCTGGAAAACGATTCAGTTTCTTGAAAAATTAAACCTGTAACTACCATATGATTTATAAGTGGCACTCCTGGGCATTTATCCCAGATGAATGAGGACTTATGTTCTCATAAAGACTTGTACAGAAATGTTTGTAGCAGCTTTATTTGAATAGATACAATCTGGAAACAACCCAGATGTCCTTCAACAAATGAATGGCTAAAGAAACTGTGATAAATCCATGCCATGGAATACTACTCAGCAATAAAAAGGGACAAACTATTAATACATACAACCATAGTACCATGAGAGACCCCAAAGAATCTCAAAATTATTCTGAGTGGAAAAAAAAATTTTTTTTTTAAAGATTTTATTTATTTGACAGAGAGAGATCACAAGTAGACAGAGAGGCAGGCAGAGAGAGAGGGAGGGAAGCAGGCTCCCTGCTGAGCAGAGAGCCCGATGCGGGACTCGATCCCAGGACCCTGAGATCATGACCTGAGCCGAAGGCAGCGGCTTAACCCACTGAGCCACCCAGGCGCCCCCTGAGTGGAAAAAAAATTTAAAGATTACTGTTTTTATAATGTTCTTGAAATGACAAAACTATAGAAATGGAGAGGAAATTAATGGTTGTCAAAGGATGAAGCAGGGTTGGGGACAGCATGTGGGCTCCTGTAGTGAGGGGAATGTTCTGTGTCTTAACTTCATCAATTTCAGTGTCCTAATTATGATACTATAGTTTTGTAAGATGTTGCCATTGGGGGAATCTAGGTAGAGCACACACGGGATTGATCTGTGTGATTTCTGACAACTACATGTGAATTTGTAGTTATCTCAAAGTAAAAAATTTAATTAAAAAAAGCCAAGGTGCCTGGCTGGCTCAGTCAGTAGAGCATGTCAGTAGAGCATGTTGGGTTTCTAAGTTTGAGTTCCATGTTGGGTGATGAGATTACTTAAAATATTTAAAAATAATAATAATAAGCCCTTAAAAATAAGAGCTATAATATCATTTGTAAATTTAATGATATAATGCACAAATCATCACAGCTTGTTAGATACTATGCTCCATCCCCAGATTCTTCAATCCGTGTTCTTTTCCTGAAATTCTGTGGTAGATGAGCGGGTGGGTAGATGGTTTCTATATCATGCAGTTATAATTTTTTTTCAAAGGAAAACATGATTAGGGGGAAAAGCCTGGGTATACCAGTTGTTCATTGTGGGTCACCCCCGTGTTTCAAGGGAACGCCCCGAGCCCACAGTCACCATCTAGTAAAATCTCACATTCCTTCCCACCTTCAGGAAAACCACTAGTGAAAACATCACGAGGGACTGTGATCAACACTGAGGAGGCTGCCATCGCAGTTGACGTGGGAAGCACTGTCAAAACAGTACAAGGAGTGAATGTGACAATTAACTGCCAAGTTGCAGGTGAGAAATGCATTCCTGTATTAATTCATCTGTTCAAATATTAATGGAGCCCAGTGCTGAGTTGGAGGATACAAAGATAAATACAAATTCTATGTTCAGGGACTCAGGTCTAGTAGGAAAGCTAAGGCAAGAACCTCAGTCACCCTGAAAATGGACAATGCTACAAAAGTTTGGAGGAGGAAAGATGAATTCTGGCTGGGATGGAGGTGGTTTCTTATTTCAGCCTTAAACATTGCATGTGCCAAGATGGAAGCAAAGAGTGTTCCAAACGGACAAACGAATGTGAAAAATTCATGGAAGTAGGAAAGCCCAAGACTGTAAGGGAACAGTGTGTGTTTTGGTCTGGCTGGAGCCCAGAGTAGAGAAACGGTGTGGAGGGGCTTAAGCTGTAGTAAGGCGGCTTGCAATTGCACCATGGAAGACCTTAAAGGCTTGGCCAAGGAGTTCAGGAAAAGGCAGACAGAGAGTGGCATTAAAGAGCCAGACTTCCAGAAGAGTAAGCCAACAGCAGTGCATAGAATGGGCTGAAGATAGGAAATATTGGGACAGAGAGGCCAATTAAGACTCTGTCACAGTAGTTGGGGTGCCTGCCTGGCTCAGTGGGTAGAGCAAGTGACACTTGATCTCAAGGTTGTGAGTTTAAGCCCCATGTTGAGTGTAAGGATGACTAAAAAGTTAAATCATAAAAACAAAAGCTGTCTTGGTAGTTTAGGGAAGAGATAATGGGGGCCCAGGCTCAGGGCAGTGGTGATGGATAGGTAAAGGGTGGAGGAACACCAGAGAGGTGGCAGAGGTAAGACCAACAGGAATCTGGAGCTTACTCTCATCCAAAGTGGGTAGGAGTCATGATGGAAAACCGCCAGTGCTCTTAGGAGATGTGATAAATAGGAACCGCCCTCCACTTGGCCTTGCAAACTCAGAGGCCTACAGGGAACAGAAAGTCAGAGGGCAGCGGAAGAGGCATAGACAATAGGGGGTGGTAGTATGCTCTTTATAAAGGTATTACCTGCCATTAATAAGCAAAAACATCAGCACAGAGCCAAGGCCCAGCTGCTGATTCTCCCTTCCCCTGGACCACTAGTGGGTGACATCTACCCTAAGGGTCTTTGCTCTCACAGTACAAAGAAATGAACGGCTGCTGTGCCAGGGTCCAGCTCCAGTCCCCGATTGCCGTCCTCATCAGATACCCCCACCTGTGGCACACCCAAAGCTGGCTTCCCCCAGGCATACTCAGCGAGCACAGTGGAATGGCAGTGGCATCCCTTCTCTGGGGCTTTCTTTGATCCTGGATCTCCATCCCATCCTCGGAGGTTTTGCCTCTGCCTGTGATTTATAGGACACATAACCCAGTTTAGAATAAGTAGGAGGAAGATCTTAATCTAAAGCACGTTGTTTCCAAAGAACAGCCAGTCTGGTTTCCTCTGAAATATTCTGGTAGCTCCAGGAAATCAGAACTATAAATCTATCTCTGTCATCAGACATTAGCTTCTCTTTGTAAAGCTTCCCTTGGCCTGCGTGTCCAGCCTCGTCAGTGAGACCTTCCTCAGTCATATCCCTTCAGGCCCGGCCCTCCCAGATAAGGAGTCAGACAAACCCTCTGACAAGGGCTTCCCGTTAAGGAGCTGGCCTTCAGGCAGGGCCTGGTGGTGTAGGAGGGGCCTTCTGGGCCCAACTGTCACCCCGTGCCCGACCACCATTAACACGTGCCTCAGAGACACAACACTGAACAGAGATAGAGCCGACTGTACTGGGTCTCTTCTTGAGAGACGAAATGGGGAAGAGTAAGAGAATGGGGAGCAAGGGGACACGCAACAAGGAAGTGGGCTCTTAAAGGGGACGAAGAGAACCAGAATCCAGGTGAGGAAATATGTACTGTGGGGAACCAGGGACGCTAAAACCAGCTTTGGCCAATTCTATCTCGCCACTTGGTGCCCTGTGTCCCTCACTCCACCCAGAGACTCACTCTTGGGTACTTCATTGTGAGAGCTCAGGTGGTTGTGCCTACTTCTTGCCTGGCCCGGCCCATGACAGTCTTGAGTTTTCTTTTTATGCAGAGAACCATTTGTGTTAATCATGGTTGACTAAAATAAATCTGTGTATCTTTGTCATTGTGCCTTCTGTTAAATAAGGTATGTATTCGAAGTGGTGGGCAAGAGCCTGCTTTTGATTACACAGTTGGTCTGTGAATTTGCTGGACAAAGACATCATCCTCGAGCTGCGTCTCCAGTCAAAATACTGAGTGTTATAATGGTTAAGAGCAGTAGGAGTGACTTTTACTTTACTAATACAAGTGCTTCTATGGCTCTCTTATGGGGTAATTTTAATGGCTATTTTATACTCCATATTAAGAATATTACATAACTTATGTAGTGTAACTCATGTCCTCCTATATTTGAGTTGTTAGCAGTTTCTCATGAAATAACTTCTTGTACAAACATGCTTTCAACTTGTAAGATGCCACCTCACAAATTGTTCCCAACCCTTAAACATAACAAATATTAAGCAGTGAGTATGGTGAGCATTCTTTCTGAAAAATCATCCAATCCAGTGTATCACTCCCACACTTTTTCCTCTGCTTGAGAAGAGTTGAGAAGACCTTATAGGAGATAAAAATTTGGAGGAGAAGGGAGTGTTTCAACCACTGGGACCAGCATGTGCAAAGGGCCTGAGGTAGAAAGAGCAGGCTGCCTCTAAAGGAGTAGAATATGGCTGCGGTGACTGTAGTATAGACAACAGAGAAGAAAGTAGCATGACCTATTTCTGGAGGTGGGGGGAAGAGCATATAGGGGCTAGCTCTTACATGCTTTATAAATTATGGTACAATTTGGGATTTTGTCCTAAGAACAAAAGAAGATTTCAAGAGACTTAGGAGATAAAATTCTTAGGACTGGTGATGCAGAAATAAATACTTGAGGAATCAGTGGCAGGCAGTATATTTATTCGGGTAGGCTAGACTATGCTAATAAGTAGACCCCCCCAAATATATCATGGAGCAAACAAAATAGAAGTTTATTGTTGCTTACCCAGGAGTCCAAAGAGCTGACTGCCCCACACGGTCAGGGTCACAGAATGCTTGTGGCTCTATTATTTTAAACACATGCCCCCTAGGGTCTCCTCAGGGATTATCTCTAACTTGTCAACCAGAAGAGGGGAAGAACAAAGCATGGAGGATGGTTGGGAAGGCTTTGAAGGGCCACACCTGGAAGAAACATCTGTTACCACTTCTCATGGTCCCTCTTGTCACCTGGCCTCTCCCCACCATAAGGGATATTGAGCAGTGGGGGCAGGATGGGCATGCAGGAAAAAGAAGGAAACGGGTTTTGTGAACCCCTATCAATGTCTGCCTCAGTCCGTATGGAGAAATGTGACATGCTAGACACCTCCTCTCCAGACTTCCATGATTCTTCAGAATAACTGCTGCAGCTAACATTTTAGTTACTGCTACCTTTCCTTTTCTCGCATCACGCCATGGAAGAAGCTGCTGGAATGCATCCTGTCAGGCAGCTCAGGATGCTGACAGGCTTGTGTGGTGCCAGCAGCCTTCCAAATGCAACAAGTGGTCTGGTCAGCAAAAATATCCTCTCCGGATTAAAAAAAGAATATTCTAGTATCACCCTCCCCGGAGGCTCTGTGGAGACGAAAGTTTCTAATCCTTATAATCATCTAACCCGTTGTGACTAGACTCATTTATTGATTCTTTCAAGCAACAGGGAGAGCATTGTGTTGCTGATAAGATAGGCCAGCAAAGGGAAAAAGGCAAAGCAGCGTTTTTTTCTTTTTCCTCCCCTGTTTTAGACCGATCATAGCTGGGAGGCCAGAGCATGGAGCTTATCCAAGTAACTTGTCAACACCATAGCATGGGACTGCATTCTGTGGTGGAGTATCTTTTCTGTCATTTTTTAGACATTTCTTTTGGTAAAAGGTGTGGTCACATCACAACAGCCTAGGAGGGGGAAAAAAAATCTCCCACAACCTGACCAGCTTCTGGACAAGAAGAGCGCTAACAAAGCACACATGGGTTCTAGAAACCCCTCCTCACAATAATCTTGGTATTATAGCTACAGCAAAAAGGTTCATTCTCAGAGTAGAAAGCAAGGATTTGACAGTTCAGAAACAATAGTGTAGCATTTCTGATGTTCTCTGAAGAGGCAGTCAGGTACAGGGCATGCGGTGTGGTAAACATGGTAGGCTGGGATCTGTGACATCAAATGGCTGAGTGTGAATCTCCGCCCTGCCACTGACTGGCTATGGGGGGAGGAGTAGGGAGAGACAGAGGCTCTGCCCTGTGTAATCAATCAGGGATCCAAACTAACATCACTTCAGGCAGTTTTTTTTTTTTCATCTCTTTGACAAATGTGATTATCTTTATAAAATATCTTGGCTTATAGCAAATGTTCACCAAGTGTTCTTTCTCCTCTCACATGCTCAGGATATCTTGCATAGTCCCTGACCGTTGTGCCCTCCCTATGTCCAGCTATTCTGAATGTCGGTATTGGGCGTGTGTCTCTGGTACCTTTTCAAGGGACTCTGGCTTAAACAAGGGCTGGTGACATTCTCTAAAGGCTCATTATCATCTCTTGAGGGAAAAAAGAACTCTCTGAGGCCTCCTCTTCCTTTCTTCTGTTTGGAAGATGTCAGAGTCAGTCATGAAAGAGACTGAAAAGATTCTAAAGTATCTTTTCAGTGTCGTCCTCTGCCTGAGGCCCCCAGTCCTATGCAGGAAGCCCCAACATGGGACACCAGACACAACTCGACCATCAGCAAATTCTTAATGCAGGCCATACTGGAACGAGCCTGACAGAGATTTGCTAATAAATATATCAAAGAATGCGTACTACATAATTTCTCTCCCTTTGGCATGGGCGTCACTTCTGTGGTTTTAGCTCTACAGGGACTGGAGGTAACCCCCGTCCACCCTTTGCTATCCTGAACATTTCCATTTCTCCCATGAGCCGCCCTCCCCTCACCTAGAGAATTCGGTCCTTGTGGTAAGCACCCTGTTGCACGCTGGCAAACACCCCGATTTCATGAGGGGCAGGAGGCAGAGTGATTAAGGGAATTAAAGATGGTCAGACCCACTTCCTGGGGAAGTGAGAAATGGCTCCAGGTCTCTCTTGGGGCCTGGGTTCTCTCCCTCTGCCTCTTGTTTCTCACCTCTCCCTACCCAATTTCCTCTCTTCTCCTTCGTGTCTCTCCCTCTGGCTGTCCTGCAGGAGCACGGGCCCTTCCAGAGAAGGAGGCACTGGGAGCAGCAGCAAGTCTTGCTGCGGGGTTGTCCATGTTGCCGAAATCCTCAAGAATGTTGGTGCTGGAGACACACACACTGTCCCATCAGCTCAGTGGTGGAGGCACTGTTCCTGCTCCCCTTCACTTAGTGGAACCGAGGGCCCATTTAGTCCAGCTGCCTGGCTCTAGAACATTCTTAGGTCCTAGCGGGGACTGTGTGCTTGCTGCCCACAGCACTCTTCAAAAGAACATGCCAACAAGGGAAATACTTGCAGAAAATGATCTTTAGGACCTCAGTTCTTCTTGTGCTTTCAGGAGAGAAATGGCAGGGAATGCTTTCTTCAGCTTACCTTTCAGAGGCTTTCTCCTGAATGCTGTGGATTTTTTTCTTTTAACCTAAAAACTAAGCTCAGGGTCCAGAGCCTAAGCTGGCATGACTAGGCATCACGATGCTCTTGCTCTCCCTAGTGGTGCTGCAATGAAAACTCAGCTTTTCTGCCTCTTACCTGCCCCATCTGTCCAGGTGTATTCAGGGGCTGGGCCACCCTGGTCCTTGTGCAGTCGAGCGTTGGGCATCATGGGACCTGCCTCTCCCCGACGTGACAGGCATGCAGTCTCCGAGTCTTCATCCCATTTCAGCAGCCCTCCTCCTTCCAGCCAGTTTGGTGATCCATAGGGTTTCTCATCAAATTATTGTTAATCGGAGTAAAAGAGAAAACCAGAGAATCCCTCCTCTCTTCCTCATAATAGGGAGGAAGGCCCTGCAGACTAGCCAGGTACTTTGACCAGCATCTTGGGCCCCTGCTCCAGGCCCAGCTGAGGCAGCAGAGCAGCCAGGATACCCGTGAATTCCCACAAGGCCGTTCATCATCAGTGAGGGAGTGTGAGACCACCTTCCTGACTCTACCCTACTTCCTCCTACTGGGAGCTCAGGAGCAGGAAGTCCCCAGGGACCCATAATTGGGGCTGCCACTGAGCCAGGGGTACAGAGTAGACCGCTGGTAAATTCTGTTCAGCAGATTCAAGGACAAGTAACAGATACACAGGCAGTCGCTTGAAGATGTCTGTGTCCTCACCAGTAAGCTGCCCCTTTAAGGCAACACTGTCCTTGCCCCAAATGCAGCATGTAGCCACAACTCAGAGAAGCTCAGAACTAAAGGTTAAGCCCTTTGACTCTTCCTGACTTTGACCCCCATTGACCAGATTTGACATTATTGACATACCCTAGATACACACCCAAGAGCTGTGAGTAAACTCGAGCGGAGCCAACAGGCCGAGGGTGAGAGGAATGGAGCCTTCTGCTCCCCAGAGACCTGTGAATTGATGCCCCAGATTTTCTGCCTCTGGGTTCACTCCAAGCTCAGCCTCCTGCGGAGCCTCCCACACAGACTGTCTCAGAAGTCTCGTCCTGGGCTGGGGCCTGCTTGCCAGCATGGCAACCACAGGAAAACGTCCTAAAGAATTGAAGTTGCCACCTTGGGCTGCTATTACAAAATGTCCATAGACAAGGTGGCTTAAATGTCCAAAATGTATTTCTCCTAGTCCTGGAGGCGGAGAAGTCCAAGCTCAAGGTGCCAGCTCCTACAGGTCTGTTGAGAGCTCTTTTCTGGATTGTAGACCGCCATCTTACCGTGTCTTGACATGATGGAGAGAGAGAGGGCTAGCTCTCCAGTCTCTTCTTCTTTTTTTTTTTTTTTTTAAGATTTTATTTATTTATTTGACAGACAGAGATCACAAGTAGGCAGAGAGGCAGGCAGAGAGAGAGGAAGGGAAGCAGGCTCCCGGCTGAGCAGAGAACCTGATACAGGGTTCAATCCCAGGATGCTGGAATCATGACCCGAGCCAAAGGCAGAGGCTTTAACCCACTGAGCCACCCAGGCGCCCCTCCAGTCTCTTCTCATAGGGGCACTAATCCCATCATGACAACCCCAACCCCATGACGTCACATAATCCTAATTGCCTCCAAAGGCCCCACCTCCAAATACTATCACATTGGAGGGGGAGAGGACTTCATCTTATGAATTTGCAGAGAAACACATTCAGTCAATGATGCCCCTAGAGGACAGAGCCCAACTTCCAAAGACAGGTACTCCGTCCTAACTCATTCGCACCCTCCCCAGCTCTCTCTCACAGACGTTAAACTTGGACTGATAAAAGAGCAGAGTACTTTGTTTTTGTCTCTTTCTTTTGTCTCTTTCTCTGGGGTGCTATGGCCACAGCTCTGTGTTCTCTTATTCTAAGAAAATACATAGGCTCCAAAAACTACAAGCGTGTTTTCCATGTATAGTGTCAGTTCTGGTCAGGTTCCAGCAGCTTTCATTTGTCTGGTTCATACTAGACAAAATACTAAGATTTTATAGCTTTTAACTTTTTATTGAAGTGTAATATCTGTACAGAAAAGGGGACATATCACAAAAGTCCTACCAAACCAGCTCTCGGGTCAGGAACCAGAGAATAACCAGCGACCATGCCCAGTTAGTCTCCACACCCCCCTGTTTGTCCCTCCCTCTCACTAAAGCCACCAGCCCGAGTGCTAACAGCCTGTGTTGATGTTACTGGATTTTGTCCGTCACTTACAGAAATGAGATCATCCAATGTGTACTCTTTCTGTCCAGCTCTTCTCACTCAATGTTTGTTTCATGTGCTTGTCAATCATTCATCTTCACCACCATATAGATTTGGGGCTTATGTCCATCCCTGGTTTCCGCACAGAGTTTGGGTACTTTCCTTCATCTTGGCAAGTGCCCTTTAGCAGCTGCCCACTTGCTGTTCTGTTAACTGGCCTCTTTCTTCCTGCCTCATCAGTGTGAGCTTTAAATGACCAAAGCTCTTGAGACCATGGAGAGGTTACAAGCATTATTTGGTTTGGCCAGAGGTTGGTAGAAGACGCCCAGGCAGATGCTTCCTGCTGAGTAGCCCCTGGGAGGGTCCGCCAAGCGGTGGTAACTGCCTCCAGGGTCACCTGAGTGTGTTCCGCTGATGCATTTATTTTTCTTTTCTTTCTAGGTGTGCCTGAAGCTGAAGTCACTTGGTTCAGGAACAAAAGCAGACTGGGCTCCCCTCCCCATGGGCACGAGGGCTCCTTGCTGCTCACAGACGTGTCCCCCTTGGATCAGGGTCTTTACTCCTGCAGGGCAGCCAATGTCCATGGAGAGCTGACTGAGAACACGCAGCTGCTGATCCTAGGTAAACACCCTGAGGCTGACCGTCCAGCCCACCCTCACTCTCCCTTTATCCCTGATGCAACTAAGTACATAAAAGCAATATGCCTTCCCCTCCTCCCACCTTAGGGCCTTCCAGTAAAAAGAACACAGACCCAGGGGCCAGGCAGACATCATTTTTAACACTGGTTCTACTGCTTATTCACTGTGTGTGATCCTTTGTTATCTTGGGCAACTCACTTAGCCCTACTAAGCCTTAGATGCTAGCCTTCATGTGGATGCACGACGGGGACTGTCCATGTAGGGGGAGGCGGCTACCAATGCTGAAGAAGTAAAGAAGTTATTGTTAATTTCTTCTGCGTTAAGGACTTCTTTGAGCATCAGATGAAAACTATTGATGACCCCCTCCAGAAAAATTCACACATATAACATTTTTCATAGAATTTCAGAAAGTTCATAGTCCAGCCCACCTCAAGTCCACACAGATACTCCCCTGCCCAGTCCATTCAGGCTGCTAAAACAAAACACCACAAACTGGATAGCTCATAACAACAGAAGTTTATGTCTTACATAAGACATATGTCTAGAAGACATTATGTCTTCTAGAGGCTGGAAATCCAGGATCAGGAGGTTAGCGCAGTCGGGTTCTGCTGAACCCCCTTCTCTGGGTTACAGACCACTGGCTTCTTGCTGTGTCTGTCCATGGCAGAAGCGACAAGCCAGCTCTCCGTGGTCTCGTGTATAAGAGCACTAATGGCAATCTTGAGGGATCTGCTTCACCTCCTAAAGGCCCTGTCACCTAATACCATCACCTTGGGGGTTAGGACTTCACCTATGAATTTGAAGGGACACAGGTATCCAGACTACAGTACCCCCAAGTATAAGAACCCATAAGAACACAATTTTTCACATAACATAGGTATTAGAAATAACGGCCCCTGGGACACTATCTAATATTCCCTGTTGCCCAGTGCTGGACTCAGCCATGTTGGGAGCAATAACTGGGTTACTTTTATCCCATGGACTAGGGACCCTCGGGTTATCTTCCCCAGAGTCTGGAACTTGGTGGGATGCAGTAAAAAGGCTTGTTTTTGTCTTGCCACTTTTTTTTTTTAAACCGATAATTAGAGCCCTCGTGCTAGTTTTCTCACTAAGAGAAAGCTCTCATTCTAAGGGAAAAAAGAAGGAACTGTGAGAAATACAAAGACTCACACGCCATACATACACACACATTCATACATTATAGACCTCCTTGGGGAAAAATAATTAACCTTTATATTGTATTTCCATAGCCCCAGTTGCTGATAGACGAAAGCCTAGGGTCTCTAGCCCCTGCCCACTCAGGTTTCAGAGGGGCCCTGGAAGGTTTTCATCTCACCAGTGGCTGCATAAACCACTAGTCATCTTAGAAAGCCACAGAAAACCCCTTGGTGAAGGATGTCATCTGTTCTGTGTCGGTTTTCATGCGAGTCTGGAGCCCAGGGCCCAGGCACTGTTGCCCCACACTGAGTTACGGGGCTTCCTGTGGGCTTTTCCTCCCGAATAAGCCTGGCTTGTCATCTGCGTGGTTGTGACCATGGCTTTGCCAATGAAGGCTGCACGTTCTGCCTGCCAGCTCTGGCAGGATTGTGACTGAAAACTGGCGTGACTGTGAACACAGAGCTGGACAAGCAGGACGTCTTCCCATTTTAATCAAATATGATGAGAAAAAAAAATCACTGTTTAGACTCTTAGGTTGAGGGCTTTTCCTGATCAGAAGCCTTGGTTTATTAATTCACGTATTTTTAGTTGTATAGGTACTTTGTGGACATAGAAGTAATGTCTCTCTTTTATTTTAATTTTAAGCAGCCAAAAATTTGGTTTAATTATTAAACAAGGGACTTCATGTATAAAACTGAGCTTTCACACCAAGCTCTGTGACCTAACTCATAGCATGGAGACTTGATATGTAATGAGACTTTCCACTTATTTATCGCTGTGGCCATTGGATGAATATTCATGATGTATTGCCTCTAAGTTCCATCTCAAGCATTGGGATAAATTTAAGAAGTGACCTCTGCCCTTGGAGAATTTATGGTTTCCCTTGGAAGATCAAATGGACATGCACCAAAGAAGAACGATATGATAAAATCTCTAAGGGCATTAGGAGGGGCTGACATTTGGCCCAAGAATAGCTGATGGTTTTGAAGATGGGACATAACCTCCCTTCTTGGCTTTTAGGAAATCAGCAAGGGTTTCTTGAGTTTAATATTCTCTTTTTTTTTTTTTAAGATTTATGTATATATTTGAGAGAGAGAGAGAGAACACAAGCAGGAAGGGCAGAGGGAGGGAGAGAAACTCAAGCAGACTCCCCACTGAACAGGGAGTCCAACATGGGGCTAGATCCCACGACCCCAAGACCTCGACCTGAATGAAAACCAAGAGCCAACATGGAAATGACTGCACTACCCAAGTACCCCTTGAGTTTAATATTCTTGAGGGAATATTCAGTATTCAATTTGAATATTCTCAAGGGAATATTAAAAAATGAGTGATGGGCATTAAGGAAGGCACTTGTTGGGATGACCACTGGGTCTTGTGTGGAGGTGAAGCATCACTGGCTTCTGTTCCTGAAACCAGGGAGACACTGTATAGTAACAAACTGGAATTGAAATTGTAAAAGTTAATTATTTAAGTTTAAAAAGACAGGAAGAAGAGACTCTAGGTTGGAGTAAACTGCTACAATCAGGTCCTAAAATCATGGTAATTCAGAGTAGAAAGAAATCTAGGAAATGATGAGTTTCCTCCCCATTTTATAAACAAGGAAACTAAGGCTCAAGGGAATTAAGTGACTTGCCCAAGTTAGGGAATGACAGAGCCCCAGCTCAAACGGAGCATTCCCGATCCCAAACATGATGTTTTCATCTATACCATATGAGGAATATTTTAAAATTATATATAACACATATATAATGTAATATTTTAATAATTTATATAAAATATACATAAATATATATCAAAATTTGAAGCTCATCATTGTTTTCTGTATGCAGTGGTCTTTTGCAGTCAAGGCAGAGTAGACAGAAGGCATATTTCTGAAGCAGACTCTGAAGCCATCACGACTTACTTGCCACCCCCTTAACAACTGACAAAGTGACAGGCCCATAATAGGCTCTCACTGGACACTGATGAAATATGACCATCAGTTACAAGAGAAATACTTCTGCTCCTCTTCAGACTCCAATAAGAGCTCTACAGAAAAAAAATGGGAGTCTGCCTTGGGAGATGTAGGAAGCAGGGAAACGGGATTCTGCTTCTTGTCTCAGAGAATCTTGAGTCCTCTCACCACCAGAAGCTTCATTAGGTCCTTGCCTCTTTATTTGTCCCGTGGAAATGATAAGCCACTATAATTCCCATTTTTGTCACTTTGGGCTCCAGTTAACTAGACCTCTGATGACTTCACTCCTAACTCCTTCTAAGATTTTGAAGAACAAATCATCCCTGTCCTGCTTATCTGGTCCTACCTGGGCATAAAAATCCAGACCACAAAGCAAATTCATTTTATCAACTTCATAAAGAAATCTTTTTCTTCATGGAAAGTGTCACTCATAGACTTCTTTTAAATAAGAAATTCCTGGGGCACCTGGATGGTAAAGTCAGCTAAGCATCTGACTCGATTTCAGCTCAGGTCATGATCTCAGGGTCGTGAGATTGAGCTCTGTGTCAGGCTCCATGCTGGATGTAGAGTCTGCTTAAGATTCTCTCCCTCCCTCTTTCGCTGCCCCTCCCCGCACCTTGCATGTGCACATGCGAGCTCTCTCACTTAAATAAAAAATTCCTGTTGTGATGTATCCATATCTGGGGGGACAATAACAAAGCACTCTACAGGAATAAGAGTTAAGTGAAGGAAGGAGTGAAAACTAACACAGGACTTGGCATATAATAAATGCTGAAGAAGTGTTAGCTTTTTAAGAGTATTTTTATAATATGGTTTAATTTGCCTACACATTTATAGAGACCCAGTGGTACTGTGGTACAAAGTGGTATTCAGTAAAGAACTCCTAAAATCAACATGCCTGATTCTTATTACTGACCTTATGGTTTTGGGCATCAAATATTGATAGACACACCTTCTCTGTGGGGGAAAAAATGATGCTGAAAGGTAGCCATAATGCCTGCCTTACATGCATGCCCATGCATGCCCATCTTTCCTTCCCTCCTTAATATAGCCTCCATGCTTTAACCTGCCTGACTCCCCATTTGCCTTCCCACAGATCCTCCCCAAGTCCCAACGCAGTTAGAAGACCTCAGGGCCTTGCTTTCAGCCACTGGACCGAACCTTCCTTCAGTGCTGACATCTCCTCTGGGAGCACAGCTGGTCCTGGATCCTGGGAATTCTGCTCTCGTTGGTGAGTCCAAATCTCTGGAACATTAGGCTGAAATCCAGGGCTGGACAGGATTTATGGATGGGTGACTGCTTGCAGGTGGGATGGAGGCAGCAGGAGGGGGTGGCCAACAGGAAATCACTAAATTGCCTACAGAATCCAGACTCACCAGTGGAAACTTGGCTGACTTTCCATGTGAGGTGAGTGTAGATCTTAGTCTGGACTCTAAAGCTTGTCTAGATTCCAACATGGCTCCTTTCTGAATCGTCTTGGGCCAATGCCACAGTCCAGATCCTCTCAGTCAGATTGACTCACTGAACAGTAAGTAAAGAGCAGAGCAGTAAAAATGGCTCCTATATCTCCATTCCCTTGCCAACCATACATCAGTATGTGCCCATGACCTTGTCCTAACTCAACTAGAGTTTTAATCAGCTTTCAAGAAGAAAAATCTAGATAATTCTATTTAGGTTAGCCTTCTATATAGATAGGGCCTGAAACCAACCCAGATGGACTCCTCCAGCAAGTGTTTAAATAACTTTGCTGAGTAAAGCTTCCCTGGCATCCGTCAATGGGAACCTTCACCAAGTTATTGCCCACGTGGTTGGTGCTCTCTGGTAGGAGAGGAGGTGAAGGGGACCATCAATGTCCTGGGCCCTCCACTCGAGAATCATGGAGATGCCGCAGGAACCTCTGTACTCCTGTCTTGACTTCTGGAGAAGGTCAAGGTGGAAGAGAAGAATTATATGCCTTCAAAGCCCGGGGGCAGGGAGGACAGGTCTACAAAATGGGGGAAATCCTCATGCTAACTCTTTGAGGCCCCAAATGTTGGTAATGGTAACTAAAATTATTCCTTTGGCTCAAAGTGGAAAGTTCCTCTTCTCTCCTCCCTATCACCTAGCAAGGAGTAGGAGACCAAAGTGTGCCTAGTCATACTGATAAGTACACCTTATCAACATGGCCACAGGGACTGGTATAGGATTATAAACAGAAAGATTACCTTCAGTTTTCATTATGATCTAAATAACAAAGACTGCTCATAGTATATGAGCATGTGGGAAAAGCTTATAATTGCTGTTTCTGATCTGATCCTAAAAATAAGAACACATATAATGACAAGTAGCCCTCTTCTGTTTCTCATAACTTATACAAGCTTGGCATTGAGTTTTTCCACATCGTATTAATCAGAATTCATGGATGTTTCTTACTGCTTTCTTTTGGCTTATAAATGGTAAATGTATTCCAAATTAAATGTGAGCATTGTAAACCTTTTTTTAATCTTAGACTCATCACTGTGAGAAATAGTCACAACTATTCATCGTAGCCCAGTCATAAGCAGAGGGTGCAGCAATTGTTTGGTTTCAAGTTCAATAACTCTTAGGTCACTCAGATGCCGTTCGGCATGCTGGAGAAATGAACCTGCTCATATTTTTCCATGATAGTTTTACTTTCTTTCTTCTTTATTCTGGAATGATATTTTGTCTCATTATAGCCATGAGCAATAAGAATTTATTGTGCTTTATCCTGGTGCGTTCCATCGCTAGTTCATAGTGCTTTGTTACCTTAGACCAGTATTTAAATATAACCATTGAAAGACACTGTAATACCCTAGTCCACATCCAGACTGTTCCATTTGAATGGGACAGCAAGTCAGTTACCATAAAGTCCCTGAATGTAACTGCTGGGGCAACTCTAGCAGGAAATGTTGATGCCTCGCCAGCACTGGAGAAGTCAGAGGGATCTACATGGAATTGCGGAGATGAATTAAGAAATGATGTCAAGTATCAAGACTCTGGGAAGTTCGTCATTTGAAATTGACCAGGGCCTAGCTGATGCTTTGGAGCTGAGCACAGAAGGATGGGTGGGATTCAAAGAGGCAAGGAAAGGAAACAGGCATTGAGGGTGAAGAAGATACTATTAGGCTGGCAATAATAAGGTGTAGAATGTATATCCAGTATCAGTAAAGAAAGAGCTATAAAATACCACTACTTTGAAAGTGATGATGGGCAGCTTAACCGGGATAGAAACTAGACCATTTAAAGGAAAAAGCCTCAGCCAGAGCTTGTCCACTCAGCTTTGGCTTTGACCCTCACCCCGAGAATTCTAATACACCTTCTCCACCTTGAGCCTCCCCAGCTATCAACTCATCCTGATCTGTTAGTCTAGTTCCTCTTATTTGCACTGGTTCCCATCCCTGGCTCTTGCTGGTGGCCCTTTGAGACCAGAGCGCCTGTTCCAGGTACAAACTTAGGTCAGGGAGGCAAGTCTGTGTAGGGTTGCTGCAGGCCTAGAATGGGAAACAGTGTCAAAATGTGGAGGACCTTGATGATTAGACTAAGGAAATAGATTGACTATGTGGGACAGATATTTAGAGGGTTTTTAAGTAGGAGAACGATGTGCTAAAAGTAATATTTGAAAGAATCTGGTATTCTGCAAGAGTAATCAATAGCAGGAGCAATTTAAGGAAGAAACCCTGTTTTGAACGTAACAAATGTTCTAGGTCAAGATGGGTATATGGCAAAGATACTGTTAATTGCCCTTTCCACAACCAACACATCTTCACTCAATCATGTCGTTCTTTTTCATCCAGCCCAGGCACTGCCTTGGATTTCATTGTAACATTGCCACCAAGCATGGTGGCAGTTGACACATAGGATGAAAGCCATTTGCCAACCCTGTTGTTGCCAGTAAACAGTGACATTCCTGTGTATGTATTTCTCACATTGATGAGATACGTTGGCTGCAACAGATTCAGAGAACTTTGTGGTTCTGTGGCATAGGGATAATAAGTCATGGACCTTAATTCTTATGTTTTCATGGGAAGAAGGAAAGAAGGAAAATTGGGTTTTTTTTAAAAGCCATATATCAGAGCTGGGGCACCTGGGTGGCTCAGTGGGTTAAAACCTCTGTCTTCGGCTCAGGTCATAATCCCAGGGTCCTGGGATCGAGCCCTGCATCAGGCTCTCTGCTCAGCAGGGAGCCTGCTTACCCATCTCCCTCTCTCTGCCTGCCTTTCTGCCTACTTGTGATCTCTGTCTGTCAAATTAATAAATAAAATCTTTTTTTAAAAAATCTGTGGAAGAATATTTAGAGACACGGAAACATAACTGTTATGTACCAGTTAATGAAAAAAGTTGTGAGCAGTATATGGAGTATGATTTTGTTTTAGACAAAAGATGCATATAATGTGCATATTAATGACTAGGAAAATGATATTGGTACCGGTTTTATCTAGGCTAGGCAATTACAGATAATTTTCGCTTTTTTTTTTTTTTGCTCATATTTTTAATTGTTCTACAATGGAGTTATATTGCTCTCATAATAAAAACACCAATAAAAGTTATTTTTTGTATAATATAAATGCTAATGCCCTATAAATGATACTGTGAGAAATATTAATTTTGAGTCTTAGTTACCCCCCCAAAAAAAAAAAATTGAACAGAAGGCGGCAAAAAGGTGTAGGTGTATGGGGAGGCCCGAGATGCTGCTACTGTAAAATTGGAGCCTGGAGACCTGGACCAAGACCACTAAAGGGGGGACATGGGCCTTGCCCTCCACAGTAGTTGGCACAGCTCAGGCCTCCCAGCAGAAAGGATAGCTGTTAAATAAGGACAAAGAAAATTAGTACCCATCTTGCCTAGGACAATGGATCTAGTTAGGCTGGATCCACTCTGCATGGCCAAGCCTCCACTGGCAATTTTCCACATCTGTGTCATACAGCAAAGAGTATGAGAGCAACACGGGACTCACTGGTCCCAAGTCTTCATTTACAGTCATGGAAAGTGAGACCCACATGGGCCTATGCATGTGTCGCTCAATCAACATTCCTTCTTGAAAGTTTCGGCAGTGGCTTAAAGTGAAATCAATGCCAGAATGTCTGTCAACTAAAATAGTCATTTTTGGACTAGAATCACCTACTGGGAATCTCAAGGCTTGAGTTGTAATAGAGAAGAGTTAGCTCTGATATATGGCTTTTTTTTTAGGATTTTATTTATTTATTTGACAGATCACAAGTAGGCAGAGAAGCAGGCAGAGAGAGAGAGATGGGAAGCAGGCTCCCAGCTGAGCAAAGAGCCTGAGGCGGGACTCCATCCCAGGACCCTGAGATCATGACCTGAGCCGAAGGCATAGGCTTTAACCCACTAAGCCACTCAGGTGCCCTGATTCTTCCATATTTTATTCTGGTGGCTGCATTGGTGGGAGGTATCATAAATTCAACCAACTCTCTCATGTTGAACTTTTGGATTCTTTGCAATCTTTTGCTAGTATAAAAATATAGATGAGGGGCGCCTGGGTGGCTCAGTGGGTCATGATCTGCCTTCAGCTCAGGTCATGATCTCAGGGTCCTGGGATCGAGCCCCGCATCGGGCTCTCTGCTTAGCAGGGAGTCTGCTTCCCCCTCTCTCTCTGCTTGCCTCTCTGCCTACTTGTAATCTCCATCTGTCAAATTAATAAATAAAATCTTAAAATATATATATATATAGTAGATAGATGAGATGAATATTCTTATTCCTAAAATTTTTGTGTATATCTCTCTTAGGATAAATTTCTAGAAGTGGAATTATTGTGTCAAAAGTTTTGTATCTTTTAGTTTGTACCATTTTCAAATGGTCCTCCAAAAAAGTTCTACTTCTTTATATGTGCACAGCACTATTTAAGAATTCTCACTTCCCTAAAATTTTATCGACAGTAGGTATGACCAAGAGTTTTTAGAGTTACCATTTTAATTGGTGACTATACAACAGTATAAAATACAGTATGAAAATTATATCATTTTAAATTTTTATTTCTTTGTGATTTTTAAGATTTTTAATATTTATTAGTCATTTGCATTCATTTGTGAGTTGTCAGGTCCTTTGTTCATTTAGTGATAGTTATTTATCTTATTTTAATGATTTGTAAGATAAATTACATATTTATATATGTTTTACATAAAAGTTTTTAATAGCTTTATTGACAGATAATTGGCATTGTATATTTAAAGTCTAAAATTTGATGTTCTGATACATGGATACACCTGTGAAACATCACTACAGTCAACATAATGAACATAGTCATCATCCCCAAAAGTTACCTCATGCCCTTTTATAAAAGCATGCCTTCACACCCTTGCCCCACCCCATGTCCAACCACCACCCCCCAACAACTGATCTGCTCTCAATACAGATAGATTAGATTAGATTTCTAGAATGTTTTATAAAAGAACTCATACCTTGGGGAGAATGGCTTCTTTCACTCAAGATAATTATTCTGGCATTCATCTGTATTGTAACACACATCAGCAGTACATGATTTGTCAACTAGTATTCCACTGTACAGATAGACTGCCATTTGTTTCATCACCCACATGTTGAGGGACAGAATGGTCATTTCTAATTTCTGGTTGTTACAAATGAAGTTGCTATAGGTATTCATCTACTCGCTTTTGTATGGACACATGCTTTCATTTCTCTTAATTAAATACCTAAAAGTGAAATGGCTGGATCACATAGTAGGTGTTTGTTTTTCCAGTTTTCCAGACTTTTTTCCAAAGTAGTTGGACTACTCTACATTCCCCCGCCCGTGTCTGACAGTTCTGGTTTCTTCGTGTCTTCGGGAGCACTTACTATAGTCAGTCTTTTGAATTTTAGACATTCTTCCAGGTCTGCAGTGGTTTCTTGTTGTGATTTTACTTTGTATTTTCCTGGTAGTTGTTAATGTTAAGCATCTTTTTGTGTGCTATATGCCTTCCTGATTTCTTCCTGGGTGAAGTCTTTATTCAGTTTTTTCCTGTTTGTTTGGTTTTTTTTTTTAATTAGGTTGTTGGTTTACTTACTGAGTTCTGAAAGTTCTCTATATACTTTAAATGCAATTTTTTTATCAGATATATACATTTCCAAATATTTTGTCCCAGTCAATGGCTGTCTTTTTACTCTTTTAGTGTCTCTCAAAAAGCAGAATGTTTTAATTTTGATGAAGTTCAACCTATTCATTTTTTTTTTTCTTTTAGAAAGGGTTTTTTCCTATTGTATCTAGGAAATTTTGCCTATTCCAAGGTACCAAAGATCTTCTCCCATATTTTCTTCCAGAAGCTTTATATCCATATTATTTGGATTTAGGTTTTACAATTAGGTCTGTCATTTATTCTGAGTTTGTTTTTACCTAAGGTGTAAGGTATATATTGAAGTTCATTCTTATACATATGTTACCCAACTTGTTCCACTACCATTTGTTGAAAAGATTATTCTTTCTCCACTGAATTGCCTTAGCACCTTTATGGAAAATCAGTTGTCATTGTATGTGTGGGTATATTTCCAGACCATTCTGTTTCAGTGATATATTTATCTCTTTACACCAACACTACACACATATATAGCCTCTTTACACCAATACCACATTTGGCCCAACACCTTATGAATCATGAGGTTTTCCAGCCTGGCTGATAGGAACAGGTGCTATTCTGTACCCTGTGTGAGCACCAGAAACTGCTACCTCGAATTCTTTTCTTTTTTCCTGCCTCTTCACGTGCATGCACTGATGTACCTTCTACTGAATCCTCAAGGGGGATCTTCTTCAGATTTCAGAAATTCATTTATTCATTCCGTCTCTGCAGTTCTCTCTTTTTGGATACTCCATTCTGTGAACTTGAGCCACCTTGATCTCCCTGTGCTTTCAGCTCCCTCTCCTAAACTCACAAGTCCCCTGGGTTCTACCTGGGTTTCCCTGTGTTACAGCTTGAAAACTCTGTGAAGGCACTGAGCTGGGGAAACATTTTTCCCCCCATTTCTCAGGGATCATTTTCCTTCATTGCCTAATGTCCAGTGTCTTGAAAACCACTGCCTCTTACATTCTGTTCATTTTTTATTATTTTAAGCAGGAAGGTAAATTCTGTCCCTTACTCCATTTTGGTCAAAAATAAGCATACAGATATGTGCAAGATATATGTCTGCATGTGTGTGTGTGTGTGTGTGTGTGTGTGTGTGTGTGTACCCACACATATATATGATGTGTATGTTTTAAATATTTGCCTAGACTAAGCTGATATCTACATTTATAGTTGGCAAACTATAATCCCTGGGCCAAATCTAGGTCACTGCTTGTTTTTGTAAATAAAGTTTTATTGGCATGCGCCATACCCATTTATTTACCTATGTATTGTCTATTACTTCTTTCATATCATAATGGAGGAGTCAAATACTTGTGACAAAAACCATACAACCCAGAAACCTAAAGTAGTTCCTTTCTATTCCTTTACAGAAAAGGTTTGCCAATCACTGATCTAGTCCATCCACCTCATTATGTAGGAAGAATACCAAGGTCTATGATGGTAATCACCCATCTCCTGTTTCCTAGGTGGACCATACTCTCTGTACTGTACCACTCTGTCCTTTATCCTGTCGCTAGGTTAGGCTTTCTCCTGAAGTAAAAGCCTGAAAGAAAAAAAGCAAGCCAGCAAACCTACCTTATAGTAGTAGAATCTTTCTCAGGAAGGTCAGGAAAGAGAGGCCCTAGATTTTTGTCAAAATTAGATGACCTTGGGTGCTTCCAATAAGAAAACACATGATTATATGTGGCTTAAGAAAAGCAGTTCAGTCTCTTTTCTCAATCTATCTTATTTAGGTCCAGAACCTGTTAGGATGTCTCACAGAATATATCCATAGGGTTTGGCCGCCCACCCCTATATTTAGTCCCAAACTCTCCTTCATGAGCAAGCAGGCTGTGATCCCCCAGGCAGAGGGACTCCTGAATTCTCTACTAGAACCTCATGCCATGCAAGTCCCACAGAGAGCCAAACAGAACAAACCTTTTCCTGCCCCTTGTGAATTACCAAAAGGAGAGAGATTCAGGCATCCAAACCTGGGGTTTGCAGAGTAAAGTTTTTCCATGAAAGAAGTCATTGTGCCTGGCCCCTCTCCCCAGCCAGGGGCTCAAGGGTCATAGCCAACACACACAGCACCCTCTCAGCAGCATCAGCAGGCTCCCCAGGGCCCTGCATGGCAGCATTTCCACTTCTCAGAGCCCTTCCAGTCCTGGAGAATCCAGGCAGTGTGTCCAAGGCCCACCCACCCAACCAGGTGGTGGTGTTTTCCTTCTGACCACTGGAGACCGGCGGCCTGCATGTTTTCTTCTCCATTCATTTGAAGTGCTGAGAATTGCAAGGCACAGCTGGCTTAGATGCAGTTCCTACTAATCATACCACACTGATGAGGGAGCTGTGGCTGGAATGTTTGGGACCCAGGTCTGGAGTCTAAGGTGCAGTTGATAGTCATTGTTCTCATGTAAACCCCACAAAGTAGGAGGATATTTCAGAAAACAGTTGAATAAATATTAATGTTCAAAGTTGAAAGCCTTGGTGAAGGGCCTAAGGAGGCAGTCCCTCAAAGACAGGTAAGTTTGCTCATTGAATAAATATTTGTTGAGTGCCTACTATGTCCCAGACCATATGCTAGGGCTGGGGATACACCATAAATATGATAGACAAGCCTAGCTTTCATGCATTCATTCCAAAAAAATTTACTGAGCATTTACTATGCATTAGGCACTGACCTAGATCTGAAGATACAGTAACAAGCAGAGTAAGGTGCCTTCTCTTGTTTGGTTTGAATTCCCATGGATGCTTCAGGTCTGGTGGGGAGAGTTATTCAAGTAAGAAGACTGATCAAAAGAGTAAGTACCAGTGCTCTGGGGGCATGTGGCTGGACAGCTCCCTTGGTCTGAGCTTCAGGCAAGATTTCTTGAAGAGGAGATATTTGAGCTGAGATTAGAAGAGAGGCCAGAAGTGATCCAAGTGAAGAGTGAGCATCCCAGACAGAGGAGATCCAGAGCGTACCAAGGCAGAGGAGCCAGCAGAGGTTCTGAAGCAAGAAAGCTAGAGCATTTAAGGAAGCGTCCAAGCAGTAACTAAAGGGAGAACAGCCTAGAATGAAGACAGAGAAGCAGGAGCAAGTTGCTGGCACTCTGAACCCTGGTAAGACTTTTGTACTTTGCACTAATTGCAATGGGAAATCTCTGAATACTTTAAAAGCAGGAGAGAGACATCATCTGATTTGTGTACTTAAAAGCCAGTTCTGGCTACTCTTCCAGGGAAGAGACTAGATAGAGCCCACCACTTAGGAAGTATTTCAGGTGAGAGAGAACCACCTGAACTCATTCAGGTGAGAGAGAGCAGAAATTCAGGGATATGTAGGATGTAACACTGAAAGAACTTGGGAAATAGGTTAACGTCAGAGGACAATGGTAGTCCATACAATTCTCTGGAAAGCTCATGTACCTGCTATGTGCTCGTGACACATTTCAGACTCAAGTCAACATGTTGGAATAAAATGGAGAAGGGCCTAGGTGTACAACTGTAGCAAGTGTTAAAGGATAGTCGAAGCTTCTGTTGTTAAATCCTGGCTCATTTCCTTAACACACCTGTCCAGTCTCCATTAGATTCAGCATCCCATGACCTCCCCCAGCATTGGAGGAGCTCAGAAGCAGTAGGAGAGAGAGAAAAGTCAGTCATGTGAGAGAAATAGCTCTAAAGAGTTACAGAAAAAAGCCAAAGGAAACACGAGAGAGGACCCCTTTCTTTGGCGAAGAAAAAATCAGAACTGGCTTCAGAGAACAATGTTCAAACTCAGTCTTAAGTGATGAGTAAAAGCACTCCAAGCACCAGTGGAACAGATGCTTACTTAATGAGGAAATTCTATGTTCTGAGCACTGTCAGAGGCATGGGGGATGCAAGAGAGAACAAAACAAAAATCTCTTCTCTCATGCCACTTTCATTGCACTAAGAGAAATAGAAAGTAAACACAAGGAAGTAAATGACATAGTATATTAGAAGATATGGAAAGGATAATATATTAGATAAGTGCTATGGAAAAAAATAAAGCAGGGCAGGAAGGATGGATAGTGCCTGTGTGGGAACAAGGATGCAATTTTAAATTAGATTGAAAATACAGGGCTCATGACGCAAGTTATCTTTGAGCAAAGACTTGAACATGAGCTATTGAGCCTCACATGGGTCGAGAGGAAGAGAAGAAGGGAAGGGATGGGAAAAGAGGTGGCAGAGGGGAGGGGAGGCAGTGGAAGAGCCAGTATGGAATCCTTGAGGCAGGGACATGCCTAGTGTGTTCAAGGAACAACAAAGAAGCTAGTGTAGTGTGGCAGGAATGGAGTCATTGAGGTTATGTGTGGAAAGAGAGAAGATCAGAGATGTAACAAGGCCGAGGGCAAATTGTGTAAAGCCTTGTAAATGGTCATGTTAAAATAACAGTGAGAGAAAGAACTATAAATGCCCGAATTTATAAACAGACTCAATATCGCACTGAGCACCATGGGCTTTTTCAGGATTAGGCAAGAGCAGGCAGAAGTGATTTCTTTTATTGGAAACCATGTGGCCAACTGAATATTATAGAGCTGACTCTAGTAAAACAGAGGTTTATCAGGCTGGCTCTGGTACAAGCCAATATTGCTGACTTAATTTGACTCACATGTGTTGGGCACCTGCTACCTTTACCTGGCCCTGAGCTGGGCTTCTGCAGGCACGTGTCTGGCTGTTTCCTTTATCTAGGAAGAGGTTCCCAATTGCACTAGAGTCCCCTGAGAAGTTTTAAAAAAAGGAAAGTTCCCCGAGAGACCATTAAGACAATATCTGGGGGTACTTTTAAAAACTGGATCTCAGAGCTTGAATGGACTTTAAAAGTCACTTCCACATCTCTTTCTACTCCTCTAGAAGCTGGTGTGGGGAAATGGTAGGCTTTATCATTTAAAAAAATTTAGCCTGGCGTTCAAGACTCCTTGCTATTCAGATCTGGCCTCTGTTTTCATCCTTCTATCTTATTCCTATCTCAAGTAATCACTCCATTCCAGTCAAACTTTTCCCTAGTAATGGTCATGGCTTTGAGGCTACCTTGCCTGGAAGACCCTCTCTTGCCCCTTGCTTTCTAGCAAAATCCTAGAAGTCTTCAAGGCACAGTTCCAGCCATTCTTTGAGGCCTTTTTGTAGTGCCTCGTCCTGAGCGGATCCCGCCTTGCTGACCTCCTAAGGCATCTGCTCCAGACCAGGGTTGGGCAAACCTTTTCCACAAAGGACCAGACAGGAAGGAAGTACTTTACACACTGGGGGCCACAAGGTACCTGTTGCAAGACTCAAGCCTGCAGCTGTCCAGTAAAACAGCCATGGACAATAAGAGACAGAGGGGTGGAGCCGTGGTCCCGTAACACTTCATTTACGGAAACAAGGCTGGGTCTGGTGCTCGGGCCATGGGTAATCAACCCTAGCTTTTGACTGCTGAGAGGACCACTGAGCAGACCACAGTTTGTATTATTAAAGTTATCTCCCATATATGTCATGTCTCTCAACTAGATTTTAGGTCCTGGGGAGGAAAGAGGCTGCATGAATATTGTCACATGAGGGGCACCTGGGTGGTTCAGTCGGTTAGACATCCAACTCTTGATTTCAGTGCAGATCATGATCTCGGGGTGTTAAGATTGAGCCGCACATCAGGCTCCATGCTGAACATGGAGCCTGCTGAAGATTCTCTGCCCCTCCCCTGCTTGTATGGGTGCATACCCACACTCTCTCTCCAAAAAATAAACACTCTCAGGTGATTTAAAACAGGATTAGCTATCAGGACCTTGACTTAGAAAGCGTCTTGAGTCATTTCCAGCTCATTTTTCCTATAACGTTATCATCTGTCCCACATACTTCCACCCTCACCCCACCCTGTGCTCTTCCTGACTATTCTGCTGCAGATTGGATCGACCTCTTCCTGCATCCCATTAGGAGGCAATTCACACAGTAAAGGTCAGTCAGTACCCAAGGCCACACCTGTTGGGAAGCCACTTTTTCTTTTGATTGTTTGGAAGACAAAGATCATCACCGCTTCTTCTCTAAAGATAGTTTCAGGAACTGCAAGTTCTGATGGCCAACTGTTAGGTAAAAGTTAATCCACCATGGGGGCCCATCCCATCAGAAATTACAGACATGGCAAGAAAAGTGATGCAGAGAAATGGCACAAAAAAATAATAACAATAATAATAAATAGGAGAGGGCTAGCCTACTTAATAAGAGAGGGAAAGAAGAGAAATTTATCCTGACCTTTTTTGAAGAGACATGAGTTGGCATCTGTTTCCTCATTTATATTGAAAGCCTGAGGTTTTACGTCACAAGAAAAACGCTTTTGACTTCCTATAGCTTTGCCCACAAAAAGAATATGCTTTGCTATTAAGAAAAAAAGGTCAGTATTTGGTGGTGGTTTATGGCACATGCTTATGCACTTTTGTCTTTTCTTTTTCATAAAATCCAAAGGAGAGAAGAGAGACCCCATGGGGACTTCAGGAAGTTCTATAGCTCATATACTATAAAACTAAATCAGGATTTCAGCGGGCATTTATGAGGAAGCCACAGGAAGGAGGGCTGTGGTTCCTTAGATTGGAGTGAACATCCATAAATTTAAAAAGACACCAGAGCATAAGTGACACTTAAAATAGTTGGACACAGAAAGCGAGGCAATAAATCTCCCTGCCTAGCCACTGTTCCAAGCCACAGCAAACATCTAGGCATGAGCTTATTTTAAGACTCCAAGTAGTCAGGAAATGGGGACCTTGAGAAACTTACACTTGCCCCTGCCCTTTCTTGGCACAGGGACACAATTCCCAGGCCCGCCTGCCCTCATCACCATGTTTAACAGGAATGACGTGAATGAGTTTGATGTTCCAGAAATAGACAGGTATTAAAAGTCCATCAGTGGGAAAATGAAGACCTCTACACTTTATCTAATAAATCCTTCCCCAACCCTGAACTGGCTTTTGAAAATACCAACTCTGGTGCCTTGCGTTCTTGTGTTTGTGTGGTGCTAGAGGTAGGTTCATGGTTGTCCTGGGGCCAGGAGGCCTATGGTAGAAGGGAAGATGTGACCATGACCTAAGGCCCCTGCCTCAGTTGTGCAATGGAGAGGACAGTGCTAGTACCTCAGCTAGAAGACCTGCTTCTAAATCCTCAATATCTGCTTCCCCATTTATAAATAATTTATCTTAGTCCATTTGGGCTACTATCAAACGCTATGGAGTGGGTGACTTATCAACCACAGAAATATATTTCTCATAGTTCTAGAAAGAGGAAGGCTAGGTTCATGGTGCCTACATTGTCATATTCTGGGTTAGGTCCTCTTCCTGTTTCATAGTTAGCACCTTCTTGTTGTGTCCTCACAATGTGGAAAGGGCTAGGGATTTCTGTGGGGTCACTTTTATAAGAATGCTAACCTTTCCATGAGGATACCACCTTATGATCTCTACACCTCCCAAGGGTCTTATGTCCTAATACCATCACACTAAGCATTAGGATCTCAGCATATGAATCTGGTGGGCAGGGAGTGGAGGGGGAAACTAACATTCAGACCATAACAATAATCCCATCTTGCAGAATTAATTATACTAAATGAGATATCATATGCAACCTGCCCAGTTTAGTGCTTGGCACAAAGTGGAGGCTAATCAATGTTAATTTTCTGCCTCCATCCCTCACTTACCTGTTGACTCTATGAACCAAGAAGTCTATTCTCTTCCTCATTGTGGCATCTGGCACAAGTTCTTCCCTATAGGACCAGAACTTGCTGCCATTTTGAGTGTAAACGACTAGCTAAAAAATCATTCTGGAGACAGGTGCCTTATTGAGGGGTTCATTCTATGCCAGGTGTTGGGTAGGAACTGAGAAGCATGGTATATGTGCCCCCTGACATCAAGGAACTTATCTAGTTAGAAGACATTGACACAAAAGGAATAGCAAGAAAGCAGTACAAGTTGAGGAGGAGGAAGAATAAAAAGAGTACTGAAAGGCAGCTCTATTGGATTTATAATGAAAGACCAAGGTTTCAGTTCTCTCCTGAAAATTCTGTTCCCATCTGTTCTTCTAAGTCTGTGCTCTCTGTAGGGACCCTTCATGTGCACATTAGAGTTTGCACAGCACAGTGGTTCAGAGCACAGATTCTGGAGTCAGAAAGCCTGGCTCAGCTGCGTGGTAACAGCAGTATGACCCTGAGCAATTTCTGGAAGTTCTCTCTGCTTTTGACTGTAAAGTGGAGGTAATAACTGCATATACCTCCAGGGATTTTGAAAGGAGTCAATGAGGTAACACATATGGAGTGCTTAGAATGGAGCTTTGGCACACAGTAAATGCTCAGCTAATGCTAGTCATTACTATCTTGGCAATACATGCTCTTGCCCTGGCCCTACCCTTCTCAAAGTGGAACCAGGAAACTTAAGGATGCCCTGGGGATGCTGCATTATATACGTGCAAGTTGCTAAGAGAATAAATCTTAACAGGTCTCCCACAAAACAAAATTGGTAATTATGTGAGGAGGTGGAGGTGTTAGCAATGGTGGTAATCATTTTGCCATAAATAAGGGCGTCAAATCAACACATTGTACACCTTAAACTTTCACAAGGTATATGGCAATTATATCTCAAGAAAGCTGGAAAAGAGGAACAAATGCCCTTGTAGCCCAGATCCTGAACACAGGGTTAACCTACCTTTTCACTAACTGACCATTTTATGCTATTCATACTTCCTTTATATATTTGCCAATTAACATTCTTTTTAGTCAAGTTCCCTATGACAATTTCAACCTCTCTGATAAGTTAAGCAAGGAAAAGGGAAAGGCTTTTGCCCACTATGGAACCAAAAGGGTGAAAAGGTCATGAACTTTGGCATAGGACTCAAACAATGGTCAAATCACATAACCTCTTTGAGTCTTCCTCTCCTGAGTAAAATGGGTGACTAACCATTTCTCAGGACTGATTTGAGAGTCAAATGAAATTGAACATGTAAAAACATTCTGTAAACTCTAAAGTACTCTCTAAAACTTAGTCACCTCCCTGATCCTGGGGCTAGATGTAAGGGTGATGGTAAAGGTAGGATTTTTAGGACTCCAAGGAGAAAGCACATTCTCAGGGGAGATCTGGATCACTTATGAAGCCCTTGCTTCCAGCCAAGAGCAGTTTCCTTACTTGTTCCTCTTTGCTGCATACTGAAGTGTAGATTGCATTGTTTTTTTCTTTAAGGGACTTTGGGAGAGGATGCTGACTCTCCTGAAGAGAGTTCTCATAAAATATAGACAACTCACAGCACCTGAGTTGACTTCATAGGGAAGTGGGACCTGAGCAGCACCATGGAGAATATATGGGATTAGACAGGCCAAGAAAGGAACACAGGTGTTAGCTAGGCTTGCCTCGTGAGAGCAGAGGACAAGGCACTGTTCCATAGTCCTGCTTGGCCCATGGAGTCCAGATGGCTGGATTCCCTCGTTTTTTTGTACAAACAGAATGGAATCAAAACTCAGGATCTTGTTTCGAATCAGTCACCTATTTCTGATGAAGTTTTAGAATATAAGTGAGGTTCAGTGGGGGCGAGGTCGGAGGGGATGACCAAGAAAGAATTCTTGAGACATCTTTGGTGCAAAATGGTGGTTTATTGAAGCATGGGGCAAGATCCATGGGCAGAAAGAGCTGCTGTCCCAGAGCTGTGAGGAGTGGTCCATTATATGCTTGCAGTTAGGAGGGGGTCAGGGATGGCGTTAAGTCTCTAAGGAATTTTGGAAGCAAGGTTTCCAGGACCTTGAGGAGCTAGCTATTGTTGGGAATAAGGTTATTCGTTACCAGTAATAAAACCTTTGTTATGAGACCCTTCAGATGTATGTCAGTGGGAATGATTGTCAACAGTATCTTAGAGGGTTTAGAGATAACTGAAGTTTCCAAAGGAATTGTTAAAGTAGACTAAAGGGATCCAGGTTGGGGGTAGGGACGGGTCAAGCTAGGATTGCCCTTTGCCCATAGCAAAGCCTTAAGGTGGAGGTAGTTGAGTCCCTAGAGGAATGTCACTCTGCCTGTTTAAAGGGCTTGTTGGTGGGTAAGGAAATTTAATAACTTTTCTTCTGTCTCTGTTTCCCACATCATTTCCATGGGTAGAGGTTTACAGTCTCTTATCTTTTCATGTGTTATGCATGCTGTGTTCAAGAAAAGTTTGGAAAAGCTGAGTTTGGCAAATATTATGGAAATCAAGGTTGTTTAACCTCTTACCAGAATTCACTTCAGTTTCTTCTCTCTTTTGTGAAGCATAACTACCACCTAGCTTCTGCTTTATGCTACCTTTTTGTCTCCTGGATAAGGAGTTATTCCTCTCACACACACACACACACACACACACACACACACACACACACTCACACACTCCTTAACTTCTCAATTTTGCCCATGGATGTTGGCCTTGACATTATAATTTGAGGGCTTCCTTAAACTTAAGGTTCCTAGAGGTTTTGGGGGGTTTTTTGTTTTTGTTTTTGCTTTTTGTTTTTTTTTTTTTTTTTAAAGGCAGCCCATTTAGTTGTCCTTTGCTCTTGAAAGGAAAACAAAAAAGAAAAAGAAGGTACAGTTTTCTTCAGGGCATCAGTTTTAATGTCCTTTTTTATGTCAAAAAAGACTTTCCAGGCTTGCAAGAACTAGGAATGCTGGTTCCCTGTGAGGAGAGTAACAAGGTAGCTGTGGAAGAGGCAGGAGAGGGATGAGAGGGAAAATTTCACAGCATTCCAGTTAGTCACCCTTTAAATTTGAATCAAGGGCACATATTAACTATTCAAGAATAAATGAATAAAATCTGGACTGGAAACCTAGCTTCATTCCACAAATATTTCTTACAACTCTACTATCTGCCAAGAATTACACATCTTGATTCAGCTTAAAGTGTGGGTCTCCCATTCTATGGATACAGAGGACAAACAACTTGGGAGAACCCCCTCCCTTTTGCTGGTAGAAAGGGGAGCCAGGCAGTGAGCTGGAATCCCATTTCAGCTCCCTTAACATCCCAGTGGGGTACACATTGGTATAGCTGGGTTTTGATTTTGTTTCAATGTTTTCATGAGCATCCTGGGAAGGACGTTTTGCCAGCATATCCCCATGCCAGGGTCGCAAGTAACATTCCTAAAAACAGAAGATCTGTACCGTCCCTGAAAACCTATCCAGCTCTTAAAAAGGATTTTGTTGACTATCTGCTGTTCCCTACCTGCTAAAGCCCGTCGGAGCAAATCTTAGAAAGTAGATTAGACCAGCAGTAGGTTCAGTCCAAAGGAAAAAAATTATAATAATAATTGTACTCTTATTCTAGAAACATAACCTAGTAATATGTCTGTATCTGTTTAAAAGTTCAAACTCTCTTTCATCGTTCACCTTGAGTACTTTATCTCTGAAAGGTATGTACAAAGACAAGATTCATTCCAAAAACATCATTCTGTCAAGAACCTTTTTATGTGAAACTCCATTATGATTATGGAATTCTTCATTTCTCTGTTGGCAGTGCCTGCTCAGAAATAATGAGCTCCCTGTAACTTTTGTTGCCAGGAGATAAGACCAAAAACTCATTCAAGGCCCTTTCTGGAACAGGGCAGGGACCATTGTATCTAACGTGTGACTCTTTGAAACGGTATCAAGAGAGATAAGCCAGCACACGCCTGTCTGTTGTCCTGCCAGCTTCCTGAGGCCAGAAAAAGAATTTAGGCCCAGAAGAAAATGACCACAGTGTTCCTATATGAACAATAAAGACTGCACTGCCTCTTAATTCTTTTCCTTGTAATCCTGCTGTTCTCGACTTTGATGAACTTTTGTGGCATCTCAGATTCTCGCTTAAAGCCACAATTCAGGGAGTGACTCATCACATTTAGCTCTGAATGCGTGTCAGGGACATAGAGAGGGCATTGAGATCTGGGCAAAGATATTTCTTTGAAGCACACTGAAATCGTTCGCAAAATGGTATAGTTATGAGAGATAAAATATTATAAAAAGTGAAATTGGAGGTAAAACAAACTTTTGTTAAGAAGTCTTTACAGAGCTCTAAATATAAGCTTTTAATTTAATAAACCAAAAAACATATCCTGTCCCATGACTTTTGAAGGATTGTCTCTTCTTCTCTCCCCTCTTACCAAAATTTGCTTCAGTTTCTTCTCTTTATGAGGCAAAATCTCACAAAATCCCCTTTGAAAATGTCTATTTGGGCCATTAAACACTACAGACAAATCAAAGTCTGGAACATAATAACTGCATTTTACTCAAATCCTGCTGATGATTTTTTTTCTTAGATCTTTAAAAATACTTAAAATCTGATTAAACATACGTGAAATGAAGCCCCAGAGACCTCATGTTCTGAGCTATCAGCAATTTTTCTGCTTTGGGTGCTCATGTTTATCAATCCCGCAATCCTGAGGTCTTGGCAGATGGAGAAGGGTTTTCTCTCACACATGTTTTATTTCTTGATTTGGTATAAGAATTGCTTTTTTCATTACCATACGGTTATTTTGACATAATCTCAATTTTATAAAAAAAAGTTGGAAGTATAATACAAAGAACTTTTTCTCCCTGATCCAAATGAGCTGACAACACAAAAGCCCATCACCCAGTGTGCATTTCCTTCAAGTTGTGCCAGTTGCCCTGAGAATGTCCTGAATAGCAAAAGAATTCATCCCAGAATCCGACCCCGCATTTAGCTTTCATGTCTGTTCACTCTTCTTCAATCTGGAACCACTCCTCTGGCTTCCTTGACTTTTATGACCTTAACCGTTTTGAAGATTATGGGCCTGTTATTTTAAAATATGTTCTTCAATTCAGATTTGTCTCAGGTTTCCTCAAGATTAGATTCAACTTAGGCATCACGGGCGGAAACATCACAGAAATAATGCTGGACTCTTCTCCTCACACCCAGTCACGTGATTGTGATAGCCATTGTACCATTGCAGTTGATGTTAATTCCAATCACTTGATGAAGATTGTATCTGCCAGGCTTTTTCATTCTAAACTCTTCCTTTTTTCCCCTTATAGTATGTATTTTGAGAAGAGATGCTTTGAGATGTGGTAAATATCCCACTCCTCATTTAGCTTTCGATTTATTCATTGACTTACTTATATCTGTGTGGACTCAGAGATTCTTATCTTGTTGAATGGGCTATTACTTTCCTCTTTTATTTTGATGTAAGAAATTTCCCAAAGTCATGCACTAGAGCTCCTTTAAGGTAACTCCTGTACCGTTTGATATGTCCATATGAATCTTTGATAACTTCATTACTCCCTGGCTCACCTTGAACTTTGTCTTGGAGAATAGTATTGAGAAACCAAGATCTCTGTACCGGGTCTGTTTGTTGCTATTGGAGTGTCACTGCTCTCAGTCCCTCTCAGTGCAGAGAAATAAAGACTTTCTATTTCTCTATCTATACATATATACATACACACACGACCAAACACACTTGATGTATTTCTATATCTATACACTGGGATCCATGAGTCCTCCCTCACATCTCCAATCATTATCCAACACCACAGGATTTATTCTCTTTTTCACCTTTTCAGTATTTGCAATTATTGCAAACCTGGCTCCCACTATCCTTAATACATTTATTTATTTAATCAAATCCTTTTGATATAACTAAGCTCCTATCACTATTGTCTCTACCCACCCCCCTCAGGTTCTGATACCTCTCACCAAGCCATCACCACCCTCTTCACCCTGCTGAGACCCAGCACCCCACTCTGGTCTACCATGACTACCCTCCCCAAACCCATTCTCTACTCCACCCTCCCCCCTGCCACCACCTATGAATGCTGCTGCCTTTGGCTTCACCTGTTGGGTTTTAGACTGAATTGTTTATGAAAAGAAGGGAAATGGGAAAGAAATAGTTGGTGTAAGAATTTCTGAACAGAAACCAAATTGCTTCCAGGTTTAGAAGCTAGAGGGTGAAACAGGTAAAGAACAAAAGTGGGCTCAAGACAGTATCCGGTCTTTGTATTCTGTGTTGCAGGAAGGATCTGCTTGGCCAGATCACTGATTATTCCCCTCTAAGCCAGGTACTTTTTACAACGTCAAGTTTTATGTAGTCAGGGAGTGCTGGCATGTTTTATGTTTCTGACTTTGAGTAAGACAGTGCTATCTATCACTGGTACCCTTTCCAGCCCTGCTGTCTAACACAGGAACTCTTTTCTTTCTTCCTTTCTTCCTTTTTCCTTTCCTTTCCTTCCCTTTTTAGGGGCTCTTAACTTGGGGCCCTTGCACTTTGAGGCTGTAAGCTTCCTAGCATATGCGTAAATGTACTTTTCTCGGGTGCAAGAACCCACAACTTTCTTCAGATTCCTAAAGAGATCCATGAGCCAGCAACATTAACAACTTGCTATACATTAAAAACTCAAAAATAGATTCAATCCTACTAATAAAGGAATGCAAATAAGAATCAGATAATATTTATTGGAGGAGACTGATAAAGATGAAAAACATTTACAAAAATCTGTATTTGCTGTAACAAATTTCCACAAATTTAGGGACTCAAAACAGCACAAATTTATTCTCTTATGGTTGTAGAAGTCAGAAGTCTGAAATGGGTCTTTTGGGGGCTAAAATCAAGGTCATCCAAACTATGGTCCTTCTGGAGTCTCTGGGGGGAAATCCACTTCCTTGCCCATTCCAGTACCTAGAAGCTGCCTACATATTTTAGCCTTTCTTCCTTCTGCATGGCCAACATCTAGCCACTTCTTCAATCTCTGACTTTGACCCTCTGCCTTTCCCATTGTAAGGACTCTTATGATTACATTGTGCCCACCTGGATAATCTAGGATAATCTTCCATCTCAAGATCCTTTCTTATCTATAAAAGTCTACTTGCCATGCAAAGTAACATTTTCATATGTTTCAGGGATTAGTATGTGGTTATCTTTGGGGAGACCACTATTCTGCCTACCAACCACAATATGCAAGAATCAGTTGACATGTACTGTCATGCATTATTGCCCAAAACATAAATTAGTCTACCATTTCTGGGGAGACAATTTGGCAATGCATACCAATATTTTTAAATGATGCTTATTGATCCAGCAATGCCACCTCAGTAATGTAACCTAAGAAGATATCTGGATACAAAGATTATATATACTAGGAAAGTTACAGTGTAGTTTATATTAGTGGAAAATTAAAGATAACATAATTATCTATAAATAGAGATTTGATTAAATAAAAGTTCTGATGCATTCACGTACAGAATCTTAAGCAGCAATTTAAAAGAATGATGTAGACCTATATATTCATTGGTGAGACTAAGATTTATCAACTTATCCAGAAATATATGTGCACATGTACGATTAGAAGGAACAATGTTCATAGTGATTAGGATTGTTTTATTCTTAATAGTTTTCTGGATTTCTATTTTATCACGAATTATCACTAGATGTTTTTAAAACAACAAATTGAGCCTATTACTTAGCAAAGAAGGTATTGAATTCATCTTTCTTCTCTTCCAAAAATGGCTATTGCCTTTGGAGGTAAAAATACATCTTGCATGGGCATCTGTTTCATGGTTTTACTACACTGTATGTTCTTAGTGTTCAGAAACTAATGATCTCATACCGTAGACCGGGGTTGGCCCTTAGACAAAGACTAGACTACCACCTATTTGTAAATAAGGTTTTAGCTGGGCATAGTCACACTCATTTCATTCCCTTTTCATTGATATATTGTCTGTAGCTGCTTTCAAGTTATAATGGCAGACTTGAGCAGTTGTGACAGAGACCATATGACCCACAAAGTCTAAAATATTTATTATGTAGCCTTTTACCAAAAAAAAAAAAAATTGCCAACTCTTGCTCTGGACTTTCTTATCAAAAATGACAAGAAAGTTTCCTACTGCTTAGTATTTAAGAAATTATTTTGACAAAGAGATAGCAATATATGAGCACCTTACTGGAAACACTTTTCTTTCATCTCATCCCTGCAAAATTGTAATCCAAAAGTGCATTTTAGGAGAAAAAAAGTCTCATTACTATAGGAAAAGTTAATTCCTTCCCCATTTCCTGGTACTTCCCAGCCTTAGTCTTTTAGAAAGATCTAGGAACAAAACTCTAGTGGAATGTTAATTGTACATTTTAATGTGGAGTGTAGGTGCCCTGTGAGGTTATTAAATAATAGGCATAACTTGTCCCCACACTGCGTGTTTTTGCTCTGCCCAAGCCCGGACTTTTAGCCTTTCCTCTCTCTGCTGTCCTTGAAATGGCTTTCAGAAGCACAGTAGGAACATTAGCTCTCACATCCATCAGTTGTACAGACATTAGGTAAACAGCCCTGTTTCAAAATGCATCTCCCATTCTAGACCCTCTACTTTCCCCTGATATGAGTGCTTGGAGAATGGGAAAGCCCATAAAGAATAAATTCAATGAAGAAGTTATCTGTTCCTGGAAAAGCAGCATGTACTCTGCCTCACCCAGGGCTAGCTTGTCTGGAATCCCCAGTTTCCTAAAAGGAGTGCATTGGCTTTAGGGACTCTTAAGTCCAGGTGATTCTTTCCAAGGTCAGAATTGGCCCCGAGGATCTGAACCTGCCACCTCCCCTGTAAGCCATCAGGGAGCCCACTGAGTGTTCCAAGGGAGCCTCTGGACTCTGTAGGCAGATATGAGAATCAAATACAGTAAGTATTAGAATCCAAAACAAATCAGTACCAGAAATGCATGTTGCAAGACAAAGAGGGGCTATTTGGATAGCCCCTCTCTGCTCTTCAAATCCATGTCCCATTGCTGTGATGGCCTTTCCACCCTGGGTTGTAGGTGTCCGACCTCCTCCGCCTAGGACATCTCTACTTATGGGCCCTTCACAAACGACACATTCTATCCTCCTGGCTGCCAAAGGCCAGACCTCACCTGCCAGAACATGTCACGACACGAGCAGAGTGAGCCAGCGGTGTCCGTGCAAACACTTAGCACCGACCCCTCCCCTCCCTCTGGCTCCCGCCCGGATTCAGCTCCCCTGCTAAACTGCCCCCCATTCACCTTACCCAGGTTGTTTATTATTTTCTTTACTATGTTGAGGAGTTTCTGGAGCCTCAAGACCCAGGAGGCTTCTATGGGAATAATAAATTCAGGCAAGGTGCTCGCACTCCCCCAGCAGCTCCACCCCCAGCGCCCACTCTGGAATTTCTCATCGGCAGTTGCTCCTTCCTGTGACTTGCCGCTGAACCCTGTGGCCTGCCCCAGTCAGGCCTTGGAGGATACCTGCTATGAATATCAGCCATTCTTCACATCCACGGCTGTCCCGTGGCTGTGGTTCAGCAGAGGAGAGCTGAAATGGGGTGTGTACCGGGCTGAGTGGAGGCTCCTTTTTTTTTTTTTTTTTTTTTTTGGCGTGTGTGGATTTTTATTTATTTTGCAAACACTCTGGCCCTTACACGAGCCAAACCTACGCTGAGTTCATGAAGGCATGTTGGTGCTGAGCTGCTGCTGGCTTTTGTTTTGTTTTCTGTTTTGTTTTTTTTTTTCCCTAATCTGGATGTTTTCTAGCTGGCCTGTCCATTGGCCTGAGCGAGGGCATGAGGACAGCTGTATTTCTCAAGGGACAAGAATATTCAGAGAGGCTGGAACTGCCTTTTCTTTCTCACAGCAGGTAGCACCTTGATTCTTACAGAGCACTTCTTGAAAGCCCTGAAATATTGTCCCCTTTTGGACCAAACGTGCAACATCAGCCCCATTCCTCCCAGAATCTGGACTTGGTGGGTGTAACCTTGAAAACTACACAGAGAGGGGAGCTCTGACTTGGGACCCTGCTCAGAAATATGGTATGGCCCAAGCAGGAGCCACATTCTGGGGTTCATTAAAAGGCCATCTCATCCCAGTGGGCTGAAACTCCCTTCCTCTGCTCCAGACAGCCTCCAGCCAGGCCTCCTCTGGGGTCACCCCAGTCTCTCCTCCTGCGGGCCAGGTAGCACCTGCCAGCAGCCTGAGGGTAGAGTCAACCGGGGACTTATAAACCCAGAAATTTGAAACTTTGAAAAAATGCTGATGTGTTTTTAAAGGTGCGTTTTATGCCAAGAGCCTGCTGGCAGAGAGAGACACGTGGGATCTCTTTGTATTATCCACTTGAGATAGTTTCAATCCCCATCAACACTACCGTGAGTTTAAAGAAATTGGACCAGTTTCTGAGAGCCCCCGCCTCCCCCCCCCACCCCCATGGCCCCAGGTAGTCCAGTCAGCCCTGGATAAGCATGTTGTTCAGCACTGCCAAGCTCTAAATCAGACAATGCAATTCTGTGTTCACGGCCGAGACGCCGTATGTATGGACATCCTAAGTGCCATTCACCTTCCTTACCTGTAAGAGAATAATCAGATTCTAAGGTTATGGATGAGGACAGTAGCCAAGCAATAACCAAACCACTTTGGAGAAGGCTAGGCTTTAATCAAGTCATAAATCTGGATGGAGCTACTTTTCATGCTGAGAAATATATCAAGTTCTTCTACCAGATGCCCAGGAGCATAGAGACATTAGCATACCCCCTGCCAGTGGAAAGCCAAAGCTTGCCCTAGGGGTAAAGAGACATTTGGGGAATGGAAAATGGGCTTGTATAGTTCTTTCTTTCCAGGAATGTTTTAAAGTTAGTTTTCTTTGGGCAAATGTACATGGGAATAGTCTTGGCCTGGTTATTTGACCAGCTTATTGGGAGGTCCCAAAAATCGGGAGTGAAAATTAAAGTTGTGTGTCTTCTCCCACAGCCTTCTGGGGTCCAGCTGACAAATGGGGAGTAGGAACAGAGTTTTTTCCGATATGAATTAATCATGTCTCTCAGCCTGCTGCCTAGTGCCAGTTCCCACCCATTCCATGCTGCCTTAGAGACCATTCCTCAAAGTCAAGGGGACAGCAAACCTGAAAGGGGGACCAGCCAGAAAAGGCAATGGGGCAGACTCCCTGCTCTCATCCATCACCCCATGGCCGGAGAGTGAGGCCAATACACACTGTATACACCACATGCAGCATGGAGATCCCTCCATAAATGTAACTGGCTGAGTGGTTTCCAGTTTTGTAAAATTAAATTAAGGAAAGGACTCCCAGACTGACTACACCAAGTGCCAAGTTTCATCCCAGCACACATCATTTTTATAGTAAGTTTTAACTCTGTGAAAAATACAGGATTATAATGGAAATGCTGACAGGCCTGGAGCCAGCTCGTGAAGTAAGAATGCCACGTCTTTAATATTTTTACACAGCACGTCCTAATCTGCCATGGCTTTCCTTTCCTTGAGATAGAAGTTCAATAAGTAAAACCCTCCAGAGCACTACTTTTTTCTCCTCCTCTTTCAGATCATGGACCCCCATTTTCAAACCATTCTTCCTTCTGGACTCTTTCAGTCTATTTCCATTTTTTGCTCTTTACAATTGGTTTCTCAAGCTCAGATGCCTTTTCCTGAGTTATTTGGCTGGAAAGGGAGGAGAGAAGAGAGAAGATGCACCCTGAACTCTTGTCTTCTTCTCATGAAAGCTACAAGCTCATGGAATTCCACTCTGGATGTGTGGTTCCCTCAGGCAATGAGCTGCTAAGGAATGCCTGTGTTGGCTTGATCTAACCTACAAAGAAGCCCATAAATCAAGCCGCCTGCCTCTTTCTCAGCAGACCAGAGATCCTGCTGATTTTTAGCCCTTCAGTTCAACAAAAATACCCACTAAAGAATGACCACCATGAGTTCAGAGCTTCTTTTTAGACAGGTGCCCCAAAGGCAGCCCTATCTCACCATCTTTAAGGTACACCAGCATCTTCCAAAGGGTGCAAGGAATTAGAAGCCAGGACCACCAGTCCTCCCAGTTTTCTCCCCACCACATTTCCCTGATCTGTTGATTCAGCGTGTTTTCTTGAGTGAAGCTACTTTCGTTACAGAAACCAATGTGAAATACAGAGATGAAGAATGTCAGTGAGGTCAGTTTGATTTAATCAGGGATGTCAACTAGTGGCAGGTTACGGCCAAAACAACTCCCAATGGGTGCAATTTCATATTTAATTTGACTTTCTTATTTTTGCACATCTCCCTCATTCTAAACTTTTATTATTCTACAGTTAACATGTTAAAAAAAAATGGGAAAAAAACCCTCACACATGTATGAATCACACCTGGCTTTGGCTCAGTCTGGAGCCACAGAAGACCTAGGAATGGAAGCCTACAGGCAATAATTTCTTTCACTGGTTACAAAGGATTGATAGAGAGAGGCTTTCTGCTGCCAGAACTCTCATTAACTAGGCAGCCTTCCCAAGCACTGCTTCCTCCTCGGACACCTAGCCAACCCAAGATCTGTCATAACTGAGGTCTGAGGAAAGAGCACTGTCATTCTCTGCTGAATGACTGCTTCCTGGGGTAGGCATTGAAGTTGGGAGGATGGAGATGGCCAACATTCACATAGCTGGGAGGGAAACAGAAAAGGAGATGCTAGCCCCTGCGTGAGATGTGGTTACCATCCTCCCTAAAGTAGAGGGGGCAGGGGAGCGGTTCATCATTTGGTCTCTCTGGAGGTGTGGAACACGTTAGCCCATGGTTTTGGTGTCCTTGTAAATGGCACGCAGAGAAATCGCTCACCTTCAAAAAAAATGATTGATACTTCTTTTACTTTAACAAATGAGAAATGTCCGTGACAGAAAGGAACGCTGGTTACAAGCCAGGTTTTCTCATTAGCGGTGAAACATGGATAATTATTCACTGGGAACATACACTGTGGGAATTCATGTTAGATTTCTTATTTTGACTATTGCAGTGGGCAAACCTCAGAGACCACTGTGTACACATAGAGACATGCACATAAATATGTACATAAAAGCACGGAGGGCTGCACTGCCTGTGTGCAGAGGTGGATACCACTTCAGGATACAAAGTAAGTGCTTAAGGAGAATGAGATATGTATTCAGTTCAATGCATTGAAAGATGGTTTAGTGATGGAAGAGGCAGATGGCCAGTAAGTTTGTTCATTTGCTCTAGTTATAATTAGTTTATTTCAGTCTTTACTTTCCTTTTACTGTTGAAAGCAGACTTTCCTAATGGCATATTCAAGATGATCAGTTTCACTTCCTAGAAGTACATCCTCTCTGGTCCCTAGACAGATGGGAAGGAAAAGTCAATAAACTGTATAGCAGGACACCGTCTCAGTAGGAAAGAATATTTAGGACTGTCATAGTTAGGCTAGACATTCAACAATCAAAAACGAAGACCCAAAATGGCAGTCAACAGGATAAGATTGTATTTCTGTCTCACTGAGCAGCCCAGAGGAAGGCATTCGAAGCATGGCCTGACAACCTACCATGTCATGCAGGGACCCAGGCAAAAATATTTTGAAACTCCTACCACTCTGACATCCTGGAGTATTGCCCTTATCCACCTAGACCAAGATGGTTTTTTCTACATACATGTTCTCAATAACAGGATGGAGGAAAGGGGACAAGAGCAAGTTCTTTCCTTTAAAAGCATATCCCAGGCAGTATACACATCACTTTCCCTCTCATTTCACTGAATACAATCATATGTCCTATGCCTTATTGCAGGGAGGGTATGGGAGACGACTCTATTCCAGGCAGCTATATACCTTACTAAAATTCAGTAGTTCTTTCACTCCAAGGAGGAGAGGACCATTATGATAGGATCACTAGCAGTTTCTGCCATACAGAGCAACTGAACTAAAGTTGGTGGAATCGAGGGTGACAGAAATACAAATGAAAAGGATCTCTGACTTCAACAGGGCTAAATGAATGAAGGTGAACCTACCAGTAGGAACTTGTAAGTTGGGCAGAATATAGGCATTTGAGGAAATATCTGACAGTAACAAGCTGGAACAGCAAATTTTTTTAAATTTCCTAAACCCTCGTAGAAGAAGAATAGAGGGCACTTGGGTGGCTCAGTCAGTTAAGTGTCTGCCTTTTGATTTTGGCTCAAGTCATGATCTCAAGGTTGTAAGATATTGTAGAGACTCTGAATTCTGTTATGTTCCCTAAAAGAGTGTTTTATTCTTGTTCTCCTGGACAGTTAACTTAGCTGGATTCAAAGCCCAACCTCTGTCTTCCTTGCAATGAAAACTAAATGAATTTTCTAGTCTGTTCTTTCAGCTTCTACCTGCTGTTCTTTTGCTGGGTCCCCTAGGTTTTGTCAAACAAATTGGCCAGGATTTATGTAGATTTTGAGGTTTATCCCCCCATGGCTCTTCCAGGCTTTTCTCCCTTAACTTTTCAGCTGTTATAACAGCTCCCAGACTCTGTCCTCTGACATCTTAAGCCACCTCCCTGACCCACATGGGCTTTGAGGAATTTCCTCTGGTAGAAAGCTACAAGCTGGCAAATCACACTTGTTGCAGTTGCCAAGTTTCTAGTGTACATTCCCCTCCTGTTTCTGTCACTGCTTTTGGTCACTCTTTAGGGCTTTCAAAAAGTTGTTTAATGGGAGTTGTTGTTGTCCTTTAGATTTTATGACTGTTATTTGCAGGAAGGTTATTCCAACCAAGTTACTCATCATTACTGGAAGCTAGAATCCCCAGTCAGGTTTTTTAAAGAGTTTTCTGATCAAGAGCTCCTCCATTCCTGTTTTGCAACATTCGAAGCATTCCTAAGCATCCTCTTTAATTTTTTTATCTTCTTAATCACCCATGGTTATTGGGTTGTGGATGTTGGTCCAATTCTAAAGATTCAACACCCAGAGGTAAGTTTTCTCTTAAATTCAATAAATGGGTGTGCATAGCATTGAATGGGATGTATTGATCATATAGATACCTATATTTCTAATTCTACTAATCAGAATTAATTAATCAGAATGAGTTTACCTATTGCCTGAGAAGGGAGTGGGAGGATTGTGGGGGAAGTGTTTATTTATTCAGTTATTTTCATAAACAAATGAAGCTATTCATTCACTACACAAATTCTTACCAGTCACTTGTTTCCTAACAGCCAGTTTCTTTAATCTCTCTCCTTTCTGGATTTCCATGATATTAAGTAATCTCAGTTTTCCTCCGATCTCTCAGACCATTTCTTTGCAGACTTCCTTAATACCTCTTCTTCCTCCTTCAATCACTAAATGGTAAAGTTCCCCCACTGTTTTGTCCTGAGACTTGATTTCTTTTCACTGAAGACTTCATCCTTACAAATGTATATAATTGGTTCCCAAAATTTGTCTCTAGTAAATATCTCTGCCTTAACTTCCATTTTTATCTCTGCCATCTTGAAGGATTTTTCTAAACTGTGGTTCCTTCACAACCTTGAAAGTCAATATGCTTAAAACTAAACTCATCTATCTCCAGGAGTGCAGATAAGCAATAGCTTCTCTTCCTGACTTGCCTATTTCTGTTAATAGTCTCACTAGTGTTCCAATCTTATTTGCTTTTCCTCATTGCCTCCATTCCTCTCCTCCTCACATCCTATCAGAGCTACCTTTGCAAATATATTTAATTTCTTACCATATCCGAACTGATACCATAGGTTCTTTCTCTCAAACAAGTGCATCTTGCAAAGAACTACCTTAATAATCTTTCTAAAGCCAACCTAGATCAGATCACTCCCTCTCTTCAGAAACCTACAAGAGACAAGATCCTGGCTGTCAGGATCCTCCCCATTGCAACTCTCACACACCCATGCCACCCTCGTTTATGTTTTCTATGTTCTAGCCAAGTCAACTAGTCTTTTCTTCTAACCACATCACAAGTTTTCTCATCTTTGTACCTTTGCTCACGCTGCTTCTTCTAGGCTGCCCTCCCCTTCCTACTCTCTATCCCTGGTCCCAGTTTATCTTAATCCTAAATAACCTTTACATATAACATCTCTTTCATGAGCTTTTCACTGGCATAGTTGTTTCACTGCACACTGATCTAAGCAATATAGATTGAATAGGTCTATTTTACCCTTGGCACTTGGCTACCTCAGACAGGAAGAAGAGGGATGAGGATGATGAGTTTGAGATGATTTTGAGAAGTCCAGGAATCTTAAAAGCACGTTAAAGATCATCTAACTCAGTGGTTATCAATAGTGGAATCTCCTCACGCAGAAGCCCAGTATATTCTTTTGTGATTAAAATGGTAATAGAGGCACCAAAGCCCCCACCTTATGCATATTTCCTCTCAGAGTCTCCTTCTCAGGTACCTCTACAGACCCTAAGGGAACTATCAACTACAAAACCATTGACTAGGGGTGCCTGGGTGGCTCAGTCAGTTAAATGTCTGCCTTCTGCTCAGGTCACGATCCCAGGGTCCTGGGATCAAGCCGGGTATCAGGCTCCCTGCTCAGTGGGAAGCCTGCTTTTCCTTCTCACACTCCTCTTGCTTGTGTTCCCTCTCTTGCTGTCTCTCTGTCAAATAAATAAATAAAATCTTAAAAAAAAAAAAAAAAAACCATTGACTAAGTCAATACCCTCACAGATTAGAAAACTGAAACCAGGGAACCCTATCAAATTCTAGATTTCTCTCGGGGAGTCATGAATCTGTGTCAGTACATTTGAAAGTAACCCAGTTGCTTTTCTTTCTAAAACTTTCTGCAAAACCGATTTTGACCCTGATAGGTTTCAGAATAGAGGCATGATTGCTAGGAAGGTCGCTGCTCAGACATGCATCTTGGTTGTTCCTCCTTGTGAGTCTTTCTCAAGTTGAGTTTTCAGAACTTCACGTGTCAGTCCTCATGCTTGCCCTTGGAAGGAACTCTGCCCCATCTCATTCACACTGGGAGCACCAGGCTGGAAGGCCATTGGAACACGTCCAAGACCCAAGACCCAGTCGGGCCAAAAAGATGTCTTGGCTGTTCACTGTGGCCTCTAATTCCAAGAAGGAGGGAGGATTATAAATGTAAATTGCTATGCAAATGAACCTCTTATTTAGCTGACTAGGATTCCTGGCTCCCAGATAAGTAACTTCATCAGCCATAGAAAACAGCCTAAGGCTGTTACTACTCCTTTTTCTGCTTAAAAACTCTCTCAGAAAATCAGTCCTAATGGAGTTGGAAAATTGAAGATTAGGGCTAAATATAAGAGACTTCCTTGCCAAATATCTCATGTTTCCTTGGGAATAGCAAGATTCTTATTTATCAATTTAGAATATAGTCAGCCTCACCAAGGCTCTGTCCCTACTGACCAAACAGAAAAATTCCTGGAACCAGCATCTTAACAGTCTATGACACCTTTTTTTTTTTTTAAAAAACAGATATGATTGAGACATATATTGGCTTGTTTAAGGAAGTCTGAAAAGCTATACTGGTTACAAGCCATATTTTTTTTTAAATCATGCTATTTGCCTAAATAAATGTACAGTTTTCCTGTCTCTTCTTAGAAAATGAAATCAGCATCTGACTCCAGACTACCTTTGGTCCTGGAGGGGGTTAGACTCTGCTGCTCTCAGGAGATCCTCAGCTCACTGATTTCTGCACACTTCTCCCTAAGGCCATTCTTACCCCCATTTCAGAACAAGAGTATAATGATATCACGATGGACTGCATAACATACAGAGGCCCAGATGCTACCAGGAGCAGGCAGGGAAACTGCTCCTCCTATGTACCTGAGTAAGAAGATGTGGGCAATCAGTACACAGGTGGAAACTCTGCCCTACCCCAAGCCTTGAATCCATAGGCCTAGGGGAATTGTGGAAATCCCTTCTCCCTAAGTGTATCAGTTAGCTATCACCACATTACATAAAATAATAGTAAGATTCAGTGGCTTAAAATAGTAATTATTTATTCTTGCTGATCTTAAGTTCAGCTGATCTAAACGGAGTTTGGCTGGGATGAACTTGGCTGTTCTCCACCATTCTTTCACCCTCGTTTGGGACCATTAGGCCAGTCCAAGTGTGTCCTTCTGGTGATAGCAAAGGCACATGAGCACAAGTGAAAACACAGTCTCTTGAGATTTAGGTTTGGAACTGGTATCCCGGCACATCTGTCTCATTTCTTTTATGGTGGTAAAATACTCATAACATAAAATGTACTATTTTAAACATTTGTAAGTGTTCAGTGGCATCAATTGCCTTCACATCGTTGTGCAGCACTCATACTTTCCATCTCCAGAACTTTTTATCTCAAACTGAAACTCTGTACCCATTTAAAAAATAGTAATTTCCCATACTCCCCCCTTCCCCTTCCTCCAGCCCCTGATAATCCATATTCTGATTTCTGTTTCTATGAACTTGACCAGACCAGGTGCCTCCTGTAAGATTTGTGCTTTTGCCTCTGGCTTCTTTCACTAAATGTGTTCAGGGTTCATCCAGCTTGTCACACATAACAGAATTTCATTCCTTTTTAAGGCTGAATAATATTCCATCATATATATATATATCTCATATATTTGTTTATCTACCTATCTACTGATGGACATTCAGGTTGTTTTCACCTTTTGGCTACTGTGAATACTGCTACTATGAACATCAGTGCACAAATAGCTATTCAAATCCCTACTTTCGATTCCTTCGGGTATATACACCAAAGTGGGATTAGTGGATCATGATGGTAATGCTACATTTAATTTTTTGAGGAACCTCCATACTGTTTCCCACAGTGGCTGCATCATTTTAAATTCCCACCAGCAAAGCACAAGGATTCTAGTTTTCTCACATCTTCATCAACACTGGTTATCTTATTTGTTTGTTTTTTAAGTAACCATCCTACTGGGTCTGATATGTATCTCATTGTAGTTTTGATTTCATTTCTGTAACAATTAGTGATGTTGAACATCTGTTCATGTGCTTGTTGTCCATTTTTATATCTTTAGAGAAATGTCTATTCAAGTCTTTCACCCATTTTTTTAGTTTGGCTGTTTATATTTGTTGTTCAGTTGTATGAATTCTTTATGTATTATGGACATTAATCCACTATCAAATCTGTGAATTGCAAATATTTTCTCCCATTCTGTGTGTTGCCTTTTCACTCTGGTAACAGTGTCCTTTGATGCACAAAAGCTCTCAATTTAGATGATGTCCAGTTTATTTTTTGTTGCCCTGTGCTTTTAGGATCATATCCAAGAAATCATTGCCAAATCCAGTATTATGAAGTTTCTGCTTATGTTTCCTTTTAAGAGTTCTATACATTTAACTCTAAAGTTTAAGTTTTTGATCCCTTTGAGTTGATTTTTGTATATGGTGTAAGGTAAGGCTATAATTTCATTTTCTTGCACGTAGCTATCTTGGTTTCCCAGCACCATTAAATGGTCCTGGCTTCCATGTTGGAAATCATTTGACCATATAAGCCAGAGTTTATTTGGGGGCTCTCTATTTTATTTCATTGGTCTATATGTCTGTCTTTATACCAGTGCTATAATGTTTCAATTACTACAGAATTTGTACTAAGTTTTGAAATCAGGACATGTGAAACCCCTGAGTTTGTTCTTTTTCAAGATTGTTTTGACTACTCAGTATCCCTTGAGATTCCATATAAACTTCAGGACGGATTCTTCTATCTCTACAAGAAATAAAAGAAGAAAAAGTTATTGAGATTTTAATAGGGATTGTACTGAATCTATAGTTCCCTTGCAGGTATTTACATCTTCACAATATTAAGTTTTCTAATCCATGAACATGACACAGCTTCCCATTTATGTTTTAATTTTTTTTTTAGCAACATTTTGTAGTTTTCAGTATACATGTTTTTCATCTCCTTGGTTAAATTTATTCTTAAGTGTTTTATTCTTTTTGATACTATTATAAATGGAATTATTTTCTTAATTTCTCTTTCAGATTATTAGTATACGATCTGACTCATTTTACTGGCCAAAGTATTACATGACCAAACCCAAAATCAGGAGGTAGGAAATTATAGCCCTCCCCTCATTGAAGGCTACTGCAAAGTTACATGGCAAAGGGAGTAAATGCAGGGAGGAATGAAAACAGGATCTTTAACAATGATATCCCATACTGAACTTCTTACAGTCAATTTTAGCATTATTTTTCCAGGACCCTTCTTCAAAATAGTCTGCTCCAAGTACTTCAACCAAACAACTACTGTGAAAATGTTTAAAAAAAAAAAAAGAGGGGGTTGGAGGGGAAGGGATAAACAAAAGGAATGAGCAGGAAAAAAAAAGAAGGAGCTAACTAGGTGCCTAGGTAAATTTCTGGTACCCAGCTGGGCAAGTAGCAGGTATGGAGGAAAGAACACAAGGCAAGGAATCAGGTCAGTCACTTGATCTTGGGGAAGTGCCTTAACATCTCTTGGCCTCAGCTTCCTCCTCTGGCGTTAGACTAGACAATCTCTAAGGACCTTTCCTGTGTAAACCCTGCATCCTATACAAATTCTAACAGTGTTTCCTCCAGAATAGGAAACAAGCCAACATTGAAAAATTTCTTCTCTTCTGGATCCATAGGTGTACACATCCATGCAAGTAGCCGTTCTTTGTATAGCAAAGGAAATAAACAACAAAACTAAAAGGCAGCCTACAGAATGGGAGAAAATATTTGCAAACAACATATCTGATAAAGCTTTAGTATCCATAATCTACAAAGAACTTATCAAACTCAGCACCCAAAAAATGAATAACCCGGTTAAGAAATGGGCAGAAGACATGAAAAGACACTTTTCCCAAAAAGACATCCACACAGCTACCAGATACAACATCACTCATCATCAAGGAAATACAAATCAAAACCACTATGAGATATCATCTTACACCTGTCTGAATGGTTAAAATTAACAACACAAGAAACAACAGGTGTTGGCAAGGATGCAGCGAAAGGGGAACCCTCTTGTGCTGTTGGTGGAAATGCAAACTGGTGCAGCCACTGTAGAGAACAGTATGGAGCCTCCTCAAAATGTTAAAAATAAAACTACCCTATGATCCAGCAAGTGCTCTACTTACTAGGTATTTACTCAAAGTATACAAAAATACAGATTTGAAGGGATACATGCATCCCAATGTTTATAGCAGCATTATCAACAACAGCCAAATGATGGAGAGAGCCCAAATGTCCATCTAATGGTGAATGGGTCAAGAAGAGTAATGGAATATTACTCAGCCATGAAAAAGAATGAAATCTTGCCATTTGCAATGACATGAATGCTCTAGAGTGTGTTATGCTAAGTGAAATAAGTCAGAGAAAGACAGATACTATATGATCTCACTCATGTGGAATTTCATAAAGAAAAGAGATGAACATAGGAGAAGGGGAAAAAGAAAAAAATGAGAGAGGGAAACAAGCCATAAGACACTCTTAATGATAGAGAACAAGCTGAGGACTGATGGAGGGAGGTGGGTTGGGGATGGGCTAGATGGATGATGGGTGGTGCGTGTCAGGGAGGGAACTGGTTATCATGAGCACTGAGTAAGTGATGAATGACTGAATTCTGCTACTGAAACCAATATTGCACTGTATGTTATCTACCTAAAATTTAAATTAAAAAAAAAATAAAAAGTAAACTTCCAAATAAATTTTCTGTGGAAGCTAAATTGTTGAAGACACAACAGCAAATTCAGCAAGTTCTCTGAGTTTAGAGAAAATTAGTTTTTTCTCACAATTTTGCAGTCAGTTTACTTTAATAATTCTCTGCTACAAAAGCTTGGGGAGAAACAATATCTAAGTTTAATATTTTAGGATTTTAATGTATCAAAGTATGTTCAGTGACTACATTGATAAGTGCATGTCCAGTGCAGGCTTGGTAAAAGCAGTTAGAAGGCCAAGTTTCCTGACTGGCTGAAAAATGAAGTCAGCATTTACACTTGTTTTCCTAGATTCTGTTAAAAATTTTGACTAGAAAATCATACACACAGTAAAATAGTGGCACCTATTAGACTTTCACCAATTAGAGTTTGATTTTTCACTATTACTGTGTAGCATTTTTTTCCCAACTCACTGCATTTGAAGATGTGATTTCCGTGAGTACAAAAATCAGTATAGAAACTAATTAACTTGGAAAATATTCAATGAGTGGATATTAATTGCTTCATTTTTTTAAAAGTTCGTACAAGGACAAAGAAATAGGCACTTTGGGTACTCTAAGAATTTTTCCTTCATTGAATGAATAATAGTCATCTTCCTGAAATTCCTGAGTAGAAACATCTATTGGGTTGGAAAGAGCAAGCATAAGAAAAATGCCATTGGTGAGGAGACCCCACAGTACGTATGCATCTACACATCAGGTGTATACCCCATTTCTCTTTATTAATGGCTCCTCTCCCTCCTCCTCTCCTTCTAGGCTGTCCCATCAAAGGTCACCCTACCCCCAACATCACGTGGTTCCATGGTGGTCAGCCAGTCGCGACTGTCCCAGGACTGACACATCACATCTTGGCAGCTGGACAGATTCTACAGGTGGCAAATCTTAGCGGCGGGTCTCAAGGGGAGTTCAGCTGCATTGCTCAGAACGAGGCAGGAGTGCTCGTGCAGAAGGCCTCTTTAGTGATCCAAGGTAAGAAACCCTGCGGGCTTTGGAGCCAGGCTTAGTTCTTTTTTTTTTTTTTAATTTTATTTTTTATAAACATATAATATATTTTTATCCCCAGGGGTACAGGTCTGTGAATCCCAGGCTTAGTTCTTGAAGAAGAAAGTCCACCTGAGAATCGAATTCTCTAGTAAAACTAAGTGATGTCTGATCTCAGTGGCTCCTAGAGCATGCAAATCAAGCCCAACCAGGACTCTGTACATTGAGGTCCTTCAGAAGAGCCACAGGCTCTGTGCCAGCAGAATCTGGAAAAGTCTGTGCTGCTCTTGCAAATGGGTGCTTCTGCTGCTTCTTGTTGCTGCCACTGAGGACCAGGGAAGCACCGTGCTATAGCAAAGCCAAGAAGTTTCGTTTATGCTTGTTTAACTAGTTAGAGTCACACATACACACCCTTATATGCATGCAAGCACACGCACACATGCGTGCAAAGCAGCTTATTAAACTAATGCAAGTTTTCTCCGTTAGTTTGGTTAGAAAAAAAAAAAAAAAACCTCTGGATCTGAACTACTTGGTTATTGCCTCCTCTCCTGGAGAGTCAAGCTGGTGCCAGGACCCGCTTATCGTGCTCATGGGTCTTGTGCTGCAGTCATGTGCTAAGTGTTCTACAGGCACCTTTTCTGCGGCTCCTGCATTAATCTTCCAGGAACACAGGCTGTTCAGAAAGCCCTTGAGGGAGGCCTGGCTTTAGCTACACCAAGAAAAGGTTTGAATGAGCCTGAAACAGTGGGGAACAAACCCAAATTGGGTCTGGTTATGGAAACCAAGTGAGGCTTTCAGGTTTTCCAGAGGCTATTTCTACCTGTGGCCTGTGGGGGACTATTTTGAGGGAAAGCAAAATTCTATTGCATGCATTCGAAAATGGGAGATTCTGCAGGGGACAGAATTTTGTGCCAGTGTAGCACAGGAGGAGGGAGATTTTGCTGAGCAAATGGGTTTTCCCCTTAAACATCCTCCCCTGCCATTTGGCTTTCCGGACAGGAAAGTAAATGTTCCCTTTTCTTGCCAACCAGCCATTCTCAGCTGAAAACTAGAAGCCAGTGCCTATCTGCAAGATTTGTAATATACGACCTTGCAAATAAGCACTCACGGTTTACCAGCCCCCAGTTATTTTTAACAGCTTTCCTACCAGTGAGTCCCAGATCCCCAAATAGAAAATCCACAGAAACTGAATTTCTTCCTGATGTCATCGTCTCATGGAAATGAGTACTCTCTGGGTAGGCTGGGTTTTTTGTGGGGGTTTTTTGGTGAAGTTTTTTTTCCCAAGTTCAACTCAAAGGTGCACGTACAAATACGATTGCAAAGTATCTCTGATATTTCTGCATCTCTTTGTTGAAAAAGAAAGTCACTTTCTGGTGACCCACTAGGAGGAAAAAGTACTTAGGAATCTTACTTAAAACTAAGGACTCCAGCCACTGGTTAAGTACTCTCTGCGCCAGGCACCAGGCTCAGCCCCTTTGCTTTCATGACATCCAGTCCTCACAGTAACTTCGCGAGGTAGGGGTTTGGGACTCATTTCATGGATAAGTCACTGATGCTCCTGGACACCAGGCCACTTGGCTACCTAAGTGGGGAAGGGCGCCCACTGAAGGGCAGAGGGTCATTCGTGAGAGCTCCTCGTGCCCACAGAGCACGGGCAATGCGCAGTCCTCTTCTCACCTGTGATCCTCCTCCTGTGACAGATTACTGGTGGTCTGTGGACAGACTGGCAACCTGCTCGGCCTCCTGTGGTAACAGGGGCGTTCAGCAGCCCCGCTTGAGGTGTCTCCTGAACAGCACAGAGGTCAGCCCTACTCACTGTGCGGGGAAAGTGCGCCCCGCTGTGCAGCCCATCGCCTGCAACCGGAGAGACTGCCCTTCTCGGTGAGTGTGCCGCATGCCGGCTCAGGCCTCCCCAAACCCAAGGCTGGGCCCTGTTAGCCAAGTCGGTGGCTAGCCTTTGTCCGGCACTGTGGAGGGAGAGACACGGAGTGTCAGCAAGGATGCCTGCCCCCCAAGGCCCTGTGCTTCTCTACAGATCCCGACTTGCCAGGCCTCCCCACCCTGTGGAAAATATCCCTCAGGTCGGGCCTCCTCCCTCGGCAGTTGGTTCTCTCACCACTCGGTGGGCTAAGGACTGCCCGGGGCACCCCAAGTGCCTGAGAGGGTCTGTTCAGGGAGCAGGAGCATCCCAGGCCCTAGCCAGAGCTCGCTCACATCCTGCAATAAGAAATTTGCTCTCTTGGGGCACCTGCATCGCTCAGTCACTGGGCCTCTGCCTTCGGCTTGGGTTGTAATCCTGGGGTCCCGGGATCGAACCCTGCATCAGGCTCCCCACTGGGAAGCCTGCTTTTCGCTCTGCCTGCTGCTCTCCCTGCTTGTGCTTTCTCTGTCAAATAAGTAAATCTGAAAGAGAGAGAGGAAGGAAGGAAGGAAGGAAGGAAGGATGAATGGATGGATGGAAGGAAGGGGAATGAAGAAGAAGGAAGAAAAGAGAAAAGAGAAGAGAAGAGAAAAGAAGAAAAAGAAATTTGCTCTCTAGTCTATAAGAGGACAACTGTGTTTGCAGCTGAGGTGCTGAGGGCAGAGGGGTTACTGGCCTTGATCCCAGACTCTCCCCTTTCTTCAAACTTCAGAAACAGTGCTACTCAGTACTCTAGGTGAGGAAAAGTTAGCCTCTTCTTCAAAGGGTTGCATCCTGCATTAAGGCAAAACACATCTTCATTTTCTGTAGTTGCCTCCATGTTGGATAGAGCTTCTGGCCTCTGGTCCCAGAGTGACCACCTCTGTCTCTGCCTCTTCCAGCTCTGAGAAGCTGTGAGTCCCACAGAGCCTCCTACACCCAGTTTGCTGGCCGTCGCTGAAGGGGTACTGGATGGGCTTAGAGATGGCACCAGCATGGCATCCCGAGCCTGGGGGGACTTGGCTGGGCCTCGCGATGCCCCCTTCCTACCTGTCTGGGGGACTTTCTTACACGACTCAGACACCCGCTTTGTGTTTTGCCAGCTGAGTCATAAGGAGCAGCTGAAACCAGGAGAGACTCAATGAAATATGAAACACGCTCATTAATATCAGCAGTTTGACTTGCTGACGGGAAGGTTTCCATGGGAATGATTAATGTCCTTTTATACCCTTCCTGAACTGTAACATGGCCATACCTCTCCTTTCTCAAACCTCCCCGCCCCCGAACCCAACTCCTGAAAAATTGCTGAAATGTATATTTGGAAATAAAGGTTGATTGAAATGCAGGCCTGACATTCACCGGGGATATGAGGGGCTGGAGGACTGCCCTCGCCAAGCTATTTGAAATGAAGACGAAGTCTTGGACCTGCCGAGGGCCTTTTGATTTGCTGTGGTGATGGTCAGAGTCAATCAGCCTCATTTACTCCTGCAGATGAAACAATGGCCGTGTCAGCTTGGGTTTCAGTGCCCCCAGGAGCCTTGCAACACCTCGTGCCGGCTTCCAAAGTGGCTCTGCTCCTGCACACTGGAGACCTGCACACAGTCCTCTCTCTCCAGCGCCGATGGAGCAGGGAGGCTCCACCAAACTAAATAAGTCACAGCTCCAGATTCAAAAGGAATTGGCTCCCTGTCAATGCTACTTGCCTCTCCTGGGAGCCACATGTGGCGCCACGGGACCAGAAAGTGGCCACAGGTCCACCTTTGACTGGTTTCCCGGCCACGCTTCTCAGGCACCTCAGCAGCCTTCTCTGAACACAAACAAGGGTCGCCCTGGTTGTCTGTGAATAGGGCCGGGAAGTCCAGCTTGGACCCTGTTCTACCACTTCATTTAGATAAATTCTGTCTCGGGCATTAAAACCCAAGAATGCTCTTTTTCCCTAGACTGACTAAGGTGGCTGGAACGTACCAAGGCTTTTCTGTTTTCCCCACACTGTCCCCTTTTCCCCTTCTCTTTGAAAACTAGCCCTAGGTGCGAACATGCACAGAGAGCCCCTACGGGGTTGTATCTGGACCGAGGATTTCAGTGTGTTTCCCAAATTCTAGCTGGGCCTTGTGAGAAAAGCTGTTTGCGCAGTCCTGGCCCATCTCACTTCTGACGGCCCAGATTGTAGCCGGAACCTAACATCCTGAGAAACGACAGTCTCCCCATAGGCAGCCCGCGAGCAGGTGTAGGGCCTATGCCCCATGACTTGTGTGGAGGTGGGAAACTGTTGCACAAAGCCAGAAGGAACTTAGCTTGTTTCCCAGGGATTCAACAAAATCCAGTGAGACGTGGGTTAAGGCAAGGTAGAAAAGAGAGTGAGTACTAGCAGAAGAAACACTGACTCAGGGGAGAGCCAGAGACACAGTATGGATCTGACTTCCCTAGGAGACCGTCCCCCTTCCTCCACGCACCTGGCTGGCCTCAGGAAGTCCCAGAACCACAGTGCGGCGTAACTAAGCTAAAGGACTGTCTTCCCAGAGCGTTCCCTCTGCAGGCTTGTGGATTTGGGGGCCGGGGAGACAAGTGATGTTCAGACCACTCTTTCAAGATGCAGCTTTGCAGTCATTTTCCAAAGGGTATTTGTTTTCTATGGCTGCAAATTACTACAAATGTGGTGGCTACAAAGAACAGACATTTATTTGCTCACAGTTTGGAAGGCCAGAAGTCCAAAATCAAGGCGACGGCTGGGCTGCAACCCCTGGAACTTTCTCAAGCCTTGCTGACTTCCAGTGGCCCCAGGCATCCCTCGGCTTATGGCCACGTCGTACCAGCCTCTGCCTCTGTGGTCACACTGTCTCCTCCTCTAATCTCTCTTCCTCTTCTAAGGACATTTGTGAAGGCAGAGAATGTAGGATAATCGCATCTCAAAGTCTTTAATTAAGTCTGCAAAGTCCATTTGTCTGAATATGGTATCAGTCCCAGCTTCTGGGGATCTGATGTCTACATCAGATCTTTTGGGGGACCATTTTCAGCCTTCCACTCCATGTACACCATGAAAAGGGCCATGCCCCAAGATTAGTAGCTGTGTGGTGAGAATAAGGAGATGTACAGGCTCCGTTTCTGAGACAATATGGCATCATTCCTCTGCCCAAGCCTGACCCTTTGCTCTTCTTCTCCCCAGGTGGATGGTGACCTCCTGGTCAGCCTGTACCCGGAGCTGTGGGGGAGGCGTCCAGACCCGCCGGGTGACCTGCCAGAAGCTGAAAGCCTCTGGGATCTCCACCCCTGTGTCCAATGATCTGTGCACACAGCTCGCCAAACGGCCAGTAGACACCCAGGCCTGCAACCAGCAGCTCTGCGTGGAGTGGGCCTTCTCCAACTGGGGCCAGGTAAGAGGATTTTATTTGCAAGATAAATCTAAAGGTGCGGACCCAGCCACGGTAGGAAGTAAAAGGCCACCACTGCCCCATCCTCTGTGATGTCAGACCCTTCACATCCCATCTGTCAATTAATTTACCTGCCCAGTGTCCATCCAAAAGCTTAGAGTGTCGGATCATTCTTCTCTAACACAAGTATACCTCCCACAGCCATTACACTTTCGCTATTGATTTCCCTACCCCCGAGCTCATCCCTTTCTCAGATCAGCAGCAAATCCTCAGCAACCCCTTCTTTAGACTCAGTTTCTGCAAGGCCACCTCTTCTCACTGGTTGTCCTAGATCCTAAATCATCCTAAATCCTAAATCATCCCTGGCTGATGATTTAAAGCTCTGATGGGATCTGTCTGGTGGGGGGGTAGAGGGGTGGTGCAGAGTTGTTCTGAGCCAGGGTTTCCCACCTGGGTGACACGGTTAGAATCACTGGAGAAACTCCTTTAAAAGACCAGTGTGCAGGCTGCATCCCCCTGAGATTCTAAGTCAGTCGCTCACGGGTGGGAGAGGAGCATGGGCAAGTTCTAGAAACCACACAGGGTTATTCTGGTGTGCAGCCGGTGTAGAGAACCACTCTTCCGAGCCAAGAAGGGTTGAAGCCTAGTGGATCACTTTGAAACCACCAACTCCCTTCTCAATTCTCAGCCAGAGGACAGCCAAGAAAGTCCCAGGTTAGCTTAACACACAGCAGAAATGGGGGCTCCTAGGACCCCAGGTTGGATGGGGCCGCTTCTGGATAGAGGAAGGAACCACAGGACTCTGTCCATTTGGAAAGGAAATTTCATGATTAGTTAAGACTTTAAAAAATTACCACAAACTGAAGATTTTCTATGGAGAAGAACAAACCTGAGCCAGGAGAAACACTATGCCATGACAGAAGCAGCCTCAGAGGGATGGGAGCGCCAAGAGTCCCCTTACCATTGTTCTCACATCATTTCGGGGCCGGGTAGGACTGAGCACCCATCAGGAATTCGTGTTGTAATCAGAGGCCTAAGCTTTCCCCACTGCAGGGATCTTGCATCTCTATTTAGACAAAGAGGAGTTTTCATACTCATCTTTCATACTCATCTGTTTTAAAATGTTGTTGGGACTTAAAAAAGAAAAAAAAGCAATCCAGTGTGGTGCTTGGCAGAAGTGACAGGATGGCGTACACTCCGTTCCTTTCAAAGTCTGTGTTCAGAACCTACGGGGGACCTACTTAGCGTCTGAGAGCGGCCTGCCCTGCTAATCAGATAGTACCCTCCCCTCCAGCTGTGTGGTGACAGCTGTTGTCCGTCAGAGCCTGGGACTAATTCGTAGGCTGAACTTACTCTGACTGGCCAGGCATAGTTTCTCACTGGGTGGTAGCTGAAACAAGCCATTAAGCCTGGCCTCCCGGGATGGCCCGAAATTACACAGCACTCTTAATTCCCTGCATAAGTGTACGAACTAATGTGACTGAATGTTTGGGGCAGCTAGCAACTCAAAACGTGTTGGAACTGGCTATCTATACATTACAGTGTTCATGTTTCTCCGTACCCACCCTGAGGTGCGCTCTTTGGAAAACAAGCACTTGGAACTTCCCATTAAGTTAATACATTGTGGCCATCTCTAGTGAAGATCAAATGTTATTTGGAGGAAATCTGGCCACAGAATTCACTTGCAGTCCATAGGCCATTTGTGTCCCAGGTGAGTCCGGGATAATGCTCAACGCTGGCCAGCCAACACACTCGGCCATGAGGCTCCTTTTTGGCACCTTTACCAACACCCCCCCCCCCATTTCCAGTGACCTAATGTATGTGCTTCATAATCAAAGAGGCATGAGCTCCCTTTTGCTCTGATGCCTGGGGGATATCATCTTTCTCTTACCTGGAAAAGCCCACTTCTGCTAGCTTTCATTCCACCCAAGGCAGCTCAGCTTCTAGGCCCTCAAGGCTTACTGGCAGTTTGTAAAATTACAATTAGGAACAGACCTGGCTTCACACAGGAGATCACTGAGGTCGCTAAAGGGGACATACATTGTCTATGTTGATCATTCTCAGTGATTCCTTTCCTCCAAAAGAGAAAAAAAGTCCTTCCCCCTTCCTTCCCTTCAAACAACACTCTCATCCTCTTTCTTCTAAATCCTTCTAGACAAGTATGTCTCAAGCTTTAATGTGACTCACTTGTGGATCTTGTCAGAAATGCAAATTCTGATATGGCAGGTCTGGAGCAGAGCCTTGGATAATGAATTTTTTTATCATGGTATAATTGATATGTACCCATTAGGTTAATTTCAGGTATATAACCTATGATTGGATATCTATATACATTGCAAAATGATCACAATAAGTCTAACATCTGTTACCATAACTACTCAGGAAAAAAATTTTTCTTGTGATGAAATTTTAAGATCGACTCCTAGCAACTTTAAAATATACAATAGAAGAATATTAACTATAGTCACCATGACGTACCTTCCATCTCCAGGACATGTTTATTTTATAACTGGAGGTTTGTACCGTTTCAGCCCCTCCACATATTTCACTTACCCCCACCCCCAACTCTGGCAACCAACAGTATTCTCTGCATTTATTATGGTTTGGGGGGAAGGGTTGTTTAAATTCCACATATGAAACCACACAGTATTTGTCTTTGTCGGTCTTTCTTGACTTTCATGTCCTCAAGGTCTATACGTGCCATCACTAATAGCAAGATATAATTTTTATGGCTGAATAATATTCTGTGTGTGTATGTGTGTGTGTGTGCATGTGCACGTGCCATATTTCCTTTATCCATTCATCCACTGATGGATACTTAAGTTGTTCTATATCTTGACTGTTGTAAATAATGCTGCAATGAACATGGGGGTCATGTATCCTTTCAAGTTCGTGTTTTCTTTTCTTTATTTTTTTTTTTTTTTTTTTTGGATAGATACCCAGAAATAGAATTTCTGGTTGATGTGGTAGTTCTACTTTAAATTTTTGAGGAACCTACATACTGTTTCTTATAATGGCTGCACCAATTTACATTCTCACCAACAGTGCACAATGGTTCCCTTTTCTCCACATCCTCATCAACACATACTTCTTGTCTTTTTGGTACTGGCTATTTTAACAGGTATGAGGTGATATCTCATTGTGGTTTTGATTTATATTTCACGGATGCTCGGTAATGTTGAGCACGTGTTCATGACCTGTTGACCATCTGTATGTCTTCTTAGGGAACATGTCTATTCAGATCCTCTGCCTTTTTAAAATTGCATTTTTTGGTTTTCTGTTATTGAGTTGTAAAAGTGCCCAATGTATTTTGAATAGTAGCCCCTTAGATGATTTGCAAATATCTTCTCCCATTCAGTAGGTTGCCTTTTCATTTTGCAGATGGCTTCCTTTGCTGTTGTAGTCCCACTTGTTTACTTTCCTCATGTTGCCTTTGCTTTTCATGTCAGATTCAACATAAAATTGCCAAGAATGATGTCAAAGAGCTTACTGCCTATGTGTTCTTGGATTTCTGTGATTTCAAAAATCATGTTCAAGTTTAACCCATTTTGAGTGCAATTTTCTTTATGATGTAAGAGTAGTTCAATTTCATTTCTTTGTATCTGGCTTTCCCAGTTTTTCCAGCACCATTTATTGAAGAGACTGTCCTTTCCCTCTTGTATATTCATGGCTCCTTTGTCATAAATTAATTAACCATAGATGCATGGGTCTAATTCTGAGCTCTCTGTCCTGTTCCATTGACCTATGTGTCTGGTTTTATGTCAAACCATACTGTCTGGATTACTATAAGTTTTTAATAGTTTGTAAGCAGGGAGCATGACGCTTCCAGCTTTTGTGTTCTCTCTCCAGATTGCTTTGGTTATTGGTGGTCTTTTGTGATTACATGCAAATTTTAAGATTTAAGATTTTTCTATTTCTGTGAGAAATGTCATTGGAATTTTGACAGGGATTGCATTTAATGTGTAGATTACTTTGAACAGTATGAATGTTTTAATAGTGATTCATCTGATCTATGAACATAAAATGTCTTCTTGCATCTTCAATTTCTTTCACTGATGTCCTAGTTTTCAGTTTATAGGTCTTTTACCTCCTTGGGTAAATTTATTCCTAGATTTTTTTTTCTTTTTGATACAATTACAAATGGAATTTTAAAAAAATTTTTCTGACAGTTTGTTATTAGTCTGGAAATACAATAGACTTTTTGTATTGATTGTATATCCTACAATTTCACTGATTGGTTTATTAGTTCTAACAGGTTTTGGGGTCCTTTGTGGTTTTCTATATAAAATGTCATCTGCACATATAGTGACAGTTTTACTTCTTACTTTCTAATTTGGATGTCTTTTATTTCTTTCTCTTGAATAATTGCTCTGACTAGGACTGCCAATACTATATTGAATAAAAGTGGCAAAAGTGGGCATCCTAGTCTTATTTCTGGTCTTGGAGGAAAGGCATTCAGCTTTACACCTTTGAGTATGTTTCCTATGGGCTTGTCATGGGAATTATTTTGTTGAGGTACATTCCCTCTATACCCACTTTTTTTTTATTATTTTTATTGTGTTATGTTAGTTACCATACCATACATCATTAGTTTTTGATGTAGTGTTCTAAGATTCATTGTTTATATACCACACCCAGTGTTCCATGCAATATGTGCCCTCCTTAATACCCACCACCAGGCTCCCCCATCCCCCCTCCTTCTAAAACCCTCAGTTTGTTTCTCGGAGTCCACAGTCTTTCATGGTTCACCTCCTACTCTGACTCCTCCCTTCATTTTGCCCTTCCTTCTCCTAGTGTCCTCCATGCTATTCCTAATATTCCACATGTAAGTGAAACAATATGATAATTTCTCTGCTTGACTTATTTCACTTAGCATGATACCTTCCAGTCCCATCCATGTTGATGCAAAAGTTGGGCATTCATCCTTTCTGATGGCTGAGTAATATTCCATTGTATAAATGGAATATTCTTTTTCCATTTGTCTGTTGAAGGGTATCTTGGCTCTTTCCACAGTTTGGCTATTGTGGACGTTGCTGTTATGAACATTGGGGTACATATGGCCCTTCTTTTCACTATATCTGTATCTTTGGAGTAAATACCCAGTAGTGCAATTGCCAGGTCATAGGGTAGCTCTATTTTTAATTTTTGAGGAAGTATAGTGACATACAATGTTATATTAGTTTCAGGTGTACAACATAGTGAACCCACAATCTTATACATTACTCAGTGCTCACTACAATAAGTGTAGTCACCAGCTGTCACCATACATTACAGTATTATTGACTGTGTTCCTTTATGATGTATTTTTCATCTCCATGATTCATGTATTTTATAACTCAAAGTTTATACTTCTTAATCCCCTTCATCTATTTTGCCCATGATCCCATTCGTCTCCCCTTTGGCAACCAACAGTTTGTTCTCTGTATTTAAATCTCTGGTTTTTGTCTGGTTTGGTTTGGCTTTCAGATTCCACATTTAAGCCAAAGTATATGGTATCTGTCTTTCTCTGTCTCACTTACTTCACTTAGCATAATATCCTCTAGGTCTGTCCATGTTGTTGCATATGGTAAGATTTCACTTTTTATGGCTGAGTAATATTCCATTGTATGGATATATATCACATCTTCTTCATCCATTCACCTATCAGTGAACATTTGGGTTAATTCCATATCTTAACTACCATAAGTAATTCTGCACTAAATATAGAGGTGCGTACATCTTTTAGAATTTGTGTTGTCAAGATTTTGGGGTAAATACTCAGTAGTGGAATTACTGGGTCATATAGCATTTCTATTTTTAATTTTTTGATATCTCCTATACTGTTCTACAGTAGTTATGTCAATTTATATTCTCACCAGCAGTGCACAAGGGCTCCCTTTTCTACACATCTTTGCCGACACTTGTTATTTCTTGTCTTTTTCATACTAACCATTCTGACAGATATAAGATCTCATTATGGTTTTGACTTGCATTTCCCTAATTAGTGATGTTGAGCATCTTTTCATGTGTCTATTCAGGTTCTCGGCCCATTTTTTCATGGATTTTGTGTGTACATATTGAGTTGTAGAAGTTATCCTGGATATTAACCCCTTATTGAATATATTACTTGTAAATATCTTGTCTTAGTCGTTAGGTTGCCTTTTTATTTTGTTGATGATTTCCTTGGCTGTGCAAAAGCTTTTTATTTTGATGTACTCTCAGTTGTTTATTTGTGCTTTCCTTTCCCTTGACTGAGGATATATACTCATAAATACGTTCCTAAGGTTGATGTCCAAGAGATTTCTGCCTGTGTTTTAGGAGTTTTATAGTTTTGAGTCTCAAATTTAGGTCTTTAATCCATTTTGAGTTAATTTTTATGTATGGTATAAGAAAGCATCCCAGTTTCATTCTTTTGCATGTAGCTGTCCACCTTTTCCAGCACTGTTTATTGAAAAGACCATCCTTTTCCCCATTGTATATTGTTGTATCCTTTGTTGAACATTGACCATATAAGTGTTGGTTTATTCCTAGCCTTTCTATCTGTTCCATTGATCTTTGTGCCTATTTTTGTGTCAGTACCATACTGTTTTGATTGTTACAACTTTGTAACATATCTTGAAATCAGGGATTATGATACTTCCAGCTTTGTTGTCCTCTCTCAAGATTGTTTTGGATATTGGAGGTCTTTTTTGGTGCCATACAAATTTTAGGAATATTCTAGTTCTGTGAAAAATGCTATTGGTATTTTGATGGGGATTATATTTAATAGGCAGATTACTTTGAGTACTATGGATATTTTAACAATATTCTTCAACCTATGAACATGGTATACCTTTCCAGTTGTTATGTTATCTTCAGTTTCTTTCATCAATGTCATAGTTTTTAGAGTACAGGTCTTTCACTTCCTTGGTTAAATTTATTCCTAGGTGTGTATGTGTGTGTGTGAAATTATAAATGGTCTTCTAAATTTTTCTTTCTGCTACTTTATCAGTACATAGAAATGCAACCAATCTATGTATTAATTTTGTATCCTGCAACTTTATGAATTTGTTTATTCTAAATTTTTTTGGTGGAGTCTTTAGGGTTTTCAATATATAGTATTATATGTCATCTAGGAAAAGAGAGTTTTACTTCTTCTTTACCAATTTTGATTCCTTTTATTTTTTTTTCTTCTCTGATTGCAGCAGCTAGGACTTCCAGTAATAGGCTGAATAAAAGTGGGGAGAGTGGACACACACCGGTGATTTACAAATATTGAACTACCCTTGCATCTCTGGAATTGTGATGAATGATCCTTTTTTAATAGTTTTAAATTTGGTTTGCTAATATTTTGAGGATTATTGCATCTATGTTCCCCAGGAATATTGGCCTTTAGTTTTCCTTTTTTTGCAGTGTCTTTGGCTGGTTTTGGTATCAGAGTAATGCTGGCCTCATAGAATAAATGTGAAAGCTTTCCTCTTCTATTTTTCTTTAATAATTTTAGAAGGATAAGTATTAACTCTTCTTTAAAAGTTTGGTAGAACTCGGGACCTGGGTGGCTCAGTGGGTTAAAGCCTCTGCCTTTGGCACAGGTCATAATCCCAGGGTCCTGGGATCCAGCCCTGCATCAGGCTCTCTGCTCCACGGGGAGCCTTCTTCCTCCTCTCTCTGCCTACTTGTGATCTCTGTCAAATAAATAAATAAAATCTTAAAAAAAAAAAAAAGTTTGGTAGAATTCACCTGTGAAGTCTTCTTGTCCTAGAAATTTGGGGGTGGGGAGAATTTTTGATTACCAGATTACTAGGAATTGATCTGGTCAGATTTTCTCTTTCTTCCTACTCCAGTTTTAGAAGATTGTATTTGGGGGAATGTACCCATATCTTCTAGGTTTTTTGGCATCTAATTTTTCATAGTATTCTCTTTATAATTCCTGTGTTGTTAGTTGTGTCTCCATTTTTTTTTCCTAATTTTGAGTCCTTTTATTTCTCGATGAGTCTGAGCAGAAGTTTATCAATTTCATTTATCTTTTCAAAGAAGCAGCTCTTGGTTTTGTTGATTTTTCTATTTTTTAAATTTCTACTTATTTCCACTCTAATCTTTATTACACCCTTATTTCTATTAAGTTTAGAAAAAGAAGAAAGCCCCTATTTCTTTAGGTATAAGGTTAGTTTGAGATTTTTCTTATTTTTTATGGTAGGCCTGTATTGCTGTAAACTTTCCTCTTAGAACTGTATTGTCTATGTCCCGAAGATTTTGGACTATTGCATTTGCAATTTCATTCACCTCTCTGTATTGTTAGATTTTTCTATTTATTCACCCACCTATTGGATGTTTAGAAGTATGTGGTTTAGCCTTCATGTCTCTGTGTTTTTCCAATTTTTTATTGTAATTTATTTCTAGTTTCATACCATTGTGGTTGGAAAAGATGCTTGATATGATTTTTTTTTTTTTTTTTTTAGATTTTATCTATTTACCTGACAGAGATCACAAGTAGGCAGAGAGAGACAGGAGGAAGCAGGCTCCCCGCAGAGCAGAGAGTCCGATGCGGGGCTCGATCCCAGGGCCCTGGGATCATGACCTGAGCCGAAGGCAGAGGCCTTAACCTACTGAGCCACCCAGGCGCCCCGCTTGATATGATTTTTAATCTGACTAAATTTATTGAGACTTGTTTTGTGGTCTAACATGTGATCTGTCCTAGAGAATGTTCCATGTGCACTTGAAAAGAATGTGTATTCTATTTCTGAATGGAATGTTCTGTGTATCTGTTAAGACCATCTCATCTAATGTGCAGTTCAAGGCCTTGATTTCCTTGTCAATTTTCAGTCTGGATGATCTATCCATTGATGTAAGTGGAGTATTAAAGTCTCCTACTATTAATGTATTACTGTCAATTTCTCCCTTTATGTCTGTTAATATTTGCTTTATATATTTAGATGTTCCTATATTGGGTGAATAGGTATTTACAATTATCACATCTTCTTGTTGGATTGATTCTTTTATCATTATATAATGCCTTTCTTTGTCTCTTGCTATGCTTTTGTTTTAAAGTCTGTTTTGTCCAATAGATCTTTTTCCATTCCTTCACTTTCAGTCCATGTTTTTACTGAAGTGAGTCTTATAGGCAGCATATAGTTGTGTCTTTTTTTTTAAGCCATTCAATCACATATGTCTTTTGATTGGAGCATTTAGTCCCCTTACATTTAATAACTGATACGTATGTTCTTATTGCCATTTTGTTTTTCTAGTTCCTTTCTGTTCATCTTCTCCTGCTCCCTTTCCTTATAGTTTGATGGCATTCTTTAGCATTATATGCTTGGATTCCTTTCTCTTTATTTTTTGTGTATACATTATAGGTTTTTACTTTGTAGTTACCATTGAATTCATATGTAACATCCTAGGTATGTAACAGTCTATATTAATTTAATGGTCACTTCAGTTCAAACACATCCTATAGCCACTAAATATTTATTCCCCTGCCAATTTTATGTATATTATATCATTTTGCATCTTTTTATTTTGTGAATCCCTTGATTAATTTTTATAGATAATTGTAATTGATTTTACTACTTTCATATTTTAACCTCCACACTGGCTTTCTAAGTAATTATCTACTACCTTTACTATATGTTCGTTTTTACCAGTAAAGTGTTTTTCTAGTATGACCCCTCCTTTCAACTTAAAAAATTCCCTTTAATGTTACTTGTAAGGCTGGTTTAGTGATGAACTCTTTTTATTTTGCCTAGAAAACTCTCATTCTCTCCTTCAATTTTCAGCAAAACCTTGCCAAGTATTCTTTGTTGTGGGTGTTTTTTCCATTCAGCACTTTGAATATGTCATGCTATGCTCTTTAGGCCTGCAAAGTTTCTGCTAAAAAAAAATCAGCTGATAGCCTTGAGATTTCCCTTTTATGAAACAGTTTGTTTTTTTTAAGATTCTTTAATCTTTGCCATTTTAATTATTGCATGTCTTGGTGTGAAACTCCTTAGGTTCATCTTATTTGGGGATCTGCTTCCTAGACTTGGATGTCTAGGAAGTTTTCTGTCCCTTCCTCCTTGGAAGATCCTTAACTTGTTTTCTCACTTTTTTAATTTTTGCTCTTCAGTTTGGTTGTCCAGATCTCTGAACCATTCTTCCGCATCTTCTAATCTGTTGATTCTCTTTAGCATATTTTTCATTTTAGTGCTTGAGGTTTTTTTTTTTTTTATCTTATGTCCTTTTGTTGAAATTTTCACTGAGCTCAACTCTTTTCTCAAGTCTAGTCTCTTTACCACCATTACTTTAAACTCATTATCAGCCATATTAATTATGTTTCATTAAAATTTTTGTCTATGGTATTATCTTGTTCTTTCATTTAAGACATACTCCTGTCTCATTTTTCTAACACTCTGTGTTTATTTCTGTGTATTAAGAAGGTCATCTACAGCTCCTGGTCTTAAGAGATACTGTAGTCCCCTATAACACTATTTCCCCAGGTAATCAGAACCAATTACTCCAGGGGTAAAGGGCTGTGTGCACCCTCCTGTTTTGGCTGTGATTGCTTTAGATACACTGGTGGGTGGGACTGGCCTTGAGGCCAGCCAGCTACAATGACCTGCTTTGACTGTACTGGGCAGGGTTAAAGCTGTTCAGAGACCCAGCAGCAGGCACTGTGGCCATCTTGATAGGTGGGCTGGCACTCAGCTGTCTGTAATTAGCCTCTGCCACAGCTGCAGGCACACCAAAGGACAGAGCTTTCTCTCTGTGCAACCAGCTAAGAGGTCCAGCTGCACAAACTACAGGTACCCTGGTGTGAAGGGTTTATCCACCCCCTTCCCAGGATAGAAGTCACTGTGGAGTTGACCAGTCCCTGCCAAGGTTGCCTGCCAGGTTCCATGGGGCAGGAGCTGCTCTGGAGGGATACTGGCCTTGGCCGGTATATTGGGTGTGCAGAAGAATGCCAGGATGGGTAACGCAGAGCTAGCAAGGTAAATGAGGTGATGTTAGTTGGATCCCCCAAGCATTCAGTTAGAAGATGTCAAGAAAGTGTGCCTGGGTGGCTCAGTGGGTTAGGCCTCTGCCTTTGGCTCAGGTCATGATCTCAGGGTCCTGGAATCGAGTCCCGCATCAGGCTCTCTGCTTGGCAGGGAGCCTGCTTCCTCCTCTCTCTTTGTCTGCCTGCCTCTCTGCCTACTTGTGATCTCTGTCAAATACATAAAATCTTAAAAAAAAAAAAAAAAAGTCAAGAAAAATGGTGCCCACAGGACTTTTTTTTTCCCAGATAAATCTGCAAATCCCTGCTCCTCCAGCACATTCTGTGATTAGTCAATAAACATTCTAAGATTAGTCAATAAACTTCAAATATACTACAGTTGCTTTTCACACTGCTGCTTTGGTGCTGTGTCTTAGGCCAGTTATTTAGCATGTTGTCTCTTTAAAGACAGGGACTCAGTTTCCTATCACCCTCCTGCTCTCCTAGAGCTAAGCCTGGTGATTTATTTTTAAGATTTTTAAAAAATTTTATTTATTTGACAGAGAGCACAAGCAAGGGGAGCAGCAGAGGGAGAGGGAGAAGCAAACTACCCGCTGAGCAGGGAGCCCAATGCGGGACCAGACCCCAGGACACTAGGATCACTACCTGAGCCGAGGCAGACTCGGCCTACTGTGCCACCCAGGTGTCCCTAAGCCTGCTGATTTTCAAAGACAGACTGTACTTCCAGTGCTGGTCTCCAGGGCCAGGGGTACCCAGTGTGGGGTCTGATCCCTCTCACTTCTCCATGCTTATGATGTCCCTCCCATTTGTGGTTAGTCATACTGGGGGTTTAGTTCCTGACTGCCTCTCCTACCCTTTTTTTTTTTTAATTAACATATAATGTATTATTAGCCCCAGGGGTACAGGCCTATGAATCACCAGGTTTACAAACTTCACAGCACTCACCGTAGCACATACCTTCCCCAGTGTCCATAACCCAACCACCCTCTCCCTAGCCCCCTCCTCCTGGCAACCCTCAGTTTGTTTTGTGAGATTAAGAGTCTCTTATGGTTTGTCTCCCTCCCGATCCCATCTTGTTTCATTTATTCTTTTCCTACCCCCCAAACACCCCATGTTGCCTCTCAACTTCCTCATATCAGGGAGAGCATATGATAATTGTCTTTCTCCGATTGACTTATTTTGCTCAGCATAATACCCTCTAGTTCCACCCACATCATTACAAATGGCAAGATTTCGTTTCTTTTGATGGCTGCATAGTATTCCATTGTATATATATACCACATCTTCTTTATCCATTCATCTGTTGATGGACATCTAGGTTCTTTCCATAGTTTGGCTATTGTGGACATTGCTGCTATAAACATTCAGGTACACGTGCCCCTTCGGATCTCTCCTACCCTTTTTGATGTGCCCTTCTCTCCGTGACTAGCTGTGGAAGCAGTCTTCGGGTTGTTTTCACAGTTAGTTGCATAAATGTAATTGTTGTTTCAATGTGTCCATGGGAGGATCTTCCCATGCCACTTCTTCCAAATCAAGAGTAGAAGTCCCTCCTAAATGCTTTTTAAACAAGATACACAGCAGGTCCTCATAATGGTACAAATCTGGCCAGCCCCCTAGGAAGAGGCACTGCTGCACTGTGACTCTAAGTAGGAAGAGTAGCAAGGCCTCCACAAGAACTGGTTTGCTTGTTAGGTGACATGAGCCAGACTCCTTATGCCTAAGTCTAAGACAAAGAGCCTCTGTCACCCAGTTGTTTCTGCCCACTTTGTTGAGAGTTTTTAAATCACAAATGGGATGTTGACTTTTGTTGGATACTTTTTTTTGCATCTATTGAGATCATATGACTTTTATCCTTCATTTTGTTAATGTGGTGTGTCATACTGATTGATTTGCAGTTGTTGAGCCATACTTACATCCTTGGAATAAATCCTCGTTGATTGTGGCACATGATCTTTTCAGTGTATTGTTGATTTTGGTTTGCTAATATTTTGTTGAGGATTTTGGCATCTCTGTTCATCAGAGATTCTTGTGTCCTTTTCTGGTGTTGGTAATGCAGGTCTCAAAAAATGAGTTTGGAAGCACTCCCTCCTCTTAAATTTTTAGGAAAAGATTGAAGAGGATTATTATTTCTACTTTGAATGTCTGGTAGATTTCACCGATGAAGCTATTTGGTCCTGGACTTTTGTTTATTGGGAGGTTTTGATTACTAATAAAGAGATCAAACTAATAATCAGTCTGTTCAGGTTTTTTTCTCTTTTTTTCAAGAATCAGTCTTGGTTTGTAGAAATTCATTTCTTCTGTGTTGTCTAATTTGTTGAAGTTTTATAATAATGGTCTCTTATAATCTTTTATATTTTTGTGTTATCAGTTCTAACAGCTATTTCATTTCTGATTTTCAGTCCTCTAGTTTTTAGTGATGCTAGCTAAAGGTTTGTCAGGTTTTGTTTTGTTTTTTTTTCAAAGAACGAAATTTTAGTTTCATAATCTTTTCTGTTTCTACTCTGCTCATTGTTATTTCTTCCTACCTACTAACTTTGGGCGTCATTTGTTCATTTTCTGTTCTTTGAATGTAAAGTTAGGTTGTTTGAGATTTTTGTTTCTTGAGGTTGGCATTTAGCGCTATGAAATTTCCTCTTCGAACCATTTTTACGGCATCCCTTAAGTTTTGGTATGTTACATTTCCATTTGTCTCCAAGTTTTTATTCTCTTTTAATATCTTCTTTGACCCCTTGGTTGTTCAATAAAATCTTTAATCCTTACGTATTTGTGAATTTTCCAGTTTTCTTATAATTATTTTCTACTTTCATACCACTGTGGTCAGAAAAGGTGTTTGATATGATTGCAGTCTTCTTAAAGTTTGTTTCTTGGCCTAGTATATGATTTATCCTGGAGAATGTTTCACATGTAGTTCAGAATGCACACATACATCTGTCAAGTCCATTTGGTCAAAAATGTTTAAAAATCATGTTTCATTACTGATTTTCTTTATGGATGATTTATCCGTTCATGTTAAGTGGGGTGTTAAAGTCCTCACTACTGTATTACTGTCAGTTTCTTCCTTTAGATCCGTTAATATTTGCTTAATACATATAGGTATTCCTATGTTGGCTGTGTAAGTATTTACAAACGATATGTAATGCCAATCTTTGTTCTCAAGTGTGTTTTGCCTGCTCTAAGTACAGCGACCAGTGCTCTCCTTTGGTTTCCATGCATGGATTATCTTTTCCATCCATTCACTTTCAGTGTGTGTCTTTGCTTCTGAAGTGAGGTTCTTAGGGGCAGCATTTAGATGGGTCTTGGTTTTTTTCGTCCATTAAATCACCCTGTGTTTTAATTAGAGCATTTATAACAGATTCACACTTAACATAATTGGTATGTTTGTACTTAATGCTTTTTTATAGTTCCTATCTCTTTCTTTCTTCCTTTGTGGTTTGATGACTTTATTGATATGCTTAGATTTCTTTATTTTTTGTGTATCCACCACAGGCTTTTGTTTTGTGGTTACCATGAGGTGTACATATAGCAGCATATCTATAGCAATCTAAGTTCATAACAACTTAAGTTTGATTCCATTCTAAAGCTCTTTTTACTCTCTCCCCATTTTGTTTTTGATGTGATATTTTACATATTTTTTAAAGATTTTATTTATTTATTTGACAGAGAGAGATCACAAGTAGACAGAGAGGCAGGCAGAGAGAGAGAGAGGGAAGCAGGCTCCCTGCCGAGCAGAGAGCCCGATGTGGGACTCGATCCCAGGACCCTGAGATCATGACCTGAGCCGAAGGCAGTGGCTTAACCCACTGAGGCACCCAGGCGCCCCATATTTTACATATTTTTAACTAATTATTGCAGTTAGAGTTATTTTTACTACTTTTGTCTTTTACACTTCATCAAGGTTTAAGTATCAATCCACTACTTTTTCTGTATATTTACCTTTACCAGTGAGTTTTTACTTTCATGTTTTCAGTTACTAATTAGTGCCCTATGTTTTTAGCATGAAGCTGACCCTTTGATATTTTTTGTTCTTTTTTATGTAAATGTTTAAAATTGAACATCTTGTGAGGTTTTTTTTGCTACTGAAGATGTTTTTATTTTATTTGAAATATATCCTCTTTTAATATTTGTTTTAAGGCTGATTGATGGTGAATTCCTTTAGCTTTTGTCTGTCTGAAAAAATAACTTTGCCAGGTAGAGTATTCCTGGTTGGAAGTTTTTTCTTTCTGCCAGTTGCAGGTCAGAAGACAATGACACAGTATATTTCAATGTTTTTGCTAAAAAAAAAAAAAAAAAAAAAAAAAAAGATTGCTGATAGTCTTATCAGAGTTCCTGATATACTTTTTGGGGTCTTTTTCTTACTATTTTTAATAGTCTCCTTATCTTTAACTTTTGACATATTAATTATAATGGATCTTGGTGTGGGTCTCTTTAGATTCATCTTCTTTGGAATTCTTGGGGTTTCCTGGCTCTGATTATCTGGTTCCTTTCTTCCTTCCCCAGGTTAGATTTCTTAAAGTAAGTTTTCTTCTCCTTTTTCTCTCTGCTCCTTCTTTATCCTCTATGATGCAAATACTGGTTCATGGGCTGTTGTCCCGTAAGTCCTGTAAACTGTCTTCACAGTTATTTCATTCTTTTTGCTCCTCTGATTGGATGAGTTCCACTGCCTATTTTTGAAGTGACTGGTCCTTCTGCTTCATCTAGTGTGTTGTTGAACCCCTCTAGTATATTTATCAGTTTTACTTACTGTGTTCTTCAGCTCTTTCACTTCTATCTCTTTTTGAAGTTTCTCACAGTGTTGATCTATCTTTGTTCATCCATGCTGGATTTCTAAAAGCTTTAAGGTGATGCCAATGTTATGGGTCCAAGGACCACCCTTTGAAGAGTAGCAAAACTTGAAGTATTACAAGTTAGTAGGTACTGCTTGATCTCACAATCCTGTTGATATTTTCCTATTGGTGATAGAGTTGGGATGTGCTTCAAGCTATGGATGTCCTTCAAACCTCCACCTTCCACTCTTGTGAGAATGAAAATGGTAATTGTCTCTGATCTTTCGAAATAGTGTCATGCAAATATCTATTCTTTCATGTGCCTACCTCTTTAAAGTCTAGAACTAAGCTCTAACATCATGGCTTTACGTAATACTTCAACTTTCTTCTTTTAACCCGACATACATTTATGAGGCACCTGTCTTGGGTGGGGAATGTGTTCCATTCAAGCATGTATGAAGGAATGAAACTGAAAGCAGCCCCAGAACATTTGAAATATAAACATGGCTGGACAACAGGTGCCAGATCATGAGTCATCTTGTATGCTCTAGGAGGAGTTTGGATTTTATTATGAATGCCACCTGGTTGGCTTTTAAAAGATTATATATTTAGCAGCATAGTGTTGAGAAATGACAAGACTGGAGAAAAGAGAGTCTGAATCTACTGGAGAAATGGTGCTAATAGCAATGAAAGCAATGGAACTGGAGAGATCTCATAGAAGAAATTCTATGAAAGTATGAGACCCATGACTTCAGTAGTGCTTGGATATCACAGAGGAGGAGGAAGCGGACACATATATAAATGGACTGAACAACTAGGTAGGAAAACAGAAATAAGAGGGTGAATTGGGTAAGAAATTGTTTTGAACATGTTTAATATATCTGTGTAATATCCAGTTAGATATTTCCACTTAGCAGTTGAATGTAGATCTGGCCCATAAAAGGGTAGTGTAACCCAAGAGGAGGGAAAGCAGAAGATGAAGAAAGGCACAGGCTAGAACCTTTGGGCACACTAATTAATGGGCAGAAACAGGAGGGGAGAAAAGATAATTTAATGAGTAGAAAAAGAAAATATATTCACAAAAAGTAACAAAGGAGTTTCCAGAAAGGAAGGAAGGATCTGGGTATCAAAATGGATCAGAAAGAACAAAAGAGGAAAGGTAAACATTATCTGGTACTCAAGGAAACTTGAGTGACAGTTACTGGCAACCTGTGAAGAGCAGTTTCAGCGTGTCGATGGGCGCAAGTCAAATCAGCAGTGAGTAATTTCCAGTTGTAGTCAAGGAACATTAGCAAAATGACTAGATGTACTAGGTCGCCCTAAGTTCCCATTCCCTCATAGAAACATTAAAAACCAACCAGAAACTGGCTGAAATTACCCTATAGGAGTAAAAGCCTATAACAACCAAGCAAACACTGAAATTAAAATCTACCTTCAAAAAAGCAGGAAATTCTATGGCATTCTCATTCATCCTTCCCCACCCTCTCCTCAGCGTGGCACAGTCTCAGCCCAGAGGCATCTGCAGTTCATTTCCCTCCCTCAATCCATAAGGAGTACAGAAAAGCCTATTTGCAGTGTTCTAACCTATCAGGGAACCACCTAAAGGAAGGGTCTCTATCTCAACTAAGATCTCAAGTAGGGGGAGGCAGCCACTGCTTGTGAAAGCTGAAGGGGGACTACAGACCTGCAGACACCTGGGGCAAGAAATTATAAAGACATGAAATAGACCACCAAAGGCCCTGAGGACGTGGGGTGAGATGCCTTAGGAAATAAAGACATTAGAAAGGAGACATATGTATAGGGAAATTAAGAAAACTACATGCAAGGCCCAGGCAAGACACATGATCACAGTAAAGACCTGAGCATATCCTAAGCTTTCATTGCAGGCTGATGCCTAGGCTCAGAGCACACCCAGCTAATCAGTGAAGGAATGCCCAGGCACAGAGTCGGTGTACAAAAACTGAGAGAGATATTTTTTCAACTGTTATTTAAGAAGAAAAATTCACAAATATTGGGAAAATACCTTGAAACAAGTGAAAATACAGGATGCAGAGGACACAGTGCTCAGAGAAAAAGAATGTATTTATAAATGCTTACATTAAAAAAGAAAGACTTCCAAAAACAACCTAACTTCTGGTGTTAAAGAACTAAAACAAGAGCAAACTATCCAAAGCTGCTAGAAGAGAGGAAATAATAAATAATAAAGACAATAATATCTATAAATAAAAGAAAAATCAATGAAACCAAAAGTTGGTTCTTCCAGAAGATCTACAAGATGAACCAACTTTTAGCTACATTAAGGAAAAAAAAAAACTAGGAAATTCAAATTATTAAAATCTGAAATAAAAGTGGTAATACATTAGTACTATGAACAGTGGTACACCAACAAACTGAATACCCTAGATGCAACAATTTCCTAGAAACACACAAAATAAGACCACATCGTAAGGAAGTAAAAATACACACAGACCTGTAACTAATAGGGAAATTCAATCGGTAAGAAAAGCCCTGGCCCAGATGTCCTCACTGGTGAATTCTACCTAATATTTAAGAATTTATGCCTACATTTATCCCTCCTAAAAATTGAAAGGGAAGGAGTACTAACACTCCAACTCGTTCTGTGAGGCCAAGATTACCCTGATACCAAAGCCAGAGGAAGACAATACCAGAAAACTAACAACCAATATCCCTTTTAATTACTGATGCAGAAATTCATGTGGTGAAAGGATATTCTGTATGATTTCATTTTTTTTTCTATTTAAGACTTGTTTTGTGGCCTAACATGAAAAAAAAAATGTGTATTCTCCGATTTGGTAGAGTTTTCTGTATAGGTTTCTTAGGTCCAACTGGACTGTAGTCTTGTTAAATTCTTATTTATTGATGTTTTGGTTGTCTTATCCATTATTGAAAGTTGGGTATTTAGTATCCAACTATTATTGGAGAACTATTTCTGTCTTTAGGTGTCAGTGTTTGATTCATGCATTTTGGAGGTTTGGTGCTTATGCATATATGTTAATAGTTGTTATATCTTGGCCTTTTATCAATATATAATTTTATTAGGATAGCCACCGCAGCTCTCTTTTTGTTCCTACTTCTGCATGGATTATCTTTTTCCATCCTTTTACTTTTGTAGAGAGGTTTAAAAAAAACAAATTCTAATTTGTTTAAGTTAAGTTAATATCTGCCTTTTAAGTGGGGAATTTTTTCCCTTTTAAAGTAATTAATGGTAAGGAAGGACTAACTTTTGCCACTTTGGTACATCTTATGGCTTCCTTCCCCACTTCATTCCCTCTGTTACTGCAGAATCCTCAAGAGAATACTAGCAAATGAAATATGGGGGCATATTAAAAAGGATTACTAAACCTTCAGGTAGGATTTATTCTTGTAATATAAGGATGGTTCAACATATAATAATTAACCATGATAATACCATTATACCATATAAAATGATAAGAGGAAAAAAAAAACGCGTGATCTCAACTGATGCAGAAAAAGCCTTTGATGAAATTCAAAATTCTTTTGTGATTAAAAACTCAAAAAACTAGTAATAAAAAGAAACTACCTCAAAATAATAAACACCATAGGGGCACCTGGGTGGCTCAGTCATTAAGCGTCTGCCTTTGGCTCGGGTCCTAATCCTAGGTTTCTGGGATTGAGCCTCACACCGGGCTCCCTGCCCCTGCCCGGCAGGAAGCCTGCTTCTCCCTCTTCCACTCTCTCTGCTTGTGTTCCCTCTCTCGCTGTGTCTCTGTCAAAATCTTTAAAAATAATAATAATAAACACCATAGATGAAAAACCCACAGCTAAAAAAACCCATAGCTATCATAGTCAGTAGCAAAGACTAAAAACTTTCCCTGCTAAGATGAGGAAGAAGACAAGAATGCAATGTTCACCACTTCCATTCAACATAGTATTGGAAGTTCAGAGCGATTAGGCAAGAAAAAGAAAGAAAAGCCACCCAAGTTAGAAAAAAAGTGAAATTATCTCTGTTATAGATGACACAATCTCTTCTGTAAAAATCCTAAAAATCCCAATACCACCAGAAGAAATCTCTTGGAGCTAATAAATGAACTCAACAAAGTTGCAAGATACAAAAATCAATAGAAATCAGTTGCATATCTATACATGAGTTATGAACTATCTAAAATTATGTATTTCTTATATATTTGATATATACAACATATATATTTCAAGTTATATATTTTGTACTTCAGGAAATTAAGAAAATCATACTACTCAGCCATCAAAATGAAATGTTGCCATTTGCAATAATATGGACAGAACTAGAATATATTATGCTAAGTAAAATAAGTTAATCAAAGACAAATACCATACAGTTTCATCATATATGGAATTTAAGAAACAAAAGAGGTGAACATTCAGGAGGGGGAACAAAAGAGAGGGGGAAACAAATCATGAGAGACTCTTATTATAGAAAACAGGATTGATGGAAGGAGGTGTTTGGGGAATGGGATAGATGGACGATAGTTATTAAGGAGGGTATTTGTTTCGATGAGGACTGGGTGGTTATGAAGAACCACTGAACTCTACTCCTGAAACCAATATTGAACTGTATGTCAACTAATCAAAATTTAAAAAAATAAACTTGGCTCTAAAGTGCCAGAAACAAAAAAGAACAGCATTCTACTTACACACTTAGCCAAGGAGGTAAAAGACTTGTACACTGAAAACTACAAAACATTACTAAGAGAAATTAAAGATGACCAAAAGAAATGAAAAGACATCCTGTGTTCATGGATTAGAAAACTTATTATTAAGATGTCAGTACAGCTCAAATTGATCCAGAGATTCAAAATCCCAAGGACTTTATGCAGAAATAAGAAAATCCAACCTAAAATTCAGATGGAGTATCAAGAGACTCTGAATATCCAAAAAAAAATTCTTGAAAAAGAACAAAGTTAGAGGCTTCACACTTCCTGATACCAAACTTACTACAAAGCGACAGTAATCGATACAGTGTAGTTCTGGCGTACAGTGCAAGGCGATGGAACAGAGAGCCCAGAAATAAACGTTTGTACATATGATCAGATGAAGTGTGCCAGGATCATTCAATGAGGAAAAAAACAGCTTTTTAACAAATGGCGCTGAGAAAACTGGGTAACTACATGCTAGAGAAGAAAGTTGGGTCCTTATTTTAATTATGTGCCAAAATTAACTTGAAATGGATCAAAGACTTAAATGTAAGGGTTAAAAGTATAAACTCTAAAAAGAAACATAGGAAAGAAGCTTCATAATACTGGCTTGGCAATGGTTTTTTTTGAAAGGACACAAAAAGCACAATTAATCAAGATGGGATTGGGAGGGAGACAAACCATAAGTGACTCTTAATCTCACAAAACAAACCGAGGGTTGATGGGGGGGAGGGGGGGCTGGGGGGTGGCGTTATGGGCATTGGGGAAGGTATGTGCTATGGTGAGTGCTGTGAAGTGTGTAAACCTGGCGATTCACAGACCTGTACCCCTGGGGATAAAAATATATGTTTATAAAAAATAAAAATTTAAAAAAAAAAAGCTGGAAAATGTGTATAGGACCAGAGAGATGAATACATAGCCTGACTGTGCTGTTTGTAATGGCTCACACTTTGGGCCCTACATCCAAAGCCAATCCCATTTATCCCAAGCTGGATGTACTATTCCTTTATAAATTGTTTTGAAACATCAAAAAAAAAAAAAAAACACAATTAATCAAAGAAAAATTGGATAAACTGGATGTCATCAAAATTGAAAGCTTGTCTTCATCAAAGGACACTATCCCCACAGAATGTGAGAAAATACTTACAAATCATAAATCTGATGGATTAATATCCAAAATATAAAGAAGAGAACTACAACTTAACAACAAAACACAAAACCTAGAATAAACATTTCTCCAAAGAAGACATACAAATGGACAATACACACATAAAAGGATGTTCAACATCACTAGCAATTAAGAAATGCGAATTAAAATTATAATGAGATGCCACTTCATTATTTTTAAAAGTAAAATTAAATAACAAGCGTTGGTGGAAATGTGGAAAAATTGGAACTTTTGTGCACTACTGGTGGTAATGTAAAATGGTACAGCTACTGTGGAAACCAGTGTAGCAGTTTCTCAAAATACTGAACATAGAATTCCATAAGATCCAGCAATTCCAGTACTAGGTGCACACTCAAAACTACTGAAAGCAAGGATTTGTACAAATATATGTACACTAATGTTCACAAGTAGCATCACAATAGCCTAAAGGCACAAACAACCAAATATCCATTGACAGATGGTTGGATAAACAGATGTAGCATATACTTACAATAGAGTATTATCCAGCCTTTAAAAGGATTGAAATTCTATGCATTCTACAATAGAAATGAACCTTAAAAACATTAACTGAAAGCCAGGCACAAGTAAATTACACTCCAGTATCCCTGCTGAACATAGATACAAAGACCCCAGCAAAATTTTCACCAGCTAAATTCAAAAATATATGAAAAGAATCATACAGCATGAGCAAATGCAGTTTACCTCAGATGCAAGGATAGTTCAACATCCACAAATTGATCAATGTGATACATACACCACGTTCAACAAAACGAAGGATAAAAATCGTATTTCAATAGATGCAGAAAAACCATCTGACAAAATTCAGTACCCATTCATGATTTAAAAAAAAAAAAACCCTTTAAAAAGTGGGTAAAAGGGCACCTGGGTGGCTCAGTGGGTTGAGCCGCTGCCTTCAGCTCAGGTCATGATCTCAAGGTCCTGGGATTGAGTCCCGCATCGGGCTCTCTGCTCAGCAGGGAGCCTGCTTCTCTTCCTCTCTCTCTGCCTGCCTCTCTGTCTACTTGTGATCTCTGTCTGTAAAAAAAAAAAAAAAAAAAAAAAAAGTGGGTAAAAGGGAACTAGAGGGTATTATGCTTAGCGAAATAAATCAGAGAAAGACAATTATATGATCTCCCTGATATGAGGAAGTTGAGAGGCAACGTGGGGTGCTTGGGGGTAAGAAAAGAATAAATGAAACAAGATGGGATCGGGAGGGAGACAAACCATAAGAGACTCTTAATCTTACAAAACAAACTGAGGGTTGCTGGGGGGAGGGGAGTAGGGAGAGGGTAGTTGGGTTATGGACATTGGGTAGGGTATGTGATATGATGAGTGCTGTGAAGTGTGTAAACCTGGCGATTCACAGACCTGTACCCCTTGGGCTAATAATACATTGTATGTTAATTTAAAAAAATTTTTTAAAGTTTATTGGAGGGGGAAAAAAATGGGTAAAAGGGGAATGTGAATCAGCATAATAAAGGCCATATATGACAAGTCCACAGCTAACATCTTCCTCAATGGTACAAGGCTGAAAGCCTTTCTTCTAAGATCAGAAACAAGAGAAGGACACCCACTCTCCCCATCTTTAAAACAGTATAAGAAGTCCTAGCTAGAGCAATTAAGAAATAAAAGGCATCCAAATTAAAAAAGGAAAAGTAAAAATGACATGCTACTGTGTATAAAAAACCCTAAGGACTCTATCAAAACCTGTTATAATAAGCAAATTCAGTAAGTTGCAGGATACAACATCAACATATAAAAACCGGCACCAAACTATCAAAGAGAAATGAAGAAAACAATCCCAGTTACAATTGCATCAAAATGGAAAATATACCTAGGAATACATTTAACCGAGGAGGTGATTACTGAAAACTAGAAAACATTTTTTCTATGGAACTACAAAACAAAACAAATAGCCAAAACAATCTTAAGACAAAAAAGCTGGAGGGCCCATGATCCCTCATTTCAAACTCTATTAAAAAGCTACTGGCAATGGGGGTGCTGGGTGGCTCAGTTGTTTAAGTGGCTGTCCAGCTCAGGTCATGATCCCAGAGTCCTGGGATCAAGCCCCACATCAGACTCCCTGCCCAGCTGGGAGTCTGCTTCTCCTTCTGACCCTCCCCCATCTTGTACTCTCTCTCTCTCAAATAAATGAAAAAAAGCTAATCAAAACAGTATATAGTGTTGGCATAAAAACAGACATTGATCAGTTGCACAAAACAGAAACCCAGAATTAAACTCCTGTATATAATCAACGAGTTTTCTACGAAGACGGAAGAATATGTGGTAAGGAAAGGACAGTCTCTTTAATAAATGAGGTTGGGAAAACTAGGCAGCCACATACAAAAAAAGGAAAATTAACCACAACCTTACCCCATACACAGAAATTAACTCATGGATTAAAGACTTGAACATCTGAAACCATAAAACTCTTATCACAAAACATAAGCAGGTGCACCTGGGTGGCTCAGTCGGTTAAGCATCTGACTCTAGATTTCAGCTAAGGTCATGACCTCAGTGTCATTAGATCAAACCCTGTGTTGGGCTTCACACTGAGCGTGGAGCCTACTTGAGATTCTCTCTCTCTCCCTCTGCCCCTCCCCCCCATTTGTGCTCTCTCTCTCTCAAAAAAAAAAAAATAGCTAACAAGGTCCTTTGATATAAGCATTACTGGTTTTCTTTTTTTAATCTGACAGGAAAAGCAAAAACTACAAGAGCAAAAATAAGCACTACAACATCATACTAAAAGCTTCTATAAAGCAAAGGAAAGCATCAACAAAATGAAAAGGCAAGCTACTGAATGGGAGAAAATATTTGCTAATCGTAAATCTAATAAGGGGCTACTATCCAAAATATATAATGAGGGGGACCTAGGTGGCTCAGTTGGTTAAGCAACTGCCTTCAGCTCAGGTCATGATTCCAGAGTCCCAGGATTAAGTCCTGCATTGGGCTCCCAGTTCAACAAGGAGTCTGCTTCTCCCTCAGACCCTCTCCCCTCTCATGCTGTCTCACTCATGCTCTCTCCCTCTCTCAAATAAATAAAACCTTTAAGATCTATATATATATGTGTGTGTGTGTGTGTGTGTGTGTGTGTCTTTTTATAAGGAATTCATGCGACTCAATAGCAAAAAAAAAAAAAAATTTTTTTTTAATGTGTGGAAGATCTGGATAGATCTTTTTCCCAAAAGATATATAGATGGCAGGGCGCCTGGGTGGCTCAGTGGGTTAAGCCACTGCCTTCGGCTCAGGTCATGATCCCAGGGTCCTGGGATCAAGTCCCGCATCAGGCTCTCTGCTCAGCAGGGAGCCTGCTTCCCTCTCTCTCTCTCTGCCTGCCTCTGTCTACTGTGATCTCTCTCTCTGTCAAATAAATAAATAAAAAATCTTAAAAAAAAAAAAAAAGATATATAGATGGCCAACAGGTACATGAAAATGCATCTTAGTACATAATCACTACTTGTCAAGAAAATGCAAATCAAAACCACAATGAGCTATTACTTCACACCTGCTGAAATGGTTATTATCAAAAAGACAACAACTGATGGCAAGAGTATGGAGAAAAGACAACCCCTGTACACTCTTGGTGGGAATATAGACTGACGCAGTCGCTATGGAAAACAGCAGGGTTATTCCTCAAAAAATGGACAACAGACCTGCCATATGAACCAGCAATTCCACTTCTGGGTAGAATTTATCCAAAGAAAATGAAAATGCTAGCTCAAAAAGACATACGTACCCCCAAATTCATTGCATTATTTATAACAAACATGCACACAATCTACATGACCATCAGTGGATGAATGGATAGAGTAAGTGTGGTATATAGAGATAATATGTATCATGGATGCTATTTCATGTGTGTGTGTATATATATATGTGTGTGTGTGCATATATAATGGAATATTATTCAACCATAAAGAATGAAATCTTGCCATTTGTGACAACATAAATGGATCTTGAGGGCGTTAGGCTAAATGAAAGAAGACACATACCATATGCTTTCTCCTACATGCAGAATCTCACACACACACACACACACACACACACACAGAGAGAGAGAGAGAGAATAGATAGTAGTTTCAAGAAGCAGGGAATTAGAGGGTGAGAGAAATGGTTGAAGGGGGTCAAAAATAAAAAAATTTTTGAAAGATTTCCGCTTATCATTTTGAAGGTGAACAGCTCCCCCATGGACCTTTGGAGTCCAAAGATCCCCAAAAGCTTTTTTTCGAAAGTGACCTGTCAGGACTGTCTGTCTGCTTACTCCACTCAAGTAGCAGACGCTGGCTAAGGGCCCGCTGCTGTTGCGCTTATGAGGACACTGTTTCCTGTGACGGTCGGGCTCTGGTGACTCTGGGAGAAGCTTGGCCACCGCGAGCTGCACACAGCAGGAGGCCCTGAGCAGGGACTGACTACACATACCTAAGTCTACTTCCGTTCAGCTGCACTGGGTCTAACCTGGAAACAATGAAGCCGAAGAAAGCAAAGAAATGATGGGACTGGCTAACCTGAACGAATTTAGCAAGAAAATAACCAACCACATTGCCCCATGGACTGAAGGGGCACCTGGAGGGCTTTCTGCCTGAAAGCTGACCACACCATGTTCTTAGTGCTTTCTGCCAAGACCCCTTTGATGTGGTTCGTCTGAGAAGGGAGCGCACGTGCTCTGACTGGCTCTACACGACCATTAGCCATTTGCTAACAGAATGCTTACTGACCACAGGAAAGCTAACCATTAATGCCATGGCACAAAGAAAAGAAAACGTGCCAGTGAACGTCCTTTAGGTGACACAAAGAAGGGCAAGACGAATGATCAGAAGGCCCCAGACAAAACGCTCTGAGGGATTCTGTGTCCCCCGCAGCCTGAGCATTGCACCCTGCACCCCTCTCTCCACCCTTACCTTGGCTAACATACATGTCACCTTCTTCTGCTTCCCAGTGCAACGGGCCTTGCATCGGGCCTCACCTAGCCGTGCAACACAGACAAGTGTTCTGCCAGACACGGGATGGCATCACCTTACCGTCGGAGCAGTGCAGCGCCCTTCCGAGGTAGGAGAAAGCCGCGGACCTCCGTTCCCCAGGCCCTGTGTCAACAGCATGGAAAGACAGTGTTGAGAGGACGTTTCTCCTCCAGCATCCCATGGTCCGCATGGTCAGACGCCCTGCCTTTTCACCTCGCTCTCCCTGGGGCCCCTGTTCTCCCAAGAGATAGATGGCCCCGGGACGGCCTTGCACTTACTTAATGGGCCAGGCTGGCCTTCTCCTTTTGGAGATAAAGAGCACAGAGGGTTCTCTTCCCCTGGGGTTGGCCTGACGCCGCAGGAGGTCTGCACTAGCCCCGGGGTGGGCAGGAAGTGAGGCCCACGTGGGGGTCACCAGACCTCAAGGGCTCCAGTAGCCCCTCACGTTTGTTGGCCCCCCAGTAGAAGTTGGGCTAAAATGAGGATGCTGGTCCCTGGGTCTAAAATCATTCCCATCCAGTCCCTGCTCCCAGTCCTACTGGCCTATGGATGTTCCCTTGGGGTGAGGGCTTACGATCCCCACCCAGCCCCTTCCTCTGTCAGCCCGCATCCTGAAGAGACTTCATTCCTGGGCTATGCAGTGATACAGACTTCACAGAGCTGAGTACCCTGACGCCCAGTGAGAGCCAACGGCCTTCTGAGATCCTACAGCCACTCACCAACAGAGATCAGAACCCACCTCTGCTAGCACCAGAGGCCTGAAGGGCTGCCCGGCCTTCCCCGATCCCACCCCTGCCACGGCAGACCCTAACCCTGCCCCCCACCTCCCACAGGCCCGTGAGCACCCAGAACTGCTGGTCAGAAGCCTGCAGCGTACACTGGAGGGTCAGCCTGTGGAGCCTGTGCACGGCGACATGTGGCAACTACGGCTTCCAGGCCCGGCGCGTGGAGTGCGTGCATGCCCGCACCAACAAGGCCGTGCCCGAGCACCTGTGCTCCTGGGGGCCCCGGCCGGCCAACTGGCAGCGTTGCAACATCACCCCATGCGAAAACAGTACGTGCCAACCCCAAAGAGCCTGCGACCCATTCCCCTCAGGGCATGGGGGGCAAAGAGCAGGCCTGGGACCAAACCTGAGCCTAGGGCCCACAATCAGGTTTCCCAGGGACAGTGAGCTGGGCCCAGAGTTGGGTCTTTTCAGAAGGGTGCCTGAGAGCGAGCCAAGATGTGTGCAAGGATGTGTGCACTCATGTCTGGGCCATAAAAGCTGGCTGAGTCTGCCCCCGAGGCACCGAGCCAAGCCAGGGGATCGTGGCCCTGCGCAAAGCCAGGTGCTCCTGGTCCAGCGCTAGATGAAATCGGCCTCCGGCCTACCTGCAGTAGCTTGGCGGGTACGCAGAGAGGACAAGCAGACAGGGCGTCCCCAAGGGGCCAGGCCACTAGACAGAAAGTACCGTCCGCGCGAGGAGAGCACGCCAAGCGCCACCTGCCCATCAGGCCTGCACCCCTCAAAACTCTGCTTCTGGCAGAACAAGGAGCAGCCATGCTCCCTCCCCACCCCCATCCCAAGGGTGCCCACTGCAAGGGGGCCCCACCCCCTCGAGATCAGATACTCATTCACTCCCCCATTCCTCAAGTTTGGATTCTCCTCTGCCCAACATTGGCATTTGTATCCCAGTCGGGTATTCTTTCTTCCTCTGGACCCGACACAAACTGGAGGTGGGACAAAGGGAAGGGATGAAGACAAAGTAGGAGGCAAAGAAGAAATTTTAGAACGTGGCCATGCAGGTGTCTCCCAAACAGGGCCTCTCCGAGCATCAGGTTGCCAAGGCTGAGGCAGATGCCCCATGGGCACACTGTCTCCTTGCTTATACACCAAGGAGAGGTGATCTTTGTTTTCTGGGTGGCGCTGACCCATCTGTGGGTCAAGAGCTCACCACCATCCATGCTAACATTCAGTCTAAGTAGTTCAGACTGTGTTAGTCACAGAGGTCCACCACCCAAATCAGCACCAATATTTAAGGTCCATCTCATTTAGAGCTAGCATGCCACAGTGCTCAGGTCAGGCACAGTCAGGGGAAGGAGGAGAGAGGCTTAGATGGACAGGGTAAGGAAATAGAGGGGGCCCCCCCATCACCCAGCCCCCCACGGCACCCCGGGGGCAGCCTAGGAGGCCCGTGACAGACTTCCACCAACGCAGGATGAGCCTCCAGGTGCCAGACAGCAGTGGCCCCTCCTGCCCAGGAGCCCACTGCCCAAGGCAGACCCCAGTGAGATCCCCGGGCCCCAGGCCTTGGGCTCTGTTTCACATCTTGCTTCTGTCCCCTTCCCAGTGGAATGCAGGGACACCACCAGGTACTGCGAGAAGGTGAAGCAGCTGAAACTCTGCCAGCTCAGCCAGTTCAAATCTCGCTGCTGTGGGACCTGTGGCAAAGCGTGAAGATGGGGCCCAGGGAGGAACCCCACCCTGGCCACACAGAAGACACGCCACCCCCTTGGACAGAACTTAAGCTTTCTTTGTTTATTTATTTATTGCCCTCTCCCCATCCCCACCACACACACCCTCGTCTGACCTCCTCTCCCACCCCACACGGGAGGACCTCAGCATGTCCTCTCAGTTAGCTGGAGGACAGGATGTTGGGGCAAGACCAGGTAAAGGGTCTAAAGGAGGTCGCAGAGCAGACACCTTCCCCACCATGGGTCCCAGACAGACCATGGAAGAGGCCAGCACAGCTCCTGAGGACAGCAGGGAGGGCCAAGAGCAGACGAGAGACAGGAGGGGAGGGTGATAGCATTTGTAAAGCCTTGATACAGACTTCAGATCACCAACTGTGTCTTCCCTGGCAGCTTGCTGTCACCCCAGGAGTGTGCTGCTGCTCTGTGTCCTCCTCTGCCTTGGGAAGAGCAAGCAGGGAGGGGAGGACACTGTCAAGAAGAACCCAGGCCAGGACTCAGCGCTTCTGGTGGGGAGCCCTGAGAACTCAAAGCACCAATACACAGCAGTCAGGAGGAGACCATCCAGGGGGGCCTACAGCACACGTGAGGCCAAACACAAAGTGGGGGGAAGGGTACAGAAGCCAAAAGAAGCCTGTGCACGGTCCTCAGTGGGGCAGTGCAGGTAGGTGAAGGGAAGGGACACTCTGAACTCTGCTGTCCTCCTAGAGGGCACAGGCCCTGGGGGCCCACTCCATGCAGTAAAACACATACCCTCCCTCTTGCTTTGGAGGGGAGTCCGCACTTCCTGTGCTATCTCAGCAAACATGCTGCCTCTACACTCGGAGAGAAGCTAGTGGGACCTCAGGCTCTGGTTTTGCAGGCAGGACAGCCCTGGCATCTCTGCCTAAATCACAAGTTCTGCACCACCACCACCCCAACCCAGGGTCAACTGCGGACATGCGCCCAGGGCACTTTGAGCGTGAATAGTCTGGGTTTTCTGCCTAGATGGCCGATGCTGCTCCACTTAAGGAACTGGGGTCAGTGTGTCAGAGAGGACCCACCAGGTCACGGGAGCCACTTCCAGAGCTGGCCAGGACATGGGGTGGGACAGCTGGCTTTGTGTGGGCTGTTCCAGGAGCACGATGAGCTCCCCTCTGGTTTATACAGCAGCTTGAGGCGGGGTGGGGCGGGGGGGGCAGGGTGTGGTGGCAAAGCCATAGGGTAACTAAAGCTTGTAGGAGGGTCCTCAAAGGCTTTTCAACCTGTTCCCCCGATACAATGAAATGCTACGAACCTTATGAAAATGAATACCATTTTAGGAATTCATGAGCAAGGCAGCAAACACCCTTCCAGAAATGCCCATCAGCTACATTAAAACGGCTGTGGACGGTCTTGTGGCAAACCTGAAATTCTGGGACTATTTGGCAAATTGCTCTCAGCAGAGGGGCTTTGGCTACCTCCCCCTGTTGGCCACCATCACTCAACCCTCAGATCAGCCATCCCACTCCCCACATACAGACCCACAAAATGCCACTCAGACGGGCCGGGGGGAGGGGGAGGTGGTGTAAGACAATATTAAGCTGTGTTCTCCACAGGGGAGCTATGGACAATTAATGTGGTTCTCTTTCTTCCTCACCAAGATGAGCTCTAAGAAATCATGTTACTAAAAATCAGTGTCCTGTTTATTTAAAATAAAAGAGAATGTTTTCTATGTATATCTTTTGTGAATATTTATTAGGATTTCTTGTATAAAAAAGTGCAATATTAATAATTGTACATTGTCATCCAGAAAACAAAGTATTTGGCAGACTTTTTATTAACTTCCTGCAGTTGTGTTCCTGTAATTACTCAGTGGTAATTATTGTATTGTTCCTATTTTTAATAGAACCTGATGTTTAACTCCAGGTCCATTCACTGTGTACAGAATTCATTGTAAAGCTAACATGGGATGACAGGGCAGAAAGAGGGGATTCACTTGTGATGCAATAGTTACGCACGGAACGAAGAAGACCAATTCCGTACTATTAACTGACATGGTTGGTGATTTCTCGTTCAAAAGCTATGGAAAACCAGTGGCCGATATTTACGTTTCCTAAATGGCAGGTGTCCTCCAGCTCTGCCTCGTGTCAGGCTGCAGCAGCTGGAGTGGGTTTCAGAGCGAGCCTGGAGGACCCAGGTTTGGGGTGGGAAGTAGCGAGCTCCTTGCATGAAATGAATGTACATTTACTGTTTGTTCTGTGAATCGTGACTCAGCAGCAGCACAAGGTGATTAGAGCGGCTGAATAATGTGGAAGGAGGCACTTCCTCCTCTAAAACACAAAACTGTATTTATATTTTTTTGTACAGATAATACAGCTTATTTATTTAAAACTGGTCGTCTGAGTCTCTGTTAAGCCCAGCCTTCCCTGTCTTATTCTGCGCAGGGGGTGAGGGTGGTTCCCAGCCACTTACAAGGACTCGGCTGACATGGAAGACTTAACGGTTTTCGTCTCTGCCTGGGAAGCTGGGGGCCCGTGCCCGAAGGGCCAGATCTGTAAGTCAACCCAAAGGAGTTACGTCTGTGGACGTGCACATATTCAGGCTTAGTACTGTCCTTGACAATCATCTCATTTACAGCCCTGCACAGTGGGAAGATGGGAGCCCCAGGACCTTCCAAAAGAAGACTGGGCATCTCTGGAGGCAGGTGCAGACTTGGGTGCAGGGATGTGCACAGTCTGATGTAACCGTGTGCTGAAATTCTGGATGGACACCCTTAGTAGGAACTGACATTTAAAGATCATCACTACGTGTCATCCTCCCATGAGCCCTAGGACCATCACCATTTGTATATAGGTAGACAGAGGCCCAGAGAAGGCTGGGGTCAACCAGCGGGTGGAACAAGGATCAACCTCCTAGAAGCCTGGCTTTTTAGCCAGAGCCATTTTCCCACCCACTCTGCCAGCTCCGGCTCCCGTGCATAGGAGCAGACCATGCCTGGCCACCTTCGTGGGCACCGTTCTTTCCTACTGCTTAAGGACAGTGGGACATGTTACTGGAGTTGTCACTTTCTCATCCCCTAAAATCTATTCTGATGGCATTCTAAGGCCCCAAGCTCCCAATTTGTAAAACATTTTAGTAGAAATAAAGCTACAGTAGGAAGCACAAGAGAAAAAGTGCACATGGAGTTGGGTTTTTTTTTGGTTTTTTTTTTTTTTTCAACTGGCTCCTGCAAACGGGCAGCCAGTCCCCAGGCCCAGAGGATGGCTACACAAGGACCTTGGTGGGAGGCACCTGAGAGTACCCCCCCAGCCTCAAAGCCCAACTCCAGCCTGTCTTCCAGCAACTCACGCAGCATATCACAGTCTGTTAATCCATGTAAAAATAAACCAGAAAGCTCTTCCTGAAATTCCAGTTATTTTCTAAGGACTTTTAGGTTTCACTTTAAAGAAAAAGCCAATGCTAGAACTATAAATACTCACATGCCAGAAACCAAATAATATCCTACAGAGACCCCAGTGGGGGTGGAGGGGGTGGGCGTTGGGCAGGGGGAGGTTGCAGAATGAGTCAGAGATGCCAGAGCAAAAACCCAGGAAGTTTTAAATGGTGGGATGGGCGCAAACAGAACGTATGGAAAAATTTCCAGCCAAAATCACAGATCTCAGCAGGGAAAAAGGAGAGATTCCTAGAAGGATGCCACCAACCACAGCGTAAAAGTTTGGAATCTAAACCACAGGCCGGTCCTAGGATTGGAATTCCTTCTACCAAAGACCCCTTGCCTGGCATCTGAAGTTTCCGGGCCTTTGACAAGATGAGCCCAGAAAATCTGGGGCCCCGCCAGACCAGAGTGATCACTAACCTCCAAAGCTCATCCAGGCCTCAGTTTCCTCACCTTTAGAAAGAGGATGTCTTGGGGCGCCTGGGTGGCTCAGTGGGTTCAGCCTCTGCCTTCAGCTCAGGTTATGATCTCAGGATCCTGGGATCGAGCCCCACATCGGCCTCCGTGCTCAGCAGGGGGCCTGCTTCTCCCTTCTCTCTGCCTGCCTGTCTACTTGTGATCTCTCTATGTCAAATAAATAAATAAATAAAAATAAAAATAATTTTTAAAAAAAGAGGATGTCTCACAAGAGAAGGTTTTTGTGAGAAAACTAGGTCATTTGCACTGAAGAAATCTGTGGTCGCCCATTGTGTCACTGAAGCATCCACTGGGTGTCAACCATTCTTATCACCCAAGCGACCCTGAAGAAGGGCGGTGAGGGACAGAGCTTGGCAGCATCCGTGCTCTTTCATATCCCCATCATCCGCTTTGCCAGACTGTCGCCGTGTTTCCGTTTTTGACTGAGAAGGACACCAGTCATTGCTGCCAAGTTCAGGACTACACAACCGCGTAAATACACACAACAGCGTAAATAGGAGTGGCCTTAGGGAACCAAGACTCACCAGGATATTCACACACTTTCAGAAATACTTCCCAGGACAGGCACTGTCTGGTAATCCCAATGTACAAATCTAATTTTAATTCAGAATACCCACATGTACACAGAGCTACCATTTCTTACGATTTACTTAAAAATCACAGAGAACTGTTCATTCAAAAGCAAACATATGTGTAATATAAAAGCTCAAATGAAGGATATCTCACTTACCAAGGGGTATACGTTCTCTCAAACAGCACGCTATTATCCCCTCACCACCTCCTGCCAATAAATCCAAAGAAAATAACCCAATTTTCTTAATGGTTCTCAGCTAAAGTGAGACAAGTTAGAGCTCGATAATCTACCGGTGGGCCTCCCCAAAAGAGGCAAATTCATCCACAAAGGGTAAGGGAATTGTGGGTTGAAGAGAAGGATAGAGCTCTTGGAAATAACCCAACCCACCTGTTGAGTGAATTACCCAAGGAAGGGTAAATTAGGAAACAAAATAAGGTGACATCCCCTAGGTTCGGTCCCTCTCTGTACCTCATTTTGGTCAGTGAATGAGCCACGATTTAAAGACTTCAGGATTCAGACTCAGTGTACACGGAGTAGGAGTTAAATCAGGGAAGGTTATCTACCCGTATCACATACTGTCAAAGAAGAAAGTACTGGTGTGGACACAAGCCTTCATCAGTACAGAATTGAATGCTCAATGAATCTACCCACCCTGTAAGGCTAAGGCAGACCCCAAATTATCGTGTGTCCCTGCCCACCCATGCTGTGCACGGGGAGATGCTTTTAAAGGTCAAAGGTGGGCAAGCTCATCAGAGATTGTTATCTTTGGCTGAAGCTCAGCTTCTTATTCATAGCACCCCAAGGTTTTCCACTGTTGGCTGCTACCTCTAACCTGGAAGGCAGAGATGGTAATCAAGCTTTTGCTCACAAAAACTGGGCTGTCACCTTGCCTGTCAACTTGAGGTTTACAACTTCACTTAGATGGGTTCTGGGAAGCACCTGGTCCCAATCAACCCCATGTGTCATGCTTATGATAACACAATATACAGATGTCACTCACCTCTGTGTTTTCCAAAGGCGAAATCCGTCTTCAACCAAGAATTTCCCAGGCCGCTCCTAAAGATATGGTTTATATATGTGTAAACAGAAATTAAATGTGCAGTTTTATGTGAGTGAAGAGAAAGCAGACAGTGGGGAATGGTTCTCCTGCTGAACATAAATAATGTTTGTTTAAGCAGAATGTTGAGGAGGGCCTGAGAGACTGCACGGTCAGCATCCAGACCAGAAAGCATGCCTCGGAAACCTGCCTCCTTTTCCAAGATGACATAAACAGCCCTCCTCGGGGCCTTTGTGATGGCCAGGGTTGACCTTGTTACAAATCCCATAAAGGAAGGAAGACAAGCTGTGAACAACTTAGTTACCAAGTGAGCAACTCCAGGAAATACTTAATGGTCAGGGCAGGGGGCGTGCTGATGGAATGTGTCATTGGGCTTGATTTTCTGCTCCCCAATCCTCACCATCATTTCTTTAACAATGAAGGGGCCGGGAAATGACTTAGCTGAGGTCACTGAAGGATGACGAAGTTGTTCAGTCCATCATTTAGGTAATTCTGTCCTACAGCTGAAGCTCGGCATGTCACAGGCTCAGGGCCAGAGCAGGCACCAAAATGATGGGCCAGTCACAGCCAAGCTGAATGTCTTCACCTGCACAAGCCCTTCCTATTAGAATGGAGATACAGTAGTGACCTGAGAGCAAGCCCTCCATGATTTGAATCCTCCACTCCCTCTGCAATGGGAAGGTCTAGCCTCGGCACCAAGGTCTTGCTGAGATGGACAATAACCAAGTCCTCATCTGGTCCTAGTGGACCTCAGTCTACCTCCCACCCACCCCACCTTACCCCCTCCAGATAAACCTTTATCCCATCTCCTCTCCTCTCCTCCCTGATTTCTCTTCCTATCACTTAACTTCCTCTTCCCTAAGCACCAATCCTGAGCTGGGCCCAGTCTGGACCCTGGAGACATGAGGGTGGAAAGCCAATTCCCTGCTTTCAGGGAGCTCAGAGTCCAGTCAGGAAAGCAGACGCATCTCACCACAAACGCCAACATGTCCTAATCTATGAAGTCCCAAGTTTGTGGGGAATCTCCAGCTCAGTTTTCTTCCTCAATTTGGTTCTTTCCACAGTCAGCACCCAGGGATTGCTCCTTCCATTCCTCATCCTCTCTCAGCAGGACTTTACAAAAGTATCCTGACAGAATAAATCTACTCTCGCCCACTCTCTCCTCCAATCCACTCCCCACACAGCAGCTAGAACTATTGTTATTGCCTGCAAAGACATCAGTGTAAACTGAGGCATACATGTAAAATTACCTTAAATCTACACCTCAGAGACAGCTCACACTGAATTACCCCGTCATAAATCCACCCTCCAAAAGTGATCACTGCAAGCCTTATCAAATACAGTTATCTAAGTCTGCAACCGAGGGTTTGTTCATTATAACAAAGTTCGTTAATTACATACCAGTGAAATGAGCCATTCTGAAGGTCTGGAAAGCCTACCCGGCACCAGCGCCCCTGTGAAAACCAGTTGAAGTATCCGGCAAATCCAACAGCCTGGAGCCCCAAGTCTAGAGCTGGCTTTGGTTCTGTGCCTGCTCCCACCCGGCTTAGTTTGCTAGATTTGACTAGAGACGTTTTGGGTTGATCTTATCGTAGGAACATTCACCCCTGGAGTAATTGTCAGAGTACCTAAGGTTGGACAAAAGGACTTGAGTTCGAAGAGCAGGTTATAGGACTGTGTTGGTCCAGTGTGCTAACCTTTATGCCTGTGCCACAATTCGGGCTGGGATTGTTTTTGGTGAAACACACCACCTTAGGGAGTGAGGCTGCAGAAGTGGAGACAGTTCCATCCTCTCCATGGAGCAACCCATTTTGCCAAGATAACCCAGAAATCGGTGATTAGCCAAAATGACTTAAATCCACCCACAAAGAGATCGTCTCAAAAGATGGTTTGGGTTATACCAGTCCTCGATTTCAAAACCTTGTGCACCTTCCCACTGGTGTCAGGATAAGGAATGGACTCCTTAAAATGTCCTGAGGTGCCCTGTAACCTCATCTCTGGTCACACTGTCTCTGGGCGACCGGCCTCAGCTCCTTGAAAGCCCCATGATTCATTCCCTTTCCGAAACCTTTTTACCTTCCCAGAAGCCCTAGAATACCAACCAGCACACCCAGCACCACCTGCTCTCTCCTTAAGAGGTCTTTCCTGGGACCTAGTACAGGCAAATATGGAGGCTATAAAATGTGTCCATATTGCTTCCTCAAGATTGCTGCACTTAACAACTTTTTCCTCCGCTGCCCTGCAGCAAAGCTGGGAAGCTGGGCACCTCGGCTCTTTGACAGCCCAGAGAGATGGATAGAGCCTGAGACCCAAAGTCAATGTCAAAGGCAGGGAATCCTGTGTTCACAAAGCTCTCTCCCCACCCCAGCTCTCTTTTCTTCCCTCATGGCACATATCCACTTATTATAGGGCCAGGTTTGGATTTGTGGCAGAAAAATAGAATAAAATTACAATTATTTATACTATCCCCTCCACTTTTTTTTATTACTAAAGTATAATTGACACACGTTTTATTAGTTTCAAGGGTACCACACAGTGATTCAACAATTCTATATATTACTCAGCGCTCACCATGATACATGCAGTCACCATCCATCACCGTGAAATGTTATCACAGTATTATTGACTATGTGCTGTTTTATCTCTGTGACCTATTTAATTTTTAACTGGAAGTTTGTACCTCTTAATCACCTTTATTTCACCCATCCTCCCACCGACCTCCCCTCCAGCAACTACCAGTTTTTCTCTGTATTTAAGAATCTGTCTGTGGGATTATTTTGTCTTTTAGATTCCACGTATGAGGGAAATCATATGGTATTTGTTTTTCTCTGACTTATTTCTCTTAGCATAATACCTTCTAGGTCCATCCATGTTGTCGCAAATGACAAGATCTCACACTTTTATGGCTGAATAATATTCACCCGTGTGTGTGTGTACACACACACATATACACCACATCTTTATTCATTAATCAGTGGACACTTGGTTACTTCCGTATCTTGAGTACTGCAGATAAGGTTCCACTAAACATAGAGGTGCATAAATGACCAATCTAGGACAAAGGAGGCAAGAATATACAACGGAGAAAAGAGGGTCTTTTCAGTAAACGGTGCTGAAACAACTGATGAGCTACAAGCAAAATGTAACTGAACCACTTTCTCACACCACCCACAAAAATAAAGCAAAATGGATCAAAGACCTAAACTTGAGATCCGAAACCATAAAACTCCTAAAAGAAAACATAAGCAGTAATCTCGTGGGCTTAGCAACATGTTTATGCACATGCCACCTCGGGCAAGGGAAACTAAAGCAAAAACTGTTGGAACCAAAATAAAAAGCTTTTGCACAGCAAAAGGAAACCGTCAACAAAACAGGCAACGTAGTGAATGAGAGAAGATATTTGCGAGTTATATCCAATAAGATGTTAATATCAAAATATATTTTAAAAATCTGTATGACACACACAGAAAAATCTGATTAAAAAATGGACGGAGAACCTGAATAGACACTTTTTCCAAAGACATCCCAGTGTCTAACAGACACATGAAAAAATGCTCAACATTACGAGTCACTGGGGAAACACACGTCAAAACCACAATCAGAGATCACCCCGCACCTGTCAGAATGGCCAGTATTAAAAAGACAAGAAATGGAGGCGCTGGGTGGCTCAGTTGATTAAGCATCTACCTTTGGCTCAGGTCATGACTTCAGGGTCCTGAGATCGAGCCCCGCATCAGGCTCCCTGCTCAGCCGGGAATCTTCTTCTCCTTCTCCCTCTGCCCACCCCCCTCTCTCCCACTCGTGTTGGCGAGGATGTGAAGAAAAAAGAACCCTCATGCATTGTTGGTGGGAACGTAAATTAGTGTAGCCACTGTGGAAACAGTATGGAGTTTCCTCAAAATATTAAAGAAATACTATATGAGGGGTGCCTGGGTGGCTCAGTGGGTTAAAGTCTCTGCTTTTGGCTCAGGTCATGATCCCGGAGTCCTGGGATGGAGCCCCACATTGTGCTCTCTGCTCGGCAGGGAGTCTGCTTCCCCCTCTGTCTCTCTCCCCTCTGTGCCTACTTGTGATCTCTGTCTGTCAAATAAATAAATGAAATCTTAAAAAAAAAAAAATACCATATGATTCAATAATTCTATTTCTGGGTATTTACCCAAAGAAAATGAAAACACTTATTTGAAAAGATACATATAATATCCACTCTTCTAAACAGATTCCCAAAACAATGATCTTTTGTTCTGCTGAAATGATGGTGGGTAGGAATACACAAGAAAGTGACCAAGAAAAGTTAAACTGTATGATGTGATAAAAGGACAGAGAGGTCCTGAGGGAGAAGACCTGAATGACTGTGGCTGGAGAAACTAGGGAAGGGAGAGGGGAGGGAGGGAAGGAGAGGCAAGCAACAGTCTCAAGAAAGCCATGCTCACCCTCCAAGCGGACTCCTGCCCTTCTCCTCCCCCCTCAAAACACTCAGCACAAGGACAGTGATGTGTCTAATCCTGGTGTCTGGAACCCTAACTTCTGGAAATCCATCCCTATATACTTAAGACCCCTTTCTCCCTATGGGTCATAGTGCAGAAAAGGGAAACAGAGGAAACGTTTCTAGAAATCGCAGGATGCTCTGGGCACCTCTTCCCAGGGGCCACATGGGGACCAGGGCACTAAGTGGAAGGGCCAGGCCAGTCTCAGTGCAGAGCCTCCTCAGAGACCCTACAACACACCTCACTTCTCAGCAGGAAGCCTGCTGAGTCATCCAGCCTTCAGATGTCCCCCCAGGCCTCCCCAAACTCTGTCCTCCTTGTCTCTGCCACCCAAGTTTCTGGAGTCATGCTTGATTCCCACTTCCTCTCACTGCACCTCCAGTCAGCAACTCCCTGCAGCCTGCCTTTGGAACATGCCTTTTCTCATCTGCCCCCTTCCACAGCCAAGTGCAGGCTGTCTCACCCTCCAGGCAGTAAGCTTCCTGCCAGGCCCCCCACAGCCCCCTCACGGCATACTGGGTGACCACGGGGACGGTGAAAGCAAATACCAGATCTGGGCACTTCTCAGTTGCAAACTTCACCTTGTCCCCCTTGGAGTAAGAGCCAAATTCCCGGCCGTGGTCTCCACAGCCCTCACAGAAATATGCCCACCTCAGAGCCTTCCCTCTATGCGTTCCCTGCGGTCATCTCCTCCTTCAGGGCAGCCCACCATCCTGATGACCAGAGCTAAGACAGGCCTTATGGGGGACAGGAGGAGGAGGAGACACGTAAGATGGGACATGCGAAAGGAGAGGACAGGGTTTTGAAGCCACTAACCCTCAGCGGGGGGATGGCTTGGATGGAGTAATGGAAAATAAAAGCCAAAAAGATGCTGGAAAGCAACTGAGGGCCATCTGGGCAGGTCCCCAGGAGGTGCCCCTGGAACAAGAGCTTAGTGAGAACCACAGCAGGCCCAGGAGTCTGGAAAAGGGCCCCATGACAGCCTAGAGTCAGATGGGCCCCCAGGGCGGATAGCAAAGGTGAGAGGTACAGCATCTCCAGAGCTGTGGAACTCTCAAAAGCTTGGTAACCGCGAGGTAAAACCTCCCTAAATCCTACCATTTGAGAGATTATAGTAAAACAAATACAACACATGTGACTGCATATTACCGAATCACCAGATGAAAATACCTTTTTCCTGGAAAAAGCCCAAGGGATCTTTTTCCTGGAAAAAGCCCAAGGGATCTTTTTCCTATAATAATGAAAATCTAGGGACGCCTGGGTGGCTCAGTTGGTTAAGCGGCTGCCTTCGGCTCAGGTCATGATCCCTAGGTCCTGGGATCGAGTCCCGCGTCGGGCTCCTTGCTCCGCAGGGAGACTGCTTCTCCCTCTACCACTCTGTCTGCCTGTGCTCACTCTCTCTCTCTCTCTCTCTCTGACAAATAAATAAAATCTTAAAAAAATAATAATGAAAATCTAGTCTTAATATGATTATTTCTAACAAAGAACTGAAAAATGTAATGGTCCCTTCAGGGGCACCTGGGTGTCTCAGTCAGCTGAGCATCCGGCTCTTGATTTTGGCTCAGGTCACCATCTCAGGGTTGTGGGATGGAGCCCCACATCAGGCTCATACTGGGTGTGGAGCCTACTTATGATTCACTCTCCCTCTGCCCTTCCCTCACCACTAAGGCATGAACTCTTAAAAAAAAAAAACAAAAAAAAATTAAAGATTCCTTCAAATACCCTTCAGCTCCTGGATATCATCATTCATTCTCAAATATTAGTCTTGTCAGTAAGTGGGTTAAAGCCTCTGCCTTTGGCTCAAGTCATGATCCCAGGGTCCTGGGATCGAGTCCCGCATCGGGCTCCCTACTCGGCAGGGAGCCTGCTTCCCCCTCTCTCTCTCTGCCCGCCTCTCTGCCTACTTGTGATCTCTGTCTGTCAAATAAATAAAATCTTTAAAAAAGAAGAAGTCCTATTGGAACCCAAGCAGTATTTCTGTAGCTCTTTGTGTGTATCCAGAAGCAATTAGCAAGAAGTCTGAGCTCTGAGCACAATGGGCAGCGGAGAATCCCTCACACACATACAGTTCCCATTCCCCGAGCTCAGACACCTGTGCACAGTGCAGCCCTCGAAAGGCATTTGAAGTTCACTCCTTACTCTCGACATCAACAGCCTCCTGCCTCTCTCTGGCCTTCCCCTTCTTTCAGATTCCCGGTAGACTTCCAATGTTCACCCACCTTGTTCTACAAACGTCATTTCCTCCGCTTCCCCAGGTTACTTCTCCTGCCTGAGCCCCCGTTTCCCACCCAAGCCGGGGGATGACGACAAGAGCCGGGGGCAGGTATGGATGCTGAGAGAGGTCCTCCCGTGCTGTTGCTCTCACAGCTCAAGAGTGCTCCACGCCGGAGAGAACACTCATGTCCACTATCCAGTAAATGAACTTTCCCAGGCTCCCTGTGCACCAAACTCTGGTAGTGCTAGAACCTCCCATCTATCATGAAGCCAATAATTTCAATGGTCAGCGACCCCAATGTTTCAACACTTAAGAGTTGACCCTGTGGCATGGCAGGAACGACTGAGGTTCGTAAATCATCAGAGAAAGGTTCAACCACATGTGTGCATGCATACGTATTTTATTGTATTCTAAACATATTCAAGAACAACGTCTGATGAGCACTTGGCAGGGTTTCCCATGTGTGTTCCAACAGGTTTTACACAATAAAAGGGCTTTATTGTCCGAGGTGGAAACGGTTGTTTCTGCCAGCTCAGCATTCATCCCTCCCCTTGCCAGGAAATTATCCCTCCGCTTCCTTTGGGGACCCATCCCCTCCCAAACCCTCCCACAGTTCCTGTAGTCTGCACGGGGTTGACCTCACCCATACACACTACTCAGTCTAGGGGTGGACCCTGATTCAATCCTGGACAAGGAGGATTTTCTTCCTCCCTGGCCATGGCAATCAGTTCAGGGATCAGCGGGAGACTCAAGCCAGGCAACAGAGACTCATGTCAGAGATTTTTACTGGAACCACTGGAAGGGAGAAGCCCTTGGCCAAAAGGATGTTATAAGCTTCAAATTGCTAGAAACCACATGCAAAAGGCCCAAAAAGGCGGTAGAGAAGAAAAAGCAAAAGATGAAGACTAAGCACCCACCACACCTCCTTCAAGCTCCTGGATTCAGCTGTGTCTGAATCCCACAGATAAGCCTTAGATTGTTGAATTGCCTGAATCAAAAAAATTCCCTTTTTTGCTTGAGGACTTGTAATGGCAAGAATGCTAATTCACGTACTGGATTATACAAAGTGGAACAAGTTTCCTATACTGTAAGCTTTCACAGAGGCTTCAAAATATTATTATGCAGTATGAAACTCAACAGGGTGCTAGAATCTGCAGCTTCTCCCAAACTTCGGCGGCCAGTGCACTTTTTTCGAAGACCATATCACAGTTTCTATCCCATAGAAAACACCTTCAGAAAAGCTATATTACCTGTAGGTTAACATCCTATTCAAACACTCCAAAGCTCCATTCCCTTATAATTCTGGACAAATGAGACAAGAATTCATTTACCCAACACTGTTGATGCATTTGCCCAGACTTTAAAAATGTAGGTGTAGAATTTATCATTTGTATTAAATTGGGCTCCTAAGCAAAAACTACAGTTGACTTTTCCAAACTTCATAAAATGTATGTGCAAGTGTATATGTATGTACTTTTTTTATTATTATTACTACATTGGGGTCACAATTTCTGAGCTGCCCTACTTTTGAGTTCTACATTTTAAACCATTTTTTGGTCTCGAACTCCACTGCCAAGCTGTCCTTTCTGGCTAGGTCTCTGGCTTGGAAGCAGAACCCCCTGCTGCTCTTCTGAGGACTAGCAAACCAGATAAGAGAAGTTCACTGGAACCTGTTTTAAATAGAAGGAAGGGAGGGAGGGAGGGAGGAAGAAAAAGATGGAGGGAGGAAGGGAGGAAGGAAGGAAAAAACGGCAGAGAGGAGCCAATATGAGCAGAGTGAGTGCCAGGCTCAGGGGCGTGTCCTGCTTAAAGTACCCAAGTTTCCATACATGAAACACAGGTCAGGGATTTTGGCAACTCAAAGGCAGCATGTGTCCAGGCTCTGGCCTCAGTTTTGGACATGGAAGTTTCCAAATAACTGGTCTTCGATAACAGGAGGTGTTACAACCTTGAGCCAAACCAAGAGCCACTCCCAAATGATAGTAAGCAATGAACTCTACTTAGGAACTTTAAAATGAAAAAGTAGGGTTTGTGGTTTTAAGTATAGGAGAGAGCCTATCATCCCCAAAATTCCATTTCTTAGTTTATAAGTCATTCATTGGCAGAGATGCCAAATTTTCATCATTTTTCAAGCATTCAATCTGCCTGTTTCTCAAGTCGCTATTTGCCTGCTTCAAGGGTATTTGTGGGCTCCCCTGTTTTATGATCCCCTGACATAAATTGGAAGGGGATCGGGGCAATGAGGGAGTGACCTCGCTGCCCCCCCTTGCCAGTGAGAGAATAGCCTTGGCCCTGGAGAGATAGGCAGGGTGCTGGTGGGCAGGCAGGCTGGTTTGGGCACAAAAAAAGCCAAGAAAATCAGTGTTAAGATTCCATCACAGGGGGGCACCTGGGTGGCTCAGTGGGTTGAAGCCTCTGCCTTCGGCTCAGGTCGTGATCCCAGGATCCTAGGATCGAGCCCCGATCAGGCTCTCTGCTCATCGGGGAGCCTGCTTCCTCCTTGCTCTCTCTGCCTGCCTCCCTGCCTACCTGTGATCTCTGTCAAATTAATAAATAAAATCTTTAAAAAAAAAAAAAATTCCATCACAGGCGTGGAAAGCTCCTGAATCCTTTTGACTAATATGAACCTGGGCTTGCTGCCACACCCCAAGTCTTGACAAGAAAAACCCATCAGGACCTGTCATGTTGGTGTCCAAAGATCCAGAGACAGGGACCAGGGGCACCTGTGATGCAGAAGTAGGACGTATAAAGCACAGCCCAGCCTAGCATTACCCGATGCCTTTTCCAGAATCCAGAGCATATGTTCTGGAAGGTTTACAGGCTCCGGGGCTCGTGTTGCACCCCCAACATGGGGAGGAGCCAAGCACCTGCTCAGCCAGGCGTGTGGAAATTCCAAGCCTGCTCTGCCAAAGAAAACACCCCTGCTGCCTGCCACCCCCCGTATTTATGCTCAGAAGGGCCTCTGTCTTCCTGCTTCCAGGCTGCTGACCAGATGTGGGCTGGGTGGATGGCAGGGCGGGTCTGAGGAGCCAGGGGGCCATTTAATCTGCAACTAGAAGCTGTGCACACCCCCACCCGGCCGCTTACCTCCTCTTGGCAACCGCACAACTGAAAAGCACTTGGAGAGGAAGCCCATTCCTTCAGCTTATCTTTATGCCCTGAGCACCAGATCCCAAAAGGGGGCATCACTGTGGAAAGGTATGGACGTGCCGATCCCGCTGGCTCGGATCTGTCCGTTTCACGCCTGCTTTAGAGGCAGAAGCTTGGAGTTGGGGAGAGGACAGTGATCCTAACTAGTACGTTATTTCCAATATGTTCGTGGCATCGAAACTGCAATGAAAGGTATTCCGAGGACAGAGCGTGAAAGCAAAACCATGAGACAGACTATTTGCTCCCCCAGTCACCCCAGCGTGGAACCTGGCCCCGGCCAGTACTGCTCTTCCTCACGGCACAACCAGGCTGAGGTCTCTGCTCGGTGGCCGGCTGTCTCCGAGCCACCCCCACCCCAGACCCTCCTGCTCTGGGAAACTGCTGGTGATACCTGAGAAGGGTAGGAGGGAGGATGGGTGAGGCCAAGGATGCAGGTGCGGGGAGCACCGTCTGATGCCATGGGCGCTGGCTTAGAAACAGCCTGTGGTTCAGAAGCGAGTGGCCCCCACCACCTGAACACACAGATTGACCTGGTACCTATGCCACACTGCCCACGTTTGCCCTTCTGTCCACTCGGGGTGGGGTGGGATGTCGCCCTCTAGGTACGCTGTCCAGTTAAGAAAATGCCCACAAAATCCCATTTGTGCTTTATCACCTTCACCTGGGTCCACCTACAGAGGTCAAGGGCAGCCTCCCTGTTGGTGCTGGTCTCCTTCCTGCCCCGTTCACATACCTCACAGTAAGTAAACTATAATAAAGCAATAATGAAATTATTAAATGCTCCAGTGAGGAAGATGGGAGGAGGGTCGTCAGTGGACAAGGGGTTTCAGGAAAGGTGAAGGAGACGAGAGGGAGATGGGAGAATGAAGACTGAGAAACGCAGAAGGGAAGCCACAGCTTCGAACAAAATTGTCCCAAGAGCACTAGAGCTGAGAGAGAGCAGGCATGCACAGCAGAGCCCAGCAGGGGTTCGGGGTTGGAAACACCAGGTACCATAGAAAGCATGGGGACAGATGGTGCTAACAATGGCGATGGCATCTCCACCCTCCAGTCCCCGCCTGGCCTAGCATCTTAGATCCAACCCAAGAAAGGGAGGCTCGTTCTTCAAGACATGGACCCTTGTGAACATGCAAGAAGTATTAGAATCCAAGGTCCTTTAACCTGTTCTTAGTGCTGTGATTATACCTTAATTGGGGGGGGGTCAAGTAAAGAGGGGGCTCCTGATCACCAAAACTGACAGTGATGTACCAGGGCCTTGACTCATGTAGGTGGCCCACTGTCCAGTCAGCCAGAGGATAGGGCCTGCCCTGCTGACGGCACAGGCAGGGAGACACCACTGTGAGGAGTGGGACCTATTCCTAGCAGTTGCCATATCTGTGGGATCACCTGCTTTGGGCAGCTCAGCCCAGGGCTTCCACACCGACGAATTTCACTAGTTGCAGCCCATCGACTGCACTGAGAGACTCTGCTTTCCACTGATAAGATAGAGTTTGGGGGCCGCCTGGGTGGCTCATTTGGTTAAGCATCCCACAACTCTTACGTGGAAGCCGGATACACAGAACTGATTAACAAGAAGCGGCTGTGACAGGGCAAGGGGGGGAGGGGGAGCCCATCTGCTCGGCTCTCCCTGTTTCCCTTCTCTTGGCCCCAGTTACTCCCTAAAATGCCATTTCCAGGGAGCACAGGGAGCAAGCCCAACTCAGAAAAACCAAAAATAATTATGGGGTGGGGGAAAGGTGAATATTTTCCTTTGTAAATTAGGCCAAATAGAACACATGAGCAGTCCTGCTTACCTTCGTACTTGCAAACAATGGCCCATAAAATCATGAGTAGATTCAGCGAGGCAGAAGTCAGCAGCCACCTTCATCGTCTTCATCATCCTCACCTACACCTAAATGAGAGTTAACCATACGCCAGGGCAGAGCAGTGGACATATATTCTATCACTGACACCAACAATGAAGCCATGGGTCCACGAATGCTATTATTCACATTTTTAAAGAACTTGCCTGAGGTCTCCTAGCCAGTGGGTGACAAGGGCCAGGAAGCGAGCCCAGGTGTCCAGGACATCCTCCTTACACATATGTTCTAACCGCTGGGTTCCACTAGTCCCCATAAGAGCTACTTGGATCCCCCTTTCTGTAGTTTCTGTGTTTCCCATATTTTTTACTGTATTAACCACTTTCATAATAAGGTTATTTTGAGACCAAAAAAAGGACAGAGAGCAGGGGAGCACAGATTCCTTAATTCTGGGAGAAGCTGGCAAGGTAGAGATGCCCTAAGTGGCTCATCTGGCCTGGAATCATCTATCCATCCTTCTTCAGCTTCTTTGTACTCACCAGAAACATTAGAAAAGCTTCTCAGTCTTGATACACTGAGCACCATTCTCTTATTTCACTGACAAGGTGGGAGAGAGAAGATTAAAATTCCCGATCTACCAAAACAGACCATGTCTAAAACCAGTAAGTCAACCAACAATAGTACCTGCATATGACTTGTGAACATTAAGGAAAACATTAGCAGAAACAGATAAAATAATTTTAAATTCTTCTCTGGGGAAGCAATAACAGGGGAGGCCAATTGCTAAAGCCTAAGAGATTGTTGCATTTTTTTATTAATGTTTTTTTTTATTTATTTTCAGCATAACAGTATTCATTGTTTTTGTACCACACCCAGTGCTCCATGCAGTCCGTGCCCTCTCTAATACCCACCACCTGGTTCCCCCAACCTCCCACCCCCCCACCTCTTCAAACCCTTCAGATTGTTTTTCAGAGTCCATAGTCTCTCATTGTTGTTGCATTTTTATAAGCATCTGGCACTACGTGGCTTGTCAAGTCAACTGCCGATATTTCTCTGATTTGTCAAAGTTACAAAATGAAGGTAATAAAACCTACCCTCCTCGTGGTCTCCTTTAGCTTAATGCACTCCAGGGAGGAACTCAGACAGAGAAAATGTGGATTGATGTGCTTGTGGAGCCATGCAAACTGGGACACAGCAGATAGGAGGTACCTGGCCCCGTGGGAAGAGCACTGGCTGTTGAATCAGACAGCTGGGTTCCAATCTTGACCTTGGTGCCCCCATGCTGTGTGGCCTTGGGCAAGGCCCATTAACTCCCTGAGCCTCTCTACCCCCAGAGAGGCAGGTATCCAGACCCCATATAAGCAACAAGAGGATTTAAGGATTTTGATCCCAACCCAGTGATACAAACCAACCTCACAGTGAGGCTGCAAGGCATGGGGACCTGAGAGGTCTGGGCCAGGTGATCGACAGCCTTAGAAAGATGGGACCCCAGATAAAAGATACAGATTTCTCACCCATGAACCAGGCACTGAACCTAAACCCAGGTCTCCAGACTTGAGCTGAAATTTCCTCCTCCAAACACTGTTCTGTGTAGAAGGTTTAGGGTTCTGTGACCTCAGAAGGGAAGTGAGTGTCCCAGGTGTCAGCCTGCATCACTCTGAGTGAGGTTCACCCACACCATGCGCCCATCCGACCCTGGCATAGGCCCTCTTGGACAAAATCTTTATTCAATTCTTTCCAATTAAAAAAAAAATTTTTTTAATCACCAAATTACTTAGCCTTAGTATCAAGCATTTGACCCAAAAGAGAAACCTCCAGCCCTTTAGGGCAGGGTCCAATTCATCACTGTCAAGCTTTGTCACAAGTCTGGTCACAGCTGTTATCTTAGGAAAATCTAGGCTTCCAAGATCTAGGCTTCCAAGAACATGCCCAGCATAAGCTCCAAGGACTTTAAAGAGCTCACAGTTTCTGCTCACAGCCCAGAGGAAGCCTGACAAATACCCAGTTGTCAAGGGTTCCTTTGCCTCCCCCTTGTCCTGGAATCAGGGCCAGCACTGGTTTGGGGATAAGAGAGACCTGGCAGGTCCATGCTCCCCTGGGACTGCCATAGGATACCTTTCTCCCCTCTCCACTTCCTGCGCCTAAAAACACCCAGGCCCCATTCAGATAGTGCTATTCTTGCCAGTTCGTCATGGCATGAGATGGTAGAAAGATGCCCTGTAAAGCAGCCCTGGGCAGAGAGAGAGAACACAGAATTCCAGATGGAGTTCAAAGTACACCCATCAGTACTGGAGTACAATGGGGGCCATAGTCTGAAATCTCCCAAAAGGCCCCAAGGAACATAGCCCGTTCTCTGCAGAGACAGCATGTAGGGGTGAACTCATAGACCTGCAGATTCATTCCCCCCAAAATAAAGTTTATTCTTCAGCACTTCATACTTGGCAAGAGTTAATTGCAATGTCAAGTCATACAATGATTAAATTCAGAAAAGATTTCTGGTTCAGAGAAAAACCCTTGAGACCAGCTTTGATTCCATCAGCACATGGTACGGGACCCAAGTGGGAGAGGCAGCAGAGGGAGGGTTAAGAGGAATACTTAGCCAGTGATTAAATGTCATTTTCCTTGAGTCAAGCGATTCTCATTTTATTCAAGTGTCCTGGAAAATGATGATGAACCTTTTTTTTTTCATTTTGGGGAATTCTTTTTTGGCCAATGAATAACTCTCAATCATCTGCTTTTAAAAGTATTATGCAATTTCTAAGGAACGATTTAAAAAAAAAAAAATCAGGCTGACACTGCCAACTCCTGCTGGTTGGGGTTCTCCGAATCACCTACAGAAAGACGGCTGCTCTGCGGAGAGCCTGTCTGGGACACTGGCCTGTATATCCTGTGCCCCAAAGCATCCGTTTCCTCAAAGATGTAGCCAGGGGGCTCAGCATATGAGGCTGGGCACCTGCCCATATCCTTAGGAGTAAAGCTGATGCTGTATGTGGTCTGGCCCTCCACTGGAATATTTCCTTGGGGGCTGGCCCAGGGAGGCTTACAGCTTTTGGTATTAATGGGTGGGTGGGGCACATAATGGGCCTGAGTCGTGGTCAGACAATCCAAGGGCTCGGTGGGAATGTTCAGCTGGGGAACGGGCTTGACTAGCTCCGGGCGCATGCCAGGCCACTGCTTATAGTCGTCCTTGGTAGTAGTGGAGCCTTCGAAGCGACCACACTTCTTGACTGAGAGCACCGGTCGGCACGACTGAGCTGGGGCACCCTTAGGGTATGTGTAATGGGCCTGCACTGTAGTCAGAAGGTCCATCTTTTCTTCAGGAGGGACATAGGTGACAGGAACTTTGGAGAACATCTGGGGCGTTGGCCAAGCTTGGTACTTATCTCGAAACTCAGTGGTGTTAGAGAAAGGCATGTCTAAACCACAGGGCCTGGTCGCAGGTTTCAAGCTCTTGGCTGGCTCTCCTCTCAGGCCCCGATAGGATTCCTTGTGGGTGGTAAGGCTTTCAAAGGGGATTTCACAGGGTCTGAACTTCTCTGCTTCGTACACAAAGCGCTTCTCCATTGGGTGGGCCACGTAGCTCATCTTGTAGTTAGTCAGATCCTCCAGGGGGATGTTACAGAGCTTGGGCACGGCCAGAGGCTTACAACTCAAGGTATTCACTCGGCTCTTTACAGAATAGTCATCCTGGTGTGTAGTTCTACTATCAAACCGAGTTGATACTGGCTGGTAGTGGTGTTCTGGACGCAGGAGCTCTCGTCTTGGTTGGTTCCATGGTAAGTAATCAGCTGAAAATAAAACAGTAGTGGTGACTACTTATCAATCAAGTCCACTTATCATGCATGTATTCTAAGGGGCCTCAAAGTCTTAAACCGGTCTCCAATGAGATGGTCCTTGAGACAAGGGAAGAGGAGAGCAGATCTCTTCTACTACCTCAACCAAGGGTTTAATATTTCAACTTTACAGTATTTGGAAGTTACTATGCAGAACAGATGAATTGACAGGAGTCTCATCATAACCCACAATGCTACATGCAGGGATTTTAGAGGGTCCACAGCTGTGGGAGGATCTAGAATTTGATTCCAGCTGAGGAGTGCACTGGTGTACCTTGATCCAAGAATGGTTCTATTCCTTTTGGGGAAGGGGCCCTCTCTGAATCAGCATAGAGTGGAAAAATATGCATGGTGTAGTGAGATAGGGGATTCACAGCCCACCACTGGTGGGCCACCAGCCAGACCAAGCAGACCTCCCTTCTCATCCACGGGGTGACCATGATTACATCCCTTTAATCCAGACATTTAATCCACATAAATCAAATATGCTGCCCCAAGAGAATAAAGGCATTGTATTGGCTAGAGAGAGAACAGCAGCTGCCACATGCATAGAGTTTATCATGTGATAGGCAATATTCTAAATACTTTCTATATTAACTCTTTTAATCTTCAGACAGTCCTAATCAGATGTGTGCTTTCAATATGCCTGTTTTATAGATGCAGAAACAGAGGCACAGAAAACTTAGGAAACTTGCCAAAGGTCACTTGCCTAAAAGTGAAAAAGCATGGCTGCAAACCCAGATCCAGAATCCATGCTCTGGACCCACTCCACTACCTGGTTCTGACAATCGAGGAACACTAACTATGCACCAGCTAACTGCACTCAGGGATTTCCATGCATGACCTTGTTTCATCTTACACTCACTCTTTGTAAGGGTGTAATTACCTCTATTTTATAGATTTCCAAGAGCAGGATTCAGAGTGGCTAAGAAACTTTTCTAAAAGTCACATGGCTAGGGAATTAAGAGTTGGAATTTAAACAACATAGTTGACTCCAATGTCATGTTCTTCCTACAGCCTCTATTATGGCTAGGAGCACAATATATCTAGAAAGAATAAAGGTTAAAGGAAAATGAAAAATAATCAGGGAATATTTGCAGAAGAAGGAGAATTTCAGAATATTTGAAGAATGAAAAGCATAGGCCAACCATATCTAGGGGATGTCAGTCTCAAGAGGAACCTTTGCTGTGGGATGGCATGGCCACGATAATGAGAGGACTGCACCCGAAGAAAATAGGCCCTAAAGATGGCCTCCATGCATCCTGAGGAATAAGTTTTGTCCTCAAATCACACTCTAGGATGCTTTGAAAGTAACTTCTCCATACAAATCCTGGGGGCAGCTTTGACACTAAAAATCTAAACGAGAAGAATAGGGCAGCAAACCATACCATTCAAACACCTTGATAGTGCTTCCACTCTTGTCATAATACTGGGCTCCCACCCAAGTCCTACATTGCCTCCACTGTGTCCATGAACTACCAGATCTAAAGTAACCAGTATGAAATCCTAGTGAACCCTCTGAATCCACAGGGAATTCTCCTGCTTACAGCTTTACAAAGAGTTAGGAACAAAAGCAGCTTCTGAGGAGTCTTGGTTATATAGGGCCAATACCAGTGGAGTCCGTAGGCACACTTCTTAAAAACATTTTTACTGAAATAAAATCTGTATAACACAAAATGCACCATCTTACCTTTTTAAATTAGGGAATAACGTTTACAGAGTTGTGCAACCATCACAAAAACCCAGTTACAGAACAATTCTACCATAAAAATATAGATCAAGCCCATCTGCAATTGATCTTTACTCCCATTACCAGTCAACCATTCTATCTGTTCTTGGTCTCTATAGATCTGCCTTTTCTGAACATCTTATATAAACTAAATTGGACAGTGTATAGCGTTTTGCATTTGGTTTTTTTCATGGAACGTAATTGAGATCCATCCCTGTTGCAGCATGTATCAGTTCACTCCTTTTACTACTGAATAGTATTACACTATCCATTCATTGACTGATGAATATTTGGGTTGTTTCTACTTGTTAGCTATTGGGAAAATTTCTGCTATAAACTTTCATGGTCTTTGTATGGGTATATATTTCATTTCTCTTAGGTAGATACTGAGAGCAGAATGGCTAGGTTATATGGTATATCTACGTTTAGCTTTTTAAGATAGTACAAACTTTCCCAAGTGGATGTACCATTTTACATTCTCACCAGCAAGTTGTGAAAGTTCTAATTCCTCCACACCTTCACCAACATTTGTTTTTAAATTATAGACACTATCGTTGGTGCTTAGTAGTATGCCACCGCAGTTTACTTTACATTTCCCCCAATAACTCATGATGGCAATAAAAAGAAACACAGAGTTAAAGAAAAGGAGCAGACCCAGGAATATTCCCAAATGACAGAGTGAGATAAAACCACAAAAAAGAAAAAAAAAAGAGCTGAATAAAATGGAGATAAGCCATATGCTAGATAGAGAATTCAAAGTAGAAGTCATAAAGACATTCACTGGACCCTAACAAAGAGTTCTCAGTGAGAACTTCAACAAAAAGACAGAAAATATAAAAAAAGAACCAGTCAAACTGAATATATAACTGAAATTAAAAATATACCACACGGGAATCAAGAGCAGATTAGAGATACAGATTAGAGATACAGAAGAATGGGTCAATAATCTGGAAGACAGGATAATGAAAGCAATCAAGGCAAACATCAAAGAGAAAAGAAAATATCTAAAAATGAGGATAGGTTAAGGGACATCTGCAACATCACCAAACATAATAACATTTACACTACAGAGGTCCCAGGAGAAGGAGAGACATATGGGGACAGAAAACCTATTTGAAGAAATTCCTAGCCTAGGAAATGAAAGAGACATCCAAGGTCCAGGAGGCACAGAGAGCCCCTAACAAGATGAACCCAAAGACATCCACACCTACATACAATAATACATACATACAATACATACAATAATTAAAGCTACAAAGATTAAGGATAAAGAGAGAATCTTAAGAGCAGGAGGAGAAAACAGTTACATACAAAGGAAATGCCATAAGGTTGTGAGCTGTTTTTTAGCAGAAAGTCTGCAGGCTAGAGTGGCATGATATATTCAAGGTACTGAAAGGAAAAAAAAAAAAAACCTACAACCAAGAACACTCTACCCAGCAAGGCTCTCATTCAGAATTGGAGGAGAGAAAGGATTTCCCAAATGGAAGTTAAGAGTTCATCACCACTAAACTAGCCTTATAAGAAATGTTGAAGTGACTTCTTTAAATGGAAAGAAACTGCCACAACTAGAAGAAAATATGAAAGGACAATATTTCACAAGTAAAAGAAAACATACAGTAAAAGTAGTAATCACTTATGATGCCAGTATGGAGGTTAAAACACAAAAGTAGTAAGACCAGTTATATCTACAAAAAGTAGTCAAGGAATACACAAAAAGAAGTAAAATACGATATCAGATACACAAAAGTAGATGGGGAGGAAAAAATTCATGCTTTTAGAATGTATTTTTTTTTGTAAAGATTTATTTATTTGTTAGAGCGAGTGAGCACAGGTGGACAGAGTGTCAGGCAAAGGCAGAGGGAGAAGCAGGCTCCCTGCTGAGCAAGGAGCCTGATGTGGGACTTGATCCCAGGACGCTGGGATCATGACCTGATCCGAAGGCAGAGGCTTAACCAACTGAGCCACCCAGGTGTCCCTTAGAATGTATTTAAACTTAAGCAATCACCAACTTAAAATAGACCTATTGACTGCCATACACATAGGAGATTGTATGTGACCCAATGGTAACCATAAACCAAAAACTTGTAATACACAAAAAAATAAAGAGAAAGGAATCCAAGTATAGCATTAAAGAAAGAAAGCCATCAAGCCACCAGGGAAGAGAACAAACTACAAGGAAAAAAGAAAGGAACAGAGAAAAACTAAAAACAACAACAACAACCACCAGAAAACAATTAATGAAATGGCAATAATTAGAGTCCAGGACCACCAGACAGATTCGCAAGTGAATTCCACCAAACAGTTTAAGAAGATTAATAACTATTTTCCTCTAAACTATTCCAAAAAAGAACAGAAAAGGAATGAAAGCTTCCAAATGCATTCTATGAGGCATTACCCTGATACCAAAACCAGACAAAGACACTATGAAAAAAGAGAACTACAGGCCAATAGCCCTGATGAACATAGGGATGTTGAGGACAACAAAATATTAGCAAACCACATTCAAAAATACATTAAAAGGATCATTCACCATGATCAGCTGGGATATATTCCAAGGATGCAAGGATGATTCAATATTCAATCACTCAACAGAAGCGCAACATCAACAAAAAGAATAAAAACCATATAATCCTCTCAAGAGATGTAAAAAAAAAAAAAGCATTCAACAAAATTCAATATCCCTTCACAATTTAAAAATATCTCAACAAAATGGGTTTAGAGGGAACATATTTCAACATAATAAAAGCTATATATGAAAAACCCATAGTTAACATCATCCTGACTGATGAAAAACTGAGAGCTTTTCCTCTAAGATCAGGATCAAGACAAGGATATCCATTCTTTCCACTTTTATTCAACATGCTGCAAGCCCAAGCCCCAGCAATCAGACAAGAGAAAAAATAAAAGTTATCTAAATTAGCAAGAAAGAAGTTAAGTTGTCCCTACTTGCAGATAACATAATACTATACATAGATAACCCTGAAGATTCCACCAAAAAACTACTAGAATAGATGAATTCAGTAAAGTTGTAGAATACAAAATTAATACACAGAAATCAGTTGTGTTTCTATACAGTAATAAGAAAATAGCAAAAAGGGGTGCACAGGTCATTCAGTTATGTGTCTGCCTTTGGCTCAGGTCATGATCCCAGGGTCCCAGGATCTAGCCCTGCACTGGGCTCCCAGCAAGGAGTCTGCTTCTCTCTCTCTCACCCTCTGCCCCTCCCCACCACTCATTCTCTCTCTTTCAAAAAAATAAAATCTTTTTTTTTAAGTAGCAAAAAGAAAAAACAATTTTATTTACAAGTGTGCCAAAAAGAATAAAATACCTAGGAAAAAACTTAACTAAGGAAGAAAAAGACCTGTACTCTGAAAACTATAAAACCCTGATGAAAGAAATTAATGACACAAATGGAAAGATATTCCATAGACTGGAAGAATTAATATTGTTAAGATGTCCATATCACCCAAAGCAATCTACAGATTCAGTGCAATTCCTATCAAAATACCAATAGCATTTTTCACAGAACTAGAATAACAATTTGTAGACAACCACAATACAAACCCAAAGAGCCAAACCAATCTTGAGAAGGAATAGAGGTGTCCCAATCCCAGATTTGAAGATATACTACACAGCTATAATAATCAAAACAGTATGGTACTGGCACAAAAATAGACTTACAGATCAATGGACAAAATTCAGACAGAAGTAGACATATACATATATGATCAATTAATCTATGACAAAGGAAGCAAGAATATGCAATGGGAAAAAGACACTCTCCTCAATAAATGCTGCTGGAAAAAACAGGATAGCTACATGCAAAAGAATGAAACTGGACCACTTTCTTAAATCACATACAAAAATAAGTCAAAATAGATTAAAGGCCAAAATGTGACACCTCAAACCATAAAACTTCCAAAATATAGGCAGTAACCTCTTGGACAAATTTAGGATGATTTTTCTGGATCTGTCTCCTCAGGCAAAGGAAACAAAATTTTAAAAAACTATGGGGAGGGGATTGGGCACCTGGGTGGCTCAGTCAGTTAAGCATCTGCCTTAGTCTCGGGGTCATGATCCCAGAGTCCTGGGATTGAGCCCGGGATCAGGCTCCCTGCTCAGTCAAGAGCCTGCTTCTCCCTCTCCCTCTGCCTGCCACTCTGCCTACTTGTGTGCTATCAAATAAGATCTTTAAAAAAGAAAAACTATTGGGACTACCTCAAACTAAAAAGCTTTTGTACAGCAAAGGAAGCCATCAAAGGAAAGGTGACATACTGATTGGGAAAAGATATTTGCAAATCATATATCTGGTAAGGGGTTACTATCCAAAATATATAAAGAACTCCTACAACTCAATAAACTCAATAGCAAAAGAAAAAAAATTTCAATTTAAAAAATGGGCATGGAGCACTGGGTGTGGTGCATAAACAATGAATACTGTTACGCTGAAAAGAAATTAATAAAAAAAAATGGGCAGAGAATCTTAATAGACAGTTTTCCAAAGAAGACATATAGATGGCCAACCGATACATGAAAAGTTGCTCAACATCATTAATCTTTAGGGAAATGCAAATTAAAACCAAAATAAGATATTACCTCAAACCAGTCAGAATGGCTAGTTTCAAAAATACAAGAAAAAACAAATGTTTGGTGAGGATATAGAGAAAAGGAAGGCCTCATACACTGTTGGTGGGAACTAAGTAAAGTGGTACAGCCACTGTGGAAAACAGTACGGAGGTTCCTCAAAAAGTTTGTATACAAATAGCATATGATCCAATAATTCCACTACTGGATATTTGCCCAAAGAAAATAAAAACACTGGGACACCTGGGTGGCTCAGTATGTTAAGCATCAGGCTTCAGCTCGGGTCATGATCCTAGGGTCGTGGGATTGAGCCTACATCAGGCTCTCTGCTCAGCAGGGAACCTGCTTCTCCCTCTCCCTCCCTGCTCCCTCTGCTTGTGCTCTGTCAAATGAATAAATAAAATCTTTAAACAAAAAGAAAGAAAAGAAGAAAAGAAAAACACGAATTTGAAAAGATATGAATCCATGTTTGTTGCAGCATTACTTAACCATAGTCAAGATATGGAAACAACCCAAGTGTCCACTTAAAGATGAATGGATAAAGAAGATGTGGTATTTATACACAATGGAGTATTACCCATAAAAGTATGACATTTTGCCATGCATGACAAAATGGATGACCTAGAGGATATTACACTAAGTGAAATAAGTCAGAGAGAGAAAGACCAATACCATATGATTTTGCATGTATGTGGAAACTAAAAAACAAAATGAACAGCAAAACCAGACTCTAAAATTCAGAGAACTGGTGGTTGTCAAAAGGGTAGTGGGAGTTGGGCAAAATGGGTGAAGGAGATAAAAAATACAAACTTCTAGTTGTAAGTCACAGGGATGAAAAGTATAGCATAGGGACCATAGTCCATAATGTTGTAATATACTTACCATGATGAGCATTTTATAACATATATAATTGATTATAAATTTATTATATGTCAACTGTATACTTCAATTGATATTTTTCAAATCTTAACAGTAACAAACAATGTTGAATACCTCTGCATGTGCTTATTAGCCATTCATATGTCCTTTTTGGTAAAATGTCTTCTCAAGTCATTTGCCCATTTTTTAAATTGTTTATCATCTTACTATCGAGTTATAAGTTATCTGCACATTCCAGATACAAGTCTTATACCAGATAAGTGATTTGTAACTATTTTTTCCCATTTATCAGTTATGGTCTCATTTTCTTAATGATGTCTTTTGAAGCACACAGAAGTTTTAAATTTTTTAAGATGAAATTTTTTTCCTATGTCTTGGTCTAAAAGATTTATAGTTTTACATCTTACATCTAGGTCCCTGATCTTTTCTGATTTTTTAGTATGATATAAGGTAAAGACCTAAGTTCATCTTTTTGCATACAGATCTTCAATTTTTCCAGCATCATTTGTCAAAATGACAAAATTTTAGCCATTCTGGTTTATTTCAATTTAATATATAAAATTCAGGATCAGCTTGCCAATTTCTGGGGGAAAAAGCAGTCTGTTGGGACTTTGATAGGAACAGTATTGAATCTTTAGATCAATTGGGGAGCAACTCTAGCTTAATAGCATTGTATCTTCTAACCCATGTACATGGATTATCTCACCATCTATTTACATATTTCTCTCAGCACTGTTTTTGAAGTTCAGTGTACAAGTCTTAAAGGTCTTTCTCAAAAAATTATCCCAAATATTTTATTAACTTTGAAGCTAGTGAGAAGAACTTTTTCTTAATTTCATTTTCCAATTGTCAATGTTAATATATAGAAATACATTATATATACTTGGCCGAATTTATGTATTCATTCTAGTGATAATCTCTTAGGATTATCTGCACACAGGATATCAGATAATCCCTTGGGATTATCTGCACACAGGATTATGTTGTCTGAGAATAAGAGTTTTGTGTCTTCCTAATTTAGATGCATTTGCTTATTCTTCTTGCACTATGTACTGGCTATAACCTCCAGAACAATGTTCAATGGAAGGGGTAGGAGCAGACATCTAGACTGGTTCCCAATCTTAGGGAACAAAGCATTCAGTCTTTCTGCACTGTGTGATATTAGCTATAGGGTTCTCTGTGGATACTCTTTAGCAGGTTGAGGAAGTTCCCTTCTAATGCTAGCTTGTTGACAGCTTTTATGATTATCAGATATTGTCAAATGTCTTCTCTGTGTCTCTAATCATGTGGTTTTGTCTTTACTAATGTGGTATATTAATTTATTTCTGATTTACTTTCTTATTTCTGAATGCAAACAACCTTGCATTCCTGGTACAATCCTTACAGTTTTATGATTATTGTTTATTTTTTTAAATAGAAAAGAGTAGACATTACCTACATAATTACCTTTATCAATGCACTTTATTTCCTTATGTGGATTTGTATTACTGTTTAGTATTAATCCAGTCCAAAGGACTTCCTTTTTATTTCCTATAAGGCAAGTTAGCTAGTCTTCATCTTGGAATGTCCTTATTTTCTCTTAACAGTTATAGAATCCTTGGTTGACAGATTTTTCAGTACTTTGACTAGGTCATCTTTCTGCCCTCAGTCCTCCATTGTTTCTGATGAAAACTTAATTGTTACTGTCATTTCCCTGTATGTGGCAAGTTTTTTGGGTTTTCTTTTTTTTCCTCTTTTGCTTCTTTCCAAATCTTTGCCTTTGGCTTCCAACAGTTTAAGTATTATGTGACTAAGTATGGATCTCTGTTTATTCGATTTGGAGCATGCTTCTTGGATATGTAGATTAATATTTCTTCTGCCTTTTTCTTCTTCTGGGGTTCCCATCATGAGTACATTGTACAGTTAATGATATCCCACAACTCTGAGTTTCTATTTTTCTTCCTTTTTTCCTGTTCTTCAGATTGGATAGTATTTATTGATTTATCCCCATTTTCACTGATTCTTCCTTCTGCCAATTCAAATCTATGTTTAAGACACTATAATTATTTTGTTATTGTCCTTTCAATTCCAATGTTTTCATTTAATTTTTATGGATTCCTTTTATTGGTATTCTCTGATAAGAAACCATTATAATATCTTTATTTCATCAAACACGATTTCCTGGGGTGCCTAGGTGGCTCAGTCGGTTAAGTGTCAATTTTTTTTAAAATATTTTACTTATTTATTTGAGAGAGAGAGAGCGTGAGAGAGACAGAGCATGAGCAGGGGGAGGAGCAGAGCAAGAGGGAGAAGCAGACTCCCCACTGAGCAGGGAGCAATGCAGGGCTCAATCCCTGGACTCTGGGATCAAGCCCCAAGCTGAAGGCAGATGCTTGTTTAATTGACCAAGCCACCCAGGCACCCCTAAGCATCTAACTCTAGATTTCAGCTCAGGTCTGGATCTCAGGGTTGTGAGATCAAGGCCCACAGTAAGCTCTGTGCCTACTTAAGATTCTCTCTCCCTTCCTTCCGCCCCCCAACCCCAACCCCACCCCTCCACTCAGTCTCACACAGGTGTGCACATGCTCTCTCTCTAAAAAAAATAAATAAGAATAAAAATAAATCATGTTTCCTGTTGTTCTTTGGACATATTTATAATAAGTACTTTGAAATAGTCTGCCAGGTCTAATATCTAGGCCTCTTCAGACGTAGTTTTTGTTTTGTTTTGTTTTAAATATTTTATTTATTTATTTGACAGAGATCACAAGTAGGCAGAGAGGCAGGCAGAGAGAGAGGGGGAAGCAGACTCCCTGCTCAGCAGAGAGCCTGATAACAGGGCTCGATCGATCCCAGGACCCTGAGATCATGACCTGAGCTGAAGGCAGAGGCTTCACCCACTGAGCCACCCAGGCGCCCCCAGACGTAGTTTTTATTTACTGCTTTTTTTCCCCTGAATTACATTTCTCTGTTCCTTTTTATACCTTATACTTTTTTGCTAAGAACTCAGCATTTCAGGTAATATGCTATAACAACTCCTAATGCCAACTGCACTGCAAGCTGTTTTTGCTGTTTAGTGACTTGCCTACAGTAATTCTATGGAGTCTTTTGTCCCCAGCAGAGTGTAGCCACTGATGTTTTGCTTAGTTTCTTCTCCTAATTGTTTTTAAGCCAAGATTCCTTAAAGTCACCCTGTGTTAGCATTGTTTAGTAATTAGCCAGTGATTATCGAAAGTTATGCTTAAACACCTTATGCCAGTAAGTCTTTCAACCCTTTGCTAATGAATCTGTGTGTGGGTTAGGGAACACAGTCAAAGATCAGACCATTTACAATTCTGCCTTGGCTATTCATTTCTTCTGGGATTTCTTGTATCTCCTCTCTACCTGGACCAGGCATCATCTTCAGCCAGGGAAGATGAGTACATCACTAGGCCCTATCTCTTATCTCTCTTGAGCCTGTGTACTGCCTTGCCCATATGCAGTCTTGTAGACCATAAGGCACATGTACAAGCTTATCAAGGCCTTTCCTATTCTCTGGATCTCCTTACTAGATTTCTGGCTGCTCTGCTGCTTACCCCAACTAATTCCGCAACCCCTGACTAGCTACAGAAGTTGTCCTCACTGAGTTTTTTTGAAACCACTGGGTATGTACTCTACTCCAAGTCAAGTTAGCCCCGACTGGCAGAAGACCTTCTGGGTTTCACAGCCCAGTCTACCCTGGGCAGAACCACCACATAGATTAAACCTGGAAGGAGAGGTGATGGAAGCACCACCAGGATAAAAAACCACAAACTCCCACTTTTTATAATGATGGCTTAGCAGTTTTTCTTGAATAAATGCTTCTCAACTTGTTGTGTGTCTTTAGTTGATTTCCAGAGCCCTAACATGGTTGGTTTTTATTGTTTTGTCCAGTTTTATTGTTGCTTTTTAGGAAGAGGATTTACTAAGCTCCTCACTCCAACCCTCCAGAAGTCTGGACATCCCACCCCCAGGCATACTCTTAAGTTTATTTTAGGCCAACAATACTACCAACTCTTTCTTTTAAAGTTGCCTCATTTTAATTGAAAATCTAATCTTTCTCTGAGAGCCATTAATGGCTCTATCAGCATCTTGAAAGCATTAGGGGCCTTGGAGGGAACCATCTTGCTGAATATAAACCACATGTTTCCCTTTCAGACTTCAGGCCCCACTCAAATGGGGGCATCTACCTGTAGATGCCTACACACTGCCTCAAGTTGCATGCGGGTGGGGAGGACAGGGTTTTTCTGGCCCTCTTCTGTGATGGATGAAGTGTTAAGAAAACAAGTTCCTAGGCTGCAAGCTGCCTCATGTGATTTCTGATACCCAACAATACAGTCAAAACCACATTATTATCCAACCTCTAACTTCCTCCACCCAACATGTACTACAAAAAAGCCTGCATAGGACCCTGAAAAACCTCAGAATTCCACATGACAAACTATATACATGCCTGAAAAGCCATCAGTAAAGCCCTTCAGGGCCAGGGTGTCATGTGGGTAATTGGCAAGAATCTCTTTAGAAGGGATTCCATTCAATAATATGTCTTTAAGGGGAAGGAAAAAAAAAAAACCTTAGCTAAACCTAAAGCTGAGCATCAAGTAATTACACTTTCAATCTTCCCAATTGCACAGTGTTTTGAAAACGTCAAAATTACAACCAAATGCTGCTGGAGCATATTTAATGGTGGTTTTCTGGACTCCACTAAAGGTGCTGGCCATAATAGAAGAAAAAAAGTTTGCATATTTTTCCTTTAGGGCTATAGTACATGGAACACAGACATAACATAGATGGCACCCGTTGAAATACACACATTTAATGACCTTGGACTTTGGTTTTGTTCTTCTCCTTTGGGAGAAGAATCAATATATGTCCATAAAACTATGAAAGATGCTATGGAAAAGACTTCCTGGGGCACCTGGGTGGCTCAGTGGGTTGGGCCTCTGCCTTCAGTTCAGATCATGATCTCAGGGTCCTGGGATCAAGCCCCACATTGGGCTCTCTGCTCAGCAGGGAGCCTGCTTCCCACCCCCCCTGCCTGCCTCTCTGCCTACTTATAATCTCTGTCTGTCAAATAAATAAATAAATAAATAAATAAATCTTAAAAAAAAAAAAAAAAAAGGACTTCCTAAGGAAGCAAATGTCCACAAGAGACAAACAAGTCATGGAAAGGTGATATACCAAGTGATGAGGCAAGGGTGTGGCTCCCTCATTCATGCACAAGGCTTTGCAGGGGAGAGTAACTGTCCTGCTTCACTCCTGCTCTAAGCCAGGACCCACAGAGTAATGGACTGGGTGGGGATTTGAATAAATCTAAGTCCAGACTGTGTCACCTGGAGCCTTAAAAACAACGGCCCAGACTATTCATTCATTGATTTCCTCGCTAAAAAAAACAGACATTTGTTGTGCCACTGCCTGACTAAATGATGAAAATACACATTGGGCAGTCAAGGCCCACTTTTGGAAGCCACTACATCATAGGGAAGTAATGCAACAAATAAACCATTTCTCACTCCCAGACCTCTCTCTGCCCCTAGGGCAAAAGGGGAAGGGGGAATTGAGCTGAGCAGGCAGTTGTACTGAAGAGTCTCTAACTCCAGGAGTCTTAAATCAAGGGGCCCCCTAAAGAGCATGTGAAAGAAAGGAGAGTTTGCAGATGGACATACTCTACCAGAATCCCTACTCCTTCTCCCATCAGCAATAAGGGCTCACTCTAGTTTTGTGCCTTCTTACCTTTTTATGGTCCATGGCACCCCTTTTCTTGCCTTCTGTAAGCACAAGATGGAAAGGGAGATGGAGGAGTCCTGCCAAAGCCAGAATGCCACCTCACCATGCACCTGGTTGTCATGACTCCTTTGTACAGCATCTACTACAGTGCCTGCTTTATTGCTGGCAAAGAAAAAGATCCCTGCCATCTTAAAGATTAAGGCCTAGCCAAGAAGACAAATGCTAAGCAAAACAAAACAAAACAAAATTACACATTGAATGACAAAACAGAGGATTGCAAGGCTCTCTCAGGGCATCTGGTAAGATGTAGATAGTCTGGTATGGGGGAAGGTCTAGAAAGGCTGCAAAGGGTGTGATATTTCTGCTGCTCATTGAAGGATGAGTGCTAGACAAGGAAAGGGTAGAGGGCTCTATACAGAGGAAGTAGCATGTGCAACAGGCCCTGAGACAGAAAAGAAATTCAGGAAAGGAACTGAAAGAAGGTCCTGTGGCCAGAGCAGAGGGGCACTGGTGGGGAGGCACCAAAATCTGCAAGGTACCAGAGGAGATGGTAAAGATTTGGGATTTCATCCTAGGGACCACAGTATTTGAGAAGTTTCAACAGAGAAGAGGTCAGATCATACCGCCATTTTTAAAAGCTCTCCCTGGTTCTTTTCTGTGGAAAATGGATAAAAGCAGGTAAGATTGGAGACCTGCTCTGGTATATACCCAAGTGTAGACATGGAGAAGGCAGGATGTGGGCTTTGCTGGCAGGAAGCAACAGGAGGACAGGAGAGGGAATAAAAGAGGACTACAATGATATACCAGAGAATGTACCAGAAAATAGGCTATACAGGGCACAAACATAAAAAGGAGGGACTGATGGGGACATGGAAGGTTAAGGCACCAGTGCAGAGGGGATCTCAATGAGGCCAAAACTCTCCTGGCAGAAATAGTTAAGAGAGCAAGCTAGGAGCCCTGGATGTTGGAGTGCAAGAAGGAGGAGGCATTTTAAGGTATGACCACATCCAAAATGCAGCCTGGCAGAAGATGAGAGTGGAAGAGAATGATACTAAAGATGAGGTGGCAAAATGACAAGAGTCCAGGTTCTTGGAAGAAGCAGAGAAGCTCAGCCATGCATGGTGCCTTTGGAATGATAGATGTAGAACCCCTAGAAGGGCTTCTGGAGGATTCCTACATCCCCACAAGTCTTCCCGCCACCACTCGCCTAAATGTTTTGATTGACTAAATAAAAGTGTCCAAGAGCACAGTTATTTAGGGACCCACAAAGATGTTCCATGAACAGTCGAACATCTATTCCTGGGGCAACCCTGTGCCCATATGCATCACAAGCAGAAGAGTTAGGGATTACGAACTGGCCTCCATCTCCACGGTGTCAGCCTGTGGCTTGTGCTCCACAGAGTGACCACCACACCGTGTTCACCGTCCCTACCACTCCACATCCCAGCTCTCCTACAGGACTGTTAAGTCAGAGCAGGTCATGATGTTTGCTTCACAGCTGTTGACACCATGCCCAGGATGGAACAGATGCTCAATAAACAATGAATCAGGGGCGCCTGGGTGGCTCAGCCGGTTAAGCATACGACTCTTGTTTTCAGCTCAGGTCGTGATCTCATTGGTCATGAGATGGAGCCCTGAGTCAGAGATTCTCTCCCTCTGCCCCTCCCCACCCCCCTCTCTTAAAAAAAATACATAAATTAAAAAAAGAATGAATCCATCCCTTTTATATGAAGTACAAAACTAGTAAAACTAATTTATGGTGTTTAGAGTCAGCATAATGGTTCTATCCTAGGTGGGATCAATGTTCTATTTCTTGATCTGGGCACTGTTTACAGGAATGTGTTCACTCCAGAATCATTGGTCTGGGGGCACCTGGGTGGCTCAGTCATTAAGCATCTACCTTTGGCTCAGGTCATGGTCCCAGGGTCCTGGGATCGAGCCCCAAGTAGGGCTTCTCCCTCTCCCACTCCCCCTGCTTGTGTTCCCTCTCTCACTGTCTATCAAATAAATAAATAAAATCTTTTATTTTTTTTTAAGATTTTATTTATTTGACAGACAGAGATCACAAGTAGGCTGAGAGGCAGGCAGGGGCAGGGGTGGTAAGTAGGCTCCCTGCTGAGCAGAGAGCCCGATGTGGGGCTCGATCCCAGGACCCTGAGATCATGACCTGAGCCGAAGGCAGAGGCTTAACCCACTGAGCCACTCAGGAGCCCCCCCCTTTTTTTAAAGATTTTATTTGTTTATTTGACAGACAGAGATCACAAGTAGGCAGAGAGGCAGGCAGAGAGAGAGGGGAAGAAAAATAAAATCTTTTTTAAAAAATCATTGGCCTGTATAATTAAGATTTGTACATTTTTCTATATGTACATTAGGTTTCCATATTTTTTTTAATGATGAATGAATCAATCACTGAATCAGCAATGGAACCTAACAAACTTGAAATGCTTCCTCAGTGTAAAATTCTAATAGCAAGTTATGGTAGGAGGTGGCACATCTTTTCTATAAAAGACCAGATATTAAATGTCTTGGGCTTTACAGGCCATACAGTCTCCATCACAAACACTCAGATTCACTGCTATAGCACAGAAGCAGCCACAGATAATGCATAAACAAATGAGTGTGGCACGCTCCAACAAAATATACTTATGAATGCCAGGGTTTGAACATCATGTAATTTTCACATTTCCTAAAATAATAGTCTGATTTTTTTTAATCATTCAAAAATTCAAAAGTCACTCTTGGCTCTCCAGCTCTACAAAAACAGGCTGCAGACCAGATTTGGCCTGCAGGATGTAATTCCCCTGACCCCTGCACTCCAAGGGTGTACCTGTAAAACCCATTTCCTGGCTTACCTACAGATTCAGACTACGCTTCCCCAACCTGCCCCTCCAGCCTCTCCCACCTTTGTAAGTAGGCAGACACTCCATCTTGTCACCACACGGGTATTTACTGTCCCGAGGCTTGATGGGGTCCATTCGGCAGACAGGGTAGGGGTTATAATCTTGTTTATACGTTGTGAGTAGATCCATGTTCTCTTCACTTGGGACGAACTGGTCAGGCTGGTAAATCTTCACTGGTAATACTTTGTGAGGCCCAAAATCTCTCCTAAAAGGAAAATAAGCATATGGCACTGACCCAGGAGAAGGCTCCTAAGGGTTTCCATTTACCCGATTCTACAAATGTTTGCTGTGAAGTCATCTGTTGCTCTATCCCCCTAACTGCTCTTCCTCCTCTGTTTCCCACTTTCACAAAAGGCACCACCAGTCCCTTCTCACCAAGTCGGACACTAGACGCCATCCTGGACCCGCCCCATCATAGCTCCAGATAATCACTTGCCAAGTGCAGCCCCCCTCCATCTCATTGGTGTGTCTTTCCCCCTTGTTCAGACCCTGACCACTTCTCACTTGGATCATGTGACAGTTTACCACCTGGACCTTCTGTTGCATTTCTCTGTTGCATTTCCCACCACTTCTACATCAATCCCCACAGTGTGGCCAGAATAAACTCTCTGAAATGAGATCACAAAAGGGGATGTTTTCACTCCCTACCTGAAAAATCTCCCAGATAAAACCAGACTTTCTCTAGCATGGTATACAAGCTTTCCTGGACCTGCCTCTGCCTTCCTCCCCAGCCTCACCTCCCACCTCGACCCCGGCCCATGCTCCACTCCAAAAACACTGAACCACTCAGGAGGCTTCGTGTCTGTGCCTGCCCTCTCCACCTTCTTTCCCGCCAGTCACTTGACTGGGGAGCTAACTTGTATTTTTCAGGTATCACCACTTCCTCTTCTGTGCTAATAATAGCTTCTCCCAAGGATACTGATCTCCTTCCTCTACTTAACCCTACAGAAAACCTAGAGGGCAGAAAAGCACGATAAATGGAGACATGGAGTCTTTCATTTATTTCTCAACTCTCTGGCATGAGTGCTCCCATTATCTCAGGGGGTATGAAAAACAATAGGTCAGAACAAGCATGATGGTCTTCAACAACGCAGGACGCACTCCCTTCCCAGAACATCCTTCAGTTACAGCAATGCCAAGATGCTAACTGCACCAACACCAGGAACGATCCTGGCCAAACCAAGGCTCAGATGGGGCTTTCACTGCCTGCCAGGGCAGTCTTGACTCCCCACTGCTCAAGGCAAACTCTTTTAAGCAAACATTTCCCCCCAAGGGCTCCTGATTTATACAACAGCCTGTTTTTTGCTTGGAACCCATTTATCCAACTGGACAAGTGGAAGGGAGATTTTCCCTGGTGGTGCTTGCCAAAACAACCTCAACAAGGGAAGGGGGAGGTTTCCGGACAGGAAAACATCAGGCCCAAACACCAATAAAACCTACTTCCCGGCCAAAATCTGGAGCAGCATTACTGAGCCATGCTTGAATAACAAAGGTAACACGCTCCACTGTAACCTGTCTTGCATGAATTATACACATGGTTGTGAATAAACCCAAACTGGGGCCTGAAAGTGCATGGTGGGGTGGGAGGAGGGAGTTAGGAAGCAGGAGAATTGGTCTCTCTAGGGCTCTAAGGGGAAAATGGGAGATGCTTCAGTTGAACTCCCAGTACCTCCCTCTGTGTAGATTTAAAAATCTATCTCAGCAGTAGTTACAGGGTCTTCCAGTTGGGCTCCCTTCCCATGGGCCCCATGTTGGCAAAGAGCAAGAGGAAGCTGAGTGACCTGACGCATCTGGAAGCTGACTCTGTATAAACTGGGGCTTATGGAGGGAAGAGGATAAATAAGAAGCCAAGGGTCAGTTCCACATTTCTACTCTTTTCAGTGTACAAGTACCTCATGCTGATGTCTATTTAATACTTAGCCAACTGCAGCTGGGAATGGGAAGTATGGCCCTAGACTGCAGAGCTGCAAAATGGCTTTCATCAGACTGTGTGCTGCCAAATAGGAGGTGAGCTCGCCTCACTCCAAAAAGGGGTGGTGATGGCCTGAGGTGCCACATGCCCGTATAAACCCATGTTCGTTGATGGCAACCCAAGGGTTCAGCCCTCTTCATTTCCAAGAAGGAGTAGCAAGATATAACTAGGGCAAGCAAAGAAGAACAGAGCTGAATGGAGCACTCCCCATGGAGCATCCCCCATGGAGCACTCCCAAACCCAAAGCAGCCAGGAGTGCTTTCCAGTCACAGGCCCACCATATTCTGTGACCCTTCGCACAGAGACATCCTCTTCTGCCGTCGTTTTAGCAAGTGAACCAACTTCCCCCTCCGAGAGACTGGAAGAACCTTCCTTCAAGGGCCACCAAGCTCAAAGACAATGAAAACGTGCTTAATTTTCCTGCTATTTCCACAGGAAAAGAGCAGATAAATGAGAACGAAACTCATGGGCTATCCTGAAACTGGTTGTTCAAAAACAAAAACTGATACAGCAAAATCTTTGCTTATCATATTTAGGGAGTGAAAATGTTAACTGAATCTCCTTATGTGGTACAAAATTCAAGTTTCTTTGTGAAAGTACACCCATGGTTGTATTTACTGATCAGTGATAATAAAGCAAAGAATCTTTGCAGTAGTTGGAGGTGGAGGAGTGATCTACTTCTGAAGACTCAAAGTTTAAAGTGTATTTCATTTATACCCCATCAAAAAGTATTTACTGGGGCTGAAGAGTGAATTTGATCAAGATTGGGTGTTACATGCAACTGATGAATTATTGAACACTACATCTGAAACTAATGATTTACTATATGCTGGCTAATTGAATTTAAATTTTTAAAAAAGAGTGAATTTGATCAAAATATATGTGTTTCCTCATTATGTTTTTATGTTGAAAACATTCACTGAAATCTACCATTAACCACAACATAATTACACATCCCCAATCTCCCATAATCTTACAGTTTTTAAGGTCATGTAAGAGAAAAGAATTTTATTCTTCCCAGAAATTGCTCAAATTTAGTAGTTGTTTTTTTTTTTTTAAAGAACACACCCCCTTCTTCCTGTGTTACACTCCCTACCTAGTACCTGTGCCCCTTGTGACTATGAACCAAGACAAAAATTGGTCAAAGATGTTAAGTCTCTTAGGCACATAGTATGGAAGGCCAAGAGTTAAACTCCAAGTTAAGCAAAGGTTAAAGTGGCCCTGCTGGGAAAGTCCTAACAACTTGACTTCCAGTCATTAGACAAAGCTAAAGAAAGATGTTTGACCGGAGACTGACAAAAGAAGAAATAACATAAGGGCCAACAAGGGTCCTGGAAGTGGGAAATGGAGATTTTCAATGTGATGAAGGACCATGTAATTATTTTTTTTTAACCTACTGATGTTTATCCCCCAAAACTTCAGTACTTATTATTATGTCCAATTAATCCATCAATTAAATGGAATCCATTTTAAAAAGAGTTTCCCCTCTGCCCAAAGCCAATCTCTTCACCCTTATCCTAATTCTTCTTCTCAGGAACCTGTCCGTACAGCTATGTACAGAAGAATGAAACTCAACCAGTCTCTTAAACCATACACAAAGATAAAGTCAAAATGGATGAAAGACATCAACATGAAACAGGGATCCATCAAAAACCTAGAGGAGAACATAGGCAGGAACCTCTTTAACATCCGCCACAGTAACCTCTTTCAAGACACGTCTCCAAAGGCAAGGGAAACAAAAGTGAAAACGAACTTTCAGGACTTCATCAAGATAAAAAGTTTCTGCACAGCAAAGGAAACAGTCAACAAAACAAAGAGGCAGCCCACAGAATGGGAGAAGATGTTTGCAAATGACACTACAGACAAAGGGCTAATATCAAAGATCTATAAAGAACTCCTCAAACTCAACACCCAAAAAAAAAAAAAAAAAAAAAAAACCCACAGATAATCATGTCAAAAAATGGGCAGAAGACATGAGCAGACACTTCTCCAAAGAAGACATATAAATGGCTAACAGACACATGAAAAATGTTCATCATCATTAGCCATCAGGGAAATTCAAATCAAAACCACACTGATATAACACCTTACACCAGTTAGAATGGCAAAAATTGACAAGGCAAGAAACAACAGATGGTGGAGAGGATGTGGAAAAAAGGGAACCCTCTCACTGTTGGTGGGAATGCAAGTTGGTGCAGCCACTTTGGAAAACAGTATGGAGGTTCCTCAAAAAATTAAAAATAGAGCTACCCTACAACCCAGCAATTGCACTATTGGGTATTTACCTCAAAGATACAGATATAGTGAAAAGAAGGGGCACATGCACCCCAATGTTCATAGTAGCAATGTCCACAATAGTCAAACTGTGGAAAGAGTCGAGATGCCCTTCAACAGACAAATGAATACAGAAGATATGGTCCGTATACACAATGGAATATTACTTGGCCATCAGAAAGGATGAATACCCAACTTTTGCATCAACGTGGATGGGACTGGAGGAGATTATGCTAAGTGGAATAAGTCAAGCAGAGAAACTCAATTATCACATGGTTTCACTTATTTGTGGGACATAAGGAATAGCATGGAGGACATTAGAAGGAAGGGAAAAATGAAGGGTGAGGGAATCCAAGTGGGAGATGAACCATGAAAGACTATGGACTCCGGGAAATAAACTGAGGGTTTTAGAAGGGAGGGGGTGGGAGGATCGGTGAGTTTGGTGGTGGGTATTAAGGAGGGCACAGATTGCATGGAGCACTGGGTGTTATTTGCAAACAATAAATCATGGAACACTATATCAAAAACTAATGATGTACTGTGTGGTGTCTAACAGAACATAATTTTTTTTTAAATATGATCCTGTCCATATACTAGTCTGTGAGTTAACTGTTTCCTCATACTGGCTCCTTTCTCTCAATAAACATTCTTCAATTTTTTCCAACTTTAAAGGAAAAAACTAAAGTGATACAGCCCTCACTACAGTCCACTGCCCTCCTCTCTCTCTTCCAGAAAGGGTTGCCTACACACAGACTTGCCTTCCTTACGTCCCATTCACAGTCCCCCCACCTCCCACCATTCAATTTGGTTCTGCTGGCCCTTCCTTCTAGCCCAGACCCCTGAAGTCCCACCGGGTTTTCAAGTCCAGTCACTGCTCTTCAGGCCGTTATTCTTCAGAACCATCCTTTAAGCATCCATACTGTGACTCATCTTTTGTGCACACTCTCCTTGATTTCTGTGATTCTCCTCCTCACAATTTGTCCTCTCTTGCAATCTCCAATACAGGGTTTGGCTCTTTGTCAGTTGATTTGATTTCACACCTTCCACACATAATTCTAACATTTCCCAAGGTTAAAAGGCACCCTCTCAGAAAACCACTATTTCATCACAGGCAGGCTGAGAGCCCAGCCCAGCACACTGAGAAAGATCCTGAAGCAGATTCACAAGGCTTGATTCATGCCCCTGATCCTGACAAGGACACACTGAGCCTTCCTTGTCTGTGCTGTGACAGACAGGATTCTAAGGACCAGCCTCCAGGACTCAGGTTACCCAGTATTTGTCTCCTGCTGTACTCTCTCATCTCTTCAATGCCCACTAGAGCTGAAGGTAACATCTGTCACCACTTTACATCAGCTCTGTACAAAAACATGAAGAACAACTACCTGTGAGCACTGAAGAGCAACCAAGACAGGCATATGCTAGAGCAAAGCTAACAGGCAGAAGTAGGCACTGGTACTGCATGAGCCTCTGTGTAAGTTTCCATTTTGTGGTGGGATCTTTGTTTTTCCCAAAGCTTCCAGTCTGAAGGCAGGCTCTAATCTGTGCCAAGCCAAGCAGCATAACATAAACTGAAAACCTCCCATATCCGACTGAAGAACCAGAGGACCAAGTCTGAGGCAACCACACATGCTGGAAAGTAAGGAAAAAATCCTGGAAAGGAGAAAAGCCAAGACAGGAAGCTCTGGCTTCTGTACGTAAAATGCGCCCAGGGCTCCCCCTGAATTCACAAGCAGCCATGCTAATGATAAATTACTGAACTGATGGGGCCCCTGGCTGGCTCAGTCAGTTAAGTGTCTGACTCCTGATTTCAGCTCAGGACATGAGCTCAGGATCATGAGATCGAGCCCCACCTGTTTAAGATTCTCTCTCTCCTTCTGCCCCTCACGACTCATGTGCTCTCTCAAAAAAAACAAAACAAAACAAAACAAAACAAAAAACCTGGAACTGAGACTGGAGGTGCCACTGAAGGCACAGAGTTTGCATTTTGAATCAAATCAAATTACCCTCCTATCTGTCTTAAAAGACAGTAATATATATTATGGAGGGCACGTATTGCATGGAGCACTAGGTGTGGTGCATAAACAATGAATTCTGTTATGCTGAAAAGAAATTAAAAATAATATTAAATTAAATTTTTAAAAAACAGTAATATAAATAAACTCTTTGGAGGAATGAAAAAATAAATCCAGAGTCTTTGCAACCGAACTTGAACAACATATAGGAACAATCTAATATCACTGACATACATACAGGAAAATGTGACCCATTCTCAAGAAAAAAGAAAGAAAAAGATAATCCTGAAGATCAAGCAGACCCAGATGCTACAGTTAGCAAACAAAGATTTCTAAAACCACTATACTAATTGTGCTAAATTATAAAAAGCAAAATAAGGTCAAAATAAATTAAAATGTAGGAAATTCATAAGAGAAATAGAAACTATCTAGAAATAATCAGATGTAACTTCTATGACTGAAATATACAATTACTGAAATTAGTCACTGGGTGGGCTTAATATCAGAATGGAGCTTGAGGAAAGACTCTGTGAACTTGAAGACAGATGAATAGAAGCTATTGATTTTAAAAACAGAAAAAAACGGGGGCGCCTGGCTGGCTCAGTGGGTTAAGCCGCTGCCTTCGGCTCAGGTCATGATCTCAGGGTCCTGGGATCGAGCCCCGCATC